>NW_027397070.1:48200620-48346462 GCF_003265705.2 Callorhinus ursinus
GGCAGGAGAATGGATTAGGTTGCTCTTCCCAGAACCCTGGCCCCATGGCATCATGCAGGACATCACCACATGTAGAAAGCTCCTCCTCCCCAAACCCTGATCCCTTGTTTGCATGGTCTTATCCAGATTTGCTGGATGGAAGTGGTAAACTCTTGAGATCTGGGAGTTTGAAGCTACCTCTCCTCAAATATGGAGCCTTGTCTTCAAAATGTCCATCCTGAATCCAGCCTTGAAATAGGATCCTGGAAAGACCACTGTCAATCTAAGATGCATCTCCTTGATATAGGGTAAAGGGCATGGACCCTGGAATCAGAGGGATCTGAGCAAGTCTCTTAGTTTCTCTGAGCCTCGGTTTTCCCATACATAAAATGGGAATTATGATGCTTACCTCTTAAGACTGTGATGGTTCATACAGCATGCTCAGCCTATATAGGCACTTAATAAAATATTTACTGGAAGCAAACTTAGTCTTTAAACATGAGAAAATGTATTACTTAACTTTAGATCTGAAAAGATAGTTTCACGGGGTATAGATTTTAGGTTGACATATTGAAGATAGTATCATCACTGTCTTCTAACTTCCATTATTGCTACTGGTAAGTGAACCGTCACCCAGTTGCTGTCCTTCTGTAAGTGATCTTCTTGCTGGCTTTTTGAAAAATCTCCTTTTCGCTGATGTTTTGCAATTTTATTGTGCTGTATTTTGTATGAATTTCTTTTAATTTATTGTACTTAGAATTTGTTGGACCTCCAGTATGTAGGATTGATGTCTTTCAACAGCTTTTGGAAGTCCTTCAAACATAATCTCTTCAAACATTGTTTCTTCCTCCTTCCCTTTCTCTCCTTTTTTGACTCCAAGTCAGGCTTATCTTAGACCCTCACTCTGCCCTCTGTGCCTCTGTAACATCTCTCATATTTTCCATTTCTGTCTTTTTGAGCTAAATTCTAGGAAATGTTTGAATCTGTCTTTCAGATTACTAGTATTTTTCTCCTCAGTTGTATCTAATCTGCTGTTTAATCCTTTCATTGAGACTTTAATTATTATGTCTTCCACGTTTACAACTTCCACTTGTTTTCTCTTGGTCTTATTTTTTTATTATTTTTATTTTTAAAGAAAGTCAGACTGCCTCATTTGGATGTGTCTGGAGTCTTGGAACCTTGACTATCCTACATTCTCCTACAAATGGACCTTGAGAGCCTGTTTGCAGATTCTAGCAGGGGAGATCAGTTATTCATACACCCTTGACCTAAGATGGTCCTCCTCTCTATCGGGGAAGGTTGTCCTTTTCGACCAAGCACGCTTCAGGAGGGACACACATGGAGCAATGAGGGAGGAAGGGGATACCCAACTAGCCAGCCAGATCAGCCGAATCAACCCTGACGATCAATGGGGTGACAGATGTCGCAGCCAGATGGCCCTTATATCCTCCTTGGTCTTATTTTAAAACTCTGATTTCCTTAGATATATTTGTGGCAGGTGGACTAATGGCCTCCCAAAGATGTCTATGTCCTAATCCTTGGAGCCTAGAATATGTTCGAAATCATAACAAAGGGGAATTAAGGTTGGGCATGTTTGTTTGGAGTTCTATTTCTGGGTTTTTCTATTCTTTTCTCTTGATCTATATGTTGGTCCCTCTGCTATTTCCACAGTTTCGATTATGACAGAATTGGTACTAATTCTTCTTTAAACATTTGGTAGAATTCTCCAGTGAAACTATCTGGGCCTAGAGAGTTCTATTTTGGGAGTTTTTAAACTACAGTGTCAATTTTCTCAAAAGTTATAGGGCTATTCATATCTTGAGTGTTTTAAATAATGCTGCAATAAACATATGGATGCATACATCTTTTTGAATTAGCATTTTTGTTTTCTTTGGGCAAAACCCCAGTAGTAGAATTGCTGCATCATGCGATAATTCTATTTTTAATTTTGTCATTTGCAACAACATGGATGGACTTAGAGGGTATAATCCTAAATGAAATAAGTCAGACAGAAAAAGACAGATACCCTATGATCTCACTCATATGTGGAATTTAAGAAATAAAACAAACAAAGGAAAAAAGACAAAACAACAGACACTTAACTTACAGAGAACAAACTGGTGGTTGCCAGAAGGGAGATGGGTGGGGGAATGGGTGACATAGATAAAGGGGATTAAGAGCACACTAAGGAAATGTATAGAATCGTTGAATCATTATATTGTACACCTGAAAGTAATGTAACACTGTATGTTAATATATTTCAATGAAAAAATAAGAGAAAAAAAGGTATATGGCCATTCAAATTATTTCATATTGGGTGATTTGTGGTGGTTTGTGTTTTTTAAGGAACAGGTTCATTTCATCTAAGTTGTCAAATTTATGTGCCTAGAATTGCTTGTCCTATTCTCTTATTATTCAGTTGATATCCACAGCATCCACAGTGGTATTCCTTGTTTCAGTCCTGTATTGGTCATATGCATTTTCTCTTTTTTTCTTTGTCAGCCTTGCTAGATGTTTGTCAATTTTGTTGATATTTTCAAAGAATTAGCTCTTTTTCCCATTGATTAAATTTTTTTTTCTGTTTTCAATTTCACTAATTTCTGTTCTTATCTTTCTGAATTCCTTCTTTATGCTTACTTTGGGTTTGTTTTGATCTTATTTTTCTAAGATCTTGAGGTGGGAGCTTAGATGGTTAAGACTGCTCCCTTTTTTTTTTTAAGATTTTATTTATTTACTTAACAGAGAGAGAGACAGTGAGAGAGGGAACACAAGCGGGGGGTGTGTGTGAGGAAAAGCAGGCTTCCTGCTGAGCAGGGAGCCTGATGTGGGGCTCGATCCCAGGACTCTGGGATCATGACCTGAGCCGAAGGCAGACGCTTAACAACTGAGCCACCCAGGCTCCCCTTCCTCTTTTCTAATATAAGCATTGATGTTACACATTTCCCTGTTGGCATGGCTTTAGCAACAAAATCACAAATTTTAATATGCTGTATTTTCATTTTCATTCAATTCAATATATTTTTAAAAATTTCCCACGGAAATTTCCTCTTTGACCCATAAATTATGTGGAAGTATACTGTTTAGTTTCCAAATTGTTGGTGACTTTTCTGTTATGTTTCTGTTTTGATTTCTAGCTTGATTCCATTTTTGTCAGATACCTTCTGAATGATCCGAACACTTGTCAATTTGTTGAGATTTATTTTATGGTCCAGGATGGTCTGTCTTCGTATATGTTCCATGGGCACTTGAGAAGAATGTGTTTTCTGCTTTGTGGAGTATTCTATAAATGTTGATCAGACTCTGTTGGTTTAGATTTCTGTTTAGTTGTTCTATCAATTATTGAGAGAGGGGTATTGAAGTCTCTAAGCATATTATGAATTTCCCTATTCCTCTGCTCATTTTTGTCAGATTTTGCTTTATGCATTTTGCAACTCTGTTGTTTGGTCTGTACACATTGAGGATTGCCATGTCTTCTTGGTGGGTTGACATTTGTCATTTTGTAATGTACCGCTTTTTGTCTGGTAATTTTCTTTGCTCTGAAATCTAATTTATCTAATATTAATACAGATACTTCTGTTTTCTTCAGATTAATATTTGCAAGGCACATCTTTTTCACCCTTTTACTTTCAACCTTCTTGTACTGTTATAAAGTGAATTTCTTGTAGCTAGCACACAGTTGGTATTATGGGCTGAATGTTTGTGTCCCCTCCCAAATTCATATGTTGAAATACTAACCCAATGTGATGATATTTGTTTTTTGTTTCTTTGTTTTGTTTTGGGTTTTTTTAAGTAGGCTCAAAGTCCAGCATGGAGCCCAACACGGATCTTGAACTCATGACCCTGAGATCAAGACTGGAGCTGAGATCAAGAGCTGTATACTTAACCAACTGAGCCGCCCAGGTGCCCCCAGAGTGTTGGTATTTGCAGGGGGTCCTTTGGAGGTGATTAGGTCATGAGGGTGGAGCCTCATGAATTTGATTAGTATCCTTAGGAGAAGAAGCCCGAGAGCCAGTTAGCTCTGTTTCCATCATGTCAAAATATAAAAAGTCAGTTGTCTGCAACTCATAAGAGGGTCATCACCAGAACCAGACCATGCTGGCACCTAATCTGGGATTTCCAACCTCCAGAACTGTGAGAAATAAATTTCTGTTGTTTAAGCTGCCTGGGTTATGTCATTTTGTTATAGTGGCCTGAGCTAAGATAGTTGGGTCATTTTTGAAAATCTTTTCTCTTGTCTTTTAAATGGTGCTGTGGGCCATTTACATTTAATGTTATTATTGACGTGTGAGGCCTTAAGTTTTAGTTTTATTTGTTCTCTGTTTTGTTTCTCTGTTCTCTTTTTCCTGCCCTCCTCTGGATTATTGACATATTTTAGAATCTCACTTTTAGGGCACCTGGGTGGCTCAGTTGGTTGGGCATCTGCCTTCGGCTTGGGTCGTGATCCCAGGGTCTTGAAGTCAAGCCCAGTGTCAGGCTCCCTGCTCAGCAGGAGGCCTGCTTCTCCCTCTCCCTCTGGTGCTCCCCCTGGTTGTGCTCTCTCTCTCTCTCTGTCAAATAAATAAGAATTTCATCTGTAATTTTTTATTCATCTGTAGTTTTTTTTTAGTGTATCTCTTGGTATAGCTTTGTTAGTGGTCGCTCTTATCACATTATATATACATAACTTATCACAGTTTACTGGTGTCATCATTTTATCGGTATAAAAACTTTACCTCCCTTTATGTTCCTTTACTTTCCTCTATTTATTATATCATTGTCTTAAATATTTTTTCTACACACATTTAGAGCCACATCAGAACATGTTATAATTTTTGTCTCAACTATCAAACATAATTTAGAAAACCCAAGAGGAGAAACAAAGTCTATGGTATTTACCCATAATTCAGCATACCATGTTTTTTCTTTGTGGTGTTCCAGAATTCCTTCTTTTATTCTTTCCTTTCTGTTTAGAGAACTTTTCTTAGCCATTCTTTTAGGTTAGGTCTAATGGCAACAAGATATCTCAGTTTTCCTTCATCTTCAAACGCCTTGACTCCCCCTTTTATTTTTGCTGGAAATAGGATTCTTGGTCAGTGGTTCTTTGAACACTTTGAAAACTATTGTGTCATCGCCTCTGGCTCCATGGTTTCTGATGAGAAATCTGCTTTCATTTAAGCTGGTTTTCCCCTATAGGTGTCATTTCTCTATTGTTGCTTGCAAGGTTTTTTCTTTGTCTTTAGGTTTCAGAAGTTGACTATGTTGTATTGATGTGAATTTCTTTAGGTTCATCCCATTTGTGGTTCAGTCAACTTTTGAATCTGTAGGTTTATGTCTTTTGCCAAATTTGGGGAGCTTTCCATCATTATTTCTTTGCGTACTTTTTCATTCCCACCCCCCTTCTTCTCTTCTTCTAGAACTCTGATGACACACGTTAGCTCTTTCATTATGGTCCCCAAAGTCCTTGAAGGTCTGTTCCTTTTTTTTTTCTTTCTTTAGGCATATTGTTCAGATTGGGTGATTTTCACTGTTTTATCTTCAAGTTTATTGGTTCTTTCCTTTGTCCCCTCCATTCTGCTATGTCCCCTCCCATCTCTTGAGTGGTTTGTTGTTGTTGATGCTGTTATTGTACACTTTGGTTCTAAAATTTCTACTTTTTTTCCTTGCTATTTTTACTATTACTTTATTGAGACTTTCTATTTCTTAGCTGAGACTTTCTTCGTTTGGTTTTTGTTTTGTTTTGTTTTTCCTTTGTTTCAAGCAGGTTTGTTGCTTGTTGAGGCCTTTTTTTTTCTTTCTGATGGTTCCTTTAAAATCTTTGTCAGTTAATTCTAACATCTCTGTCATTTTGGTGCTGGCATCTATTGACTATCTTTTTCTATCCAGTTTGAGATCTTCCCGGATCTTGGTATGATAAAATTTAAAAATCTTTTTAAAAAAAGTATTTTAGGGGCACCTGGGTGGCTCAGTCGGTTAAGCATCTGCCTTTGCTCAGGTCATGATCCCAGGGTCCTGGGATCGAGTCCCATGTTGGGCTCCCTGCTCAGCAGAGAGCCTGCTTCTCCCTCTCCCTTTGCCACTTCCCAACCCCCTACCCCTGATCCTGCTCTCTCTCAAATAAATAAATAAATAATTTTAAAGAAAGATATTTTAGATAGAAAGAGAGCAAGAGAGTGAGTGGTGGGATGGCGGGGAGGAGCAGAGGGAGAGGGACAAGCAGACACCACACTGAATGTGGAGCCCAATGTGGGGCTTGATCTCAGGACTCTGAGATTATGACCTGAGCCAAAATTGAGAGCTCAACCAACTAAGCTGCCCAGGCACCCATGTATGATAACTTTTTATTGAAACCTGGACATTGTTGGTATTATAAGACTCTGGATCTTGTTTGTGACTTCTTCTAACTACTTTTTTCTCAAACTCCTCTGGCAGGGGAAGAGGGGGTGCTGCCTTACACTGCCAGATGTGGGTAGAAGATGGTGTTTTTCATCACTTCTGAGTGGGGATGAGAGTTTGGTGTCCCAACAGTCCTCCACTGGTATCTCCCTGGCTGGGAGGAGTAGGTGTACCTCACTACTGCTCTTCACCTTGACTCTATGGCATGAGGGGGTCTCATTACAACTAGGGATGAAAGCCCTAGCTCCCTATGTGCCTTCTCTGACACCACCCTGCTGGAGGGGTTAGGGTACCTTGTCATAATCTGGCAAGGATAGAAATCTAGGCTCCCCACTTGGTCTTCACTGCTGGGGGGGGGGGTGGCCTCAGCTTTTCCTATAGCATTTGGCTAGAATAGAGTAGTTATAGTCTAAAAGCTTTCTGTCTTGCTAGGCTCCCCTTTCCTGATGCTTTGGCTGGAAAGAGCAGGCTTTTGTTTGGGCTTTTTAAAATCCATGCCCATTGGTGTTTCCAGCTGCCAGCCATTTCAGCTTCAAGTCTGAGGGATGAGAGGCAAAAACAAAACACAGTGAACTCACGACTATGTCATTCTTTGGGTCTTAACATCCCTACCTAGTCTGGTCTGCCTTCTTCTTCCACATTTCAGAATCTTTTTATGTTTTATATATACTGTCCAGAATTTCTAGTTATCGTTGGAAGTACTAGGGAAATGTATGTCTAGCCCATCTTCCCAGAAGCAAATGTCCTACTATAACTTGTATAATTAGGAAAAGTATGAGTGAGTGTGTTTGTGTGTGTGTGAGCATTAAGATATAGGCACATCATGGTTGTCAGCCTTCTGGTTAGGTGCCAGGCACTGTACTGGAACGGCAGAGACAAAACAAAATAAGGCACAAATCCAGCCTCAGGAACCTCACCCTGGAGAGATAATACAGGTAAATAAGTGCAATTATATGTATTTTACCTGTTACATTTGTGATGCCTGGTCAGATGCTCCTGGAGCCCAGCTTCATGGAGAAGGAGATGAGTCCACGGGAGTTCCCAATCCATCCCCAGAAAAGGTCCTCTTTTAGCATGTCAAGGTGAGGACATCAGGTGGTAGGAATGGGGAGTGGAAAAGAATAGAGCATGCTGGTTTAGAGTAGCATTTCTTAAACTTGACTCTGTTCAAGAATCACCTGGGTCTCTCATTAAAAAATGCAGATTTGATTCAGCAGGACTGAGCTGGAGCCCAAGATTCTGTATTTCCAAGGAGCTCCCAGGTGATGCCCATGATGTTACTGGTCTGGGGACCACACTTTGAGTAGGAAGAGTAGGGTGTGTGTGTGTGTGTGTGTGTGTGTGTGTGTGTGTGGACTTTGGAGTCAGGCAGTGCTCCAATCCCAGCGGAGGCACAAATGACTGGGAAAGTCACTTAACCACCCTTGGTTCTACATTTGTAAAATGAAGGCATTAATGGTTCCTGCCCCATCAGGGTGTAGAGAGGACAGAAGAGGCAATGTATGAAAGGTGCCTGGCACACAATCAGCACACCATGAAGTCCTGCCTCTCTCTGCCTTTCTCTAGCTGCTCCCTGGCCCTGATCACTGACTGCACAATCACTGACTGCACGTGGCTGCAAGGAACGTATGGGCCTGGCGACAGCACATGCAGGGTTAACACTCCTGCTCTTGCCCAGAGACAAATGTTTTGTGTTGAGAAGTTGCTGCTGGGAAGGAAAAGGAGGGGGAAGAAGGCCCCTTTTTTATTATTCTGAGGTGCATTTTAATTTGCACAAGCGACGTTGTGTCTGTGATGGATGACACAGAGGGAAAAATTACAGCGCAGGAAGCCCAGCAAAGGGGGAAAAAAATAAAAGAGATCTAGCAAGGATTAAAAACAGCCCATTGTGATGCTGCCTCCTGGTCAGGGGCTGGGGGCTGGGAGGCTGGGGAGGCTGGGGAGGGGCTGCCTGGGAAGGAAGGTGCCAGCAGAGCCAGTCTTTAGCAAACAGAATTTGTGGGAAATTTGCTTTTCTTGCATCTTTCTTTGCTTTTCTTGCATCTTTCTGCATTTGACCCCCCCCTCCATGGCATCACCGCCATCGCTGGGTTGCCCAACTGGGACCCTTTTTGGGAACTCCTTTGATCTCTTCTCCCATTAACAAAACTCAGGAACCTTGGAGCTTCTGCTCTCCGGGGCTTCCTACATCATAGCCATCACAAAAGGGCAGAATCAGAGTAGCCAGGAGTTAGGGATCTCAGTGAGGAAGCTCATGTCCTGATTGCTCAGGAGCAGATCACTGAAGGCTGCAGAGGGCATTACAGACATTCTTCTCTTTGGCTACTGATTAGCAGGAGTTCAGAGCATGGGTTCTGGAACTGGATGCACAGACCTGGGTTTGCAGCCTGACTTTTCTATTTAATAGCTGTGTGACCTTGGGCAAGTTACTTAACTTCTCTGTGTTTCTGTTTCTTTAACTCTAAAATAGAGATAAAATAGTACCCACCTCAGGACAGCTATTGTAAAGATCAAATAAAGTAGTGAGATTCTTCTGCCCTGAAAGAAAATAGGCCAAGCAAGATCCAGAACGATGGGTAGAGATAGGAAGGGCGATGACCCCCCAAATATAACTGGCTAGCCCCAGTGGAGATGGGCGGCCTCCATGCTCATCCTCAAGACTCTCAGGGAAGGAGACTTCAAAGCATGCCTGACCAATAGCTAACCTAAGTCCTGCCCTCAGCTCAGAGCACTTTCCTCTCCACAAGTTCTTGGAGGTAGAAGAGTAGGGGCTGTCGTCTGCTGTCCAATGAGCCCAGCCAAACTACAGGAGGCTGCCCACCCTCTTTCCTTTTGGGAGTGAAATTTAAGCAAATCTAAAACTTCTCTACACAAGACACTCACTCCACAGCCTGGCATCTCTTAGCCACAGCTGGGCAGGAAAACTGCAATGAAATGATACAGCACCGCGGCCAGTTCACCAAATGTTGATGGAATACAATCAACCAATGAGTCTCAAGGGGCCTCTCCTCTAGAGCTGGGCACATTTCACACAATCTCTTGTTAATCATCCACATAGCTAACATTTATGGACTACTTCCTATGCGCCAGTTTTAAGGACTTTATATATATTCATTTAATTCTCAAAACCATGCAAGAGATAGGTACTGTTATTATCTGCTTTCTACAGATGAGTAAGCAAAGGCACAGGGAGGTTAAGAGTCTTGTCCAAGATCATAAAACCTGGGTGTCCCAGAGCCAGGACTCATACTCAGATAGCCTGACTTCCAAGCCAGACTTCACTGGCCACTGTGAAGGCACACAAGGTGATCGCAGCCCCTTGTGGGCATGGACAGGTGTTCTGAGTCCTTTCTCTCCCCCTGGGTGCGGCTATCCTCTGGACAGCAACACTGGAGAATTGACTGGAGCTGACTGGGTGGTGTGTTTGAGGGTGAGGCACAGTTTGCCAGCATGAGTGCCCAGAGGTGCAATGACCCAGAAAGATCCTGTTTTCTGGGACGTGTGGGACCTTTACCTTGTGCATATGTGACAGGGCACAGAGGGGGCAGACATGCTCTATCAAATGGCTGCCAAGTCAACAATGGGATGCTTTTAGAGACTCTGAGATATTTGTGGTCCTGTTTCCCTAGTGACTGGTTGGCCATTATTAGTAGTAGTGTTCTTTTGAACTTGGCTCCTGGGACCCCATGCTTTCCTCCCACTCTGCCCCTTACCGTTTTGACAGTGGCCCCTGGGTGGGATCTGGATTTAAGGGAAGGCTTAGGGCCACGGTAAAGTCTTAAAGAAATGTGCTCTGAGTTGGAGGGATAAAGTTCCACCACGCGGTACTCTCCTGCCAAAGGCTTTTGTCACATGTGGGATGACAACAGGGGAATCTCGCTGCAGTTAAAAAAGCCGGAATTGAGGCTTGTTCTGCTGTGTGACCACTTTGAACCTCAAACAAAGTGGGATGATACTTATTCATCCTGCCTTACAGATTATTTATTAAAAGATCTAAAGTTGGCAATATTTCTTATTAGCTATGGTCCCATCATCTTATATGTCATTGGTCATAGAGGATGACCCTCTGTAGGATATCAGAGCCAGGTAAGGTCCCTCTTCCCAAGAGTCTCTACCCTATGAACAACTCTTGTGGAGCCTGCGATTCTACCATTAGTGATTAGTGACCAGTGTTTGGCTCTATCATCATTCCTTATTAGTATGAATCCTTCCATTTTATCCGGTTATTCCTTAGAGAAATGGTTCTTAATATTTCCGGAACTAAGATCCAATCTTGTTTGAGTGTCCAATGAAGCCTCTAGATACTCTGTCCAGAAACATGGACAAATTTGGGGGGTGGGGTCAGAAATCAGCTTCCCTGTCTGGTTCAGGGTGCATTCTGTTAGGAGCTTGGCAGCCGTAGATGTCAGTTCTTCACGCCTGCCCTGCATTCCCGCCCTCTGCTTTTGGTAATCGCCTCTTATTTTCCCTTGGGGACTATCTACAGCAGGAGCGTATCAACGGCCTGCCTGTTTTCCCTCAGCACTCAGTCTCGAAGCACATCGGCGACTTCCTACGGTGCACCACTGCCAGAAGGCTCTCTCTGTCCACAGGAGCGTGCTTGGTCTCTGGCCCATCATGAGGTCTTAATAAATCCTAGCTATCACTATTACTATGATTATTTTCATGGCCCTCTTTGGGTCAGGTCCTGTTCACTCTCACTTGGACTTTGGCAACAGCCTTCTAAATTTATCTGGGCACCTGTATTCCCTCTGCTTCACGTGCCAGTGGTACTGGAGAGCCACTGTCCCTCTCTGGGAGGCCCTGCTCTTCTTTCCAGCATTTTTTTCCTCATTCACAGCCACGTCTTTCCCAGAACAGCCTGTCCCCACATCTCTCGCTCATGCAGTTCTGCCCACCTGGACTGTCTCTTGTACCTTCCTGTCAAAATACTGCCATCCCTCCAGATCACATAGTGGTCTCTGTATTAGTCAGGGAGGCCTGAGTAACAACCAGCCCCAGGATCTCAGTGGTACCTGGATACAGAGGAAGGGATCCTTTCTCACTCACGTTGCACATTTACCACAGAGGCTGGTAGGCTCCGCCCCACCTCACCCTCACAGGGGACGCGGGCTGTGAGGCTTCGCTACCTGCAGGGTAACCGCAGGCTGCCGGGTGATGAGTGGAAGCCACGCAATGGGGTCTCCACCCCCTTGCTTGTGACGGATTTGGGGGCAAGGCTGGGCTAATGTTAGTCAATGAGATGTGACTAGAGGCTTACTTGGGGCTTATGGGAAAGTAAATCCTTCACTCTTACCAGAGAGCCACACAACGCTGGTCTGTCTGAGCATGAGGAAGCACACAGCTTCCTAGCTGCCATTGTATTCATTTCCTGAAACTTCTGTGACAAATTACCACAGGCAGGTTAAAAGAACAGAAACTTATTCTCTTATAGTGTGGAGGCCCGAAGTCCAAAATCAAGGTGTTGGCGGGTTATGTTATCTCTAAAGGCTCTGGGAGAGGAGCCTTCTTGCCCCTTCAGCTTCTGGCGGCTCCAGGCACCCCTCAGCTGCATGACTCCAGTCTCTGCCTCTGCCCTCATGTCATCTCCTCCTCTGTCTTCTCCTCATCCGTCTGTCTTATGGACAGTTGTCACTGACCAGGATGATCTCATCTCAAGATCCTTACCTTCATTACATCTGCAAAGACCCTTTTCCCAAATAAGATCATATTCACAGGTCCCAGAGCAGGGACATATCTTTTTGGGAACCGCCACTCACCCCTTGCAGTCTTGAGCAAAGTCAGCCTGAGGACAACACTAACATGTGGGAGAGGGCAGAGTCAGCAAATGGCAAGGAAACTAAGTCAGAGCCCTGATCATTCTGTGCCTGAAGCCAACACCATGTCTCTAATTTCTACATGTGAGATAAATTTCGTCATTGCTCAGGCAGATTTGCTGTGACTTGTACCCAATCCAGCAGGGACCACTTGTGTGTGTCCTCATCCCTTGAAGATCTTACTAGAAACTTACCTAGACTCAATTTCTCCTGCCAGGCGGACCTTGGGTCTTCAGGTCTCAAGTACCTGCTACATAGCACACAACCAGTTTCTGGAAATAAGTCTGTCCTTTTCATGTCTCTCAGGGCTCCCTTCCTCCACCCTGCCAACCCCGTTTGTGTCACCCTGGTTAAATTATATATGCAGATTTAATTGATCAGTCATTAACTTCATCTTCAGGGAGACCGTCGGTGTGATGCGGTACGCGCTTCTGCTCAACTGAGGCTGCCTGTGGCAGCCAGGCCCGCCCCTTCGCCCCTCCAGTTTGTGACTCCCATTCATCACACCTTTGTTTATAGCCTTTCAGCTGAACCCCATCCCTGAGACGGTCCCTGTCCATGCCAATTTAAATTAATTTTGCCAGTCAGATTTCATGAGACACTGAATCAAAGGCTTTTCTAGAAATCAAAAAGCACTAAATCTTCGGTGGACCCTCTTCCCACTAATATTACAAATTAGTTAGAATAAAACAGCATTATGGTTTCCCGGCATGACTTCTGCGTAAACCTGCCAGTTCAGTTTATGGCTCAGGCCTCTGTTGCCCTCCAGCCGCTTACTGGATTTTTTACTCATAAGATTTATCGTAAATTTTTAATCATAAAATTTGTTCTATGGCTTGCCTACAAACGGAACTTATGGCTTCCCTGGGGGGAAATTGCTGGAATCGGTTTTCTTCCTGTTTTTCAAGTCCAGTCCCGCGTTTTCCTTCTCTGTGCCGCCCCCCATGGTTCACTCTCACTTCTGAAAGTAGACGTCAAGGGTCCCTCAAGTTCATTAGCTAATTCTGTCCAGACCTTTTGGTTTGCACGCCATAGGACCCCCTGATTTATGTATCTTCCTAGCATTTAATTTTTCTAAGTGACCCTTTACCTGTTTTTTATTATGACTTACTAATTGCACCCATTTCCTAACTTTATTTTTCTTATTAAAGACAGGTTTTAATAGGTAGTTCATTTCTCGGCCACTTAAGGACCCTGATTAATGTCATTCACCTCCTAGTCATTCAGGAATGGATCACCTTTCTCGCTAATACTTCTTTGTCCCTGACCTGACGGGTCTGGCGTCTGAACTTGAGAGGCAGGTGAATGCCTGGTTAAGCTCACAGGCTTTGGTTCAGATCCTGCCTCTGCCATGTCCTGGTTGCATGACATTACTTAAATTGCCTGTGCCTTAGTTTCCTCACTAGAAGGAGGATGATAGAACCTACTCACACCTTATGGCGGGACTTAGTGAGACAGTGCAAGCAGACCAGGTCCTGGCATGTAGCAAGTGCTCAGGGGACATTTCCCATGCTTGGTAAGCACTAACTATGCTTGGAGAAAGGCTCTTTTCCATCCAAATGCTCTCATGTAATTATTTTCCTGAGCAACTTCAATGTTCATAGCATTGAGCCAGGTCAAAGGGGGTGGTTACAGGGCTGAGTACTATTATCTGGTCCCCAACCCATGGAACTCTCTTCTCGGTGACAGACAGCGAGCAAACAATGGCCTTACGATTCCAGGCAGAAAGAAAGAAAATGCTAGAACAGATGAAAGCAAGGTGCTGGTGGAAAGAATATTTCATTCTCAGGAGAAGTCGGAGAACAGATCATAGAAAAGAAGGCTGAGCTTTCAAGGACAAGTAGCGTTTGGCTGCAGAAGAACAGGAAGAAGGGGCATTGCAAGGTGAGGGACTTTGCCTGGGCAAAGGCTTGGAGGGGTGACCAAGTGTGGGGGCCTGGGGGAATTTTCCAGCCTGCTGTGGCGGGGGAATAGGGCACTTTGGGGACTGCGAGGGGGGGAGCCAGGGAGACAGTGCTGGAGGAGCAGTTGGGGTCAGATTGCTAAGGGCCCTAAAGTAGCCGTTTAAGCCCCATTCTGTACGGTGGTGATTCTCAAAGTGTGGTCCCCCACACCGGTAGCCCCGGCATCGCCTGGGGGCTTGTTAGCAATGCAACGCAAATTCCCAGGCCCCGCGCCAGTCCTGTGGAATCAGAATGTCTGGGGGTAGCAACCAAGTTCTTATAAGCCCTCTGGGTGATTCTGCTGCACGCTCACATTTAAGGACACTGCTGTTGGTAATAGTGAACTATTACGACCGACCATTAAGGTGAACCTATAAGGATGCATGATCCTCTGTGTTTATTGGTACAGTATTTGGCTGCATATAACAGAAGCTAAAATGCAGTCGCTCGGCCTATTAGGGCTTTTATCTTCCTCTTGAAACAAGAAGCCCAGAGGAAGGTAACCCAGGGCTAGTGCGGCTACCAAGGACATCATCAAAACCCAGGCTCTAATTCTCTTAATGTGTGACTTTCATCCTCATGGTTGTAAAATGGCTGCCACACCTCCAGATTTCTCTACCATGTTCCAGGGAGAAAGAATGAAAGAAGAGCAAAGGCAGAAAGGCTTGTGCTTAGCTGACTCTGTTCCCATTTAGTCTTTTTTTTTTTTTTAAAGATTTTATTTATTTATTTATTTGAGAGAGATAATGAGAGAGAGAGAGAGCATGAGAGGGGGGAGGGTCAGAGGGAGAAGCAGACTCCCCGCTGAGCAGGGAGCCCGATGTGGGACTCGATCCCAGGACTCCAGGATCATGACCTGAGCCGAAGGCAGTCGCTTAACCAACTGAGCCACCCAGGCGCCCCCCATTTAGTCTTGCTGGGCATCTTTCTGGATAGAAAGAGTCTCCCTCAAAGCCCTATCCCGTAGCTTATTTCTCATTACTTAGAACCTGGTCACCTGATCACTTAGAACCTGGTCCCATACCCCATTCCAAGCGTGCCACCTGGCAGAAACAAAAGGATGGTTGAAGGAGGTTTAGTAGAGTGGTTAAAAACCAAGCCTCAAAGCCAGACAGTCTGAATTTGAATCTCTGTTCTGCCCAGCTATGAAATCCTGGGCAGTTATTTAATCTTTCTTTGTCTCAGTTTCCTTATCTATAAAATGGACATAATTAACAGTCCCTATGCACAAAGGTTTGTAAGGATTGAACAAATTAATACCTGTAAAGCCAACAGAACAGAACCAGGCTTGTGGTGAATTCATACAGCACAGAGATGATACTCACGAAGGCTATAAATAGGTCATTCAATGAATGATGAGAGCCTGAACTTGACATCGGAAATGGGAACGTACAGAAGGGGGCAGGGAGTGTAGGGTCTCCTAACATTTCCCTTGGAAAAGCACTTAGAAATGTCAATGGCCCGACCCTTTCCCCCAGGTTCCACTGCCCTGAGCACAAGGGGCCTGTGTGATGGGGCTCAGCCTCCTGGAGCACCCCCTGAACCAGCAGGCCCCTGTGGCTTGCCTGCCCATTTCCGGTTTGCCTCCCATCTTGGAGGGAGAACAGTTCCCTCCTGGATGACCCAAGACCCGGCACCTCCATCCTTTCCCAGCCCTCATTTACACCCGCCAGGTTCAGAATAATTTTCACTGACTCTAATGAATTGTATTGACGCACTTGGCAATTTGTATCCACATCCTATGGTCTAGTTTTACAAGGGTTTTTGGGAAATACCAAGGAACAGCCCAAGAAAGAGTCAAGAAATCCTCCCGGTGGAGGTGAAGTTCGAGCAGACTCTTTAAGATGGCAGGAGTCAATTGGAAGAAGAGGAAGGAAGTAATGCATGGGGTGGGAAAGCATACCATATGGCTGAGACATCCCAAACCAAGGCATAGAGATGGGAAGAGAATGGAATGGGCCAAGAACCCCAGGCAGTCTGGGGACACCGGACTGTGACTTCCGAGGTGAGTGGTGGGAGAGGGTGGAGGTGGGCTTGTGAGCCACGGGAAAGAGCTGGGCTCACAGTCATTGCACATGTTCGTGGCTCAGCCAGCTCTTACAGCATGGAGGAGGCTCTGGAGTGGAACACAGCTGGTCAGGGAGAAAGTGTCTGGAGCCAGAACACCAGCTCAGGACCAGATTGGCAGCAGGACTATCTGTTGTGCTGCAGCTAACCATCTGACCATCTGAGCTGTGAGCGCCTGACATTGGCCCTGCCCAAACACAGCCCTGATCCTAGAGCCCAGGGCACAGCTAAGTGGCCCCAGCAGGGGTGAGGCAGCCAGGGGTGCAGTCAGCTAGGAAGCACTTTAGGCATGCCACTGCCCTTGGTGCTTTATCGATAGCGCTGGAAGCAGGTGTTAATCCCACTATTTTGCAGATCAGAAACATAGCTAATCAGTGGTGAATGTAGGGTTTGCATTAGGCTCCAAAGTCTTTCCAATTCCAGATTCTTTTCTTGATAGCATACTACCTCCTTACTCCCAGTCCCTTAACTCTAAACCTTCAAGCTGAGAAGAATTTCAGAGCAAAGTGACAACTTTGAACCCTTGAGACCATGGGCGTCCCCCATATCCTGTCACTAGGGGGCACCAATCTGGGGTGAAGTCTAGGGTCCTCTGACCTCTAAACCAGGGCTTTTCAACCTTGGCTGCACTCTAGAATCCCTGGGGCACTTAAAAAAACTCCCAATGCCTGGCCACATACCACACCCTGGGGTAAGACGTAGGCACTGGTGTTTCTTAAAGCTCTCCAGGTGGTGCCAATGCGCAGACACAGTTGAAAACTACTAAACCCAGTTAAACCTCAAATTGCAGGGGCCCCACCCCAGTTTCCAGTTCAGTAGGTCTGGGATGGGGCCCAAGGATTATGGATCTGATGAGTTCCCAGGTGCTGCTGCTGGACCGCAATTGGAGAGCTCTAGACAGCCTCACTCAAACCCCACGCAATCATGCAGACGCTCCCGGGCACCTGACTACGCTGGGTCTCTCCCTTATTGTGTACCCCCCTCCCTGGTGGGAGCTCTCCCCCCACAGCTCCATGCAACCCAAATACACAGGAAGAGCGGACTTCAATAAACTGGGGACATGAAGAAATTCTGCCTTCCATCAACAAGGTTGATTATGAAATAAAAGGGCAGGGGGGTGAAACAGTGAATTAACAATGTTTGTATCCCTTATTTAGTATTTCCCTTCAGTAGTTTGGGGTTGATTTTCCTCCTGTGACCGGCAGATGGATAGAATTGACAGATGAATTGTAATGACTCACTTGGCAATTTGTATCCACATCCTATGGTCTAGTTTTACAAGGGTTTTTGGGAAATGCCAAGGAACAGCCCAAGAAAGAGTCTGTGAGCCCTATCTGTGACCAGATAGTTGGAGCAGCCAAGGGAGACTGGCCACTTTGGAAAAACCTGCTCTCCATCCCACCTGCCACTTCTGACCGTAGGATCGTGGCCAAGTTGCTGGATGGCTGTTTCCCACTCTTACAGGGTTACAATAATGCTTATAGTGTAACTGTGAGGATTCGATTATGTCACATTTGGAAGTACCTATTCAATAAATGGTAGCCATTATTATTATTACTACTATATTATTGTTTTTGGCTTTGCTGCTCTCAGTGCCCCCTATGTAAAGATTCTCAGCCCTAGCTAATTTTGTCTCCCAACTGGCTTCACAAGTCCCCAAAAAGAAGCTTCCACAATTTTCTGCTGTGTCTGCATGGATGCCTACTCGGTCATGTTCAACGGGCGGATGGAGGTGAGGGGTCTAAATGAGCAACAGTGATCTAAAACCCTATTGGGCACTGAATGATTTAAAAGTGGTAAATTATTAAATGCAGAGAAAACATGAGGGGTCTGGGTCTTGTCCGCCTCATCTATGAGGTGGAATCAATTCTATTTTAACTAACATGGGGTGAGAAAGGGAAAGTCGAAAGAACATAGGCAGTTCTGAGTTCGAATTCCAGATCTATCAGTTCCTTCCTTCCTCTCCTTTTATCGGGCAGGTTCTTCCACCTCGCTAAGACCCGAGGTCCTCGGGTGTAACATGAATTAATGATGCCCCCCCACAGAGACCAAAGGCTCTGACGTGCACCTGGCAGCTCTGACGTGCACCTGGCATAGTTCAGTTAGCTATGGGTTCTTTCTCCTGACTTCACCCTGCCTTGCGAGGACTCACATCAGCAACACTGTGGCTTCTGCAAAGGCAGGCAGACACCAGGGCACAGCATTTAAAGAAGGCTTCACCTTGGGTTTGTGCAAGAGCAGGGCCGGCTCCTGAGAGTGGGTTCCTCTTTAAATGTCGCTCACTAGATTCTTGTATGGCAGCACTCTGGTGCCCACGCTGGGCTTCCGGGTGGTTTTTGATATCTCCATACCCCATACACAATTGGACTTAAATGACCATCATGAAACTGGCTTGGAATCCACTTTTGGGGTTCTCAGGCCTGCGGGAATCTGTGGTTTTCAAAGCCGATGAAAACAGATGGCCACGTGGGGATGTGAGGCCAGCATGCAGAAGCCGATGGTGGGCAGGGCTGGGTCCAGTCCCGAAGCAGCTGCAGCCGCTGTAGGAAGCAAGCCATGCCTCCCTCTCCCACCTGAGCAGAGCTGGGCACCTTTCAAAATCCATCCTGTACTTAGTTTGTCCAGCTGGGGTCTTCTCTGACCTCCATAAGGTAGGAAGGACAGCTAGGGTTCTCCCAGCTGAAGCAATTAGGATATGGAGAAAGAAGTGATTTTCCTAAGGTCACAAAGCAAATTAGGCTTGAAGTACAGCTAGACTCGTATTTCTTAAAAGCAGGGGCAAAGGCTCCCATGGGAACTTTTCCAACTCCAGGTTTCTGGACCTGTGCCACGCCTCCTGATTTGGTCCCTAGAGGTGGGCCTGAAATGGGCAGTGACATTCTTGGAGGCCCAAGCTGCTCTGACTTCTGTGTCTTGGTCCCATGCCGGCCATCACGGCACGTATCTGAGCGAACAGGAGAGGGTGAAGCTCTAATGTGTAGTATGTGGGCAGGTGCTGCTTGAAAGAGCTACGTTCGTTCGTTGGTTAGTAGCTAAGCATTTATTTTCATAGGTACTGGGGAAAAAAGACCTATCACTTCAAACACACGAGTTCATGAATTTTTGCTTAGGTCAAAGTTACAAAATCAATGGACAGTTGATTTTAAGAACACATGGTCCAAGCAGCAAAGAACGAGAAAGTGCCCCCAGTCATAGTGAAGCCTGGGGATCGCAGTGTTGGGTCGTTCTGGGTCAGGAGCGGAAGCTGAGCCAGAAGGCAGAGCATCTTCGAAGGGATTTCAGAGCCCTGCAGAGACTACACCTCTGTGCCCCCACATAGCTGGCAGCCAACACAGATAACGGTAAATATTCACAGTGACCACTGTCCTCCCTGGCAGGTGCCAGGATAGGGGGGTGGCGGGGTGTAAAGCTGGCCCGTAGGGAAAATCCATAGCCCTTTCCAACAGGTTGTCAGAATCATAGACTCAAACTCCATCCGGGTCTGCAAACCAAGAAGCAGGCCAAGGATGGATGCAACATGTCCCCCTCCCACGCCTTCCCCAGGCCTTCCAGGGGCCACTGTTACCCAAGGTGGCTTTCCCTCCCTTCCCAAGGGACCACTGCAGATGGCCAGGTGGGCAGGGGCCCCGGGGAGGAGGAGGGGCCTTATGCAAATAAGAGATGACACAGGACAGGGAGAGGAGGAGAGGGGCAGAGAATGGTAGGCTGGGGGAGGGGAGAGACTGGAGGAGAAAGAAGAAAAAGAAAGTGGGGGAAGAAAGGCATTTGTAAAATTAAAAGGCAGGGCCCCATCAGATGGTGTGGGGCAAGGAATGCGTGTTACAGGCAGGAGTAATTGGTAATCGGAGCTGATGTGAAGAAGGGATGATTTATGGGAGCATGCAGACAGGGGTGGAATAATTTTTGGAGCAGAACGGGGAACTTACTGAACGCCTGAAACTCAGCTACTTATCCACTCGTTCTTGTGATGAATTAGCTCTTGTTTAAAGTAACCGCGGCTCCATTTTTCATTCTGATTACTACACTTGATATCTTTCTCTCCCTCTGTTTCCCTCTGACCACTGCCCCCGTACCAGGCTCTGGGTGCAGAGGCACTGGGTTTGCAGGAACTCATCACCCCTCCTCACACCGTCCCTCCCCCCAGAGCAACATTAACTCTCAAGAGCCAAGCCTAAAACCCAGCTGCTTGAAATATTGCTAAGATTAGGAACATGCAGAATTAGTGAAGACTGTGGATGCAAGACCGGCAGGCTTATGCATCCAGAATGGCTGCGATGCGTTTGACAATCTGATGAGGGAACTCCCTCTCCAAGCCTGCCTCTGCATTCTTAAAGGTGGGAAGTAGGGAACGCACTCCCTACTGGGTTTTAGCACTCCTTTTGGAGATGGAGAGACTCTTGAGGACCCTGGCAAGCCGTGATGAAAGGTAAATTGAGGATAAATGATACCCTATACCATGCACCCCTCCTTAGCAACATTTTAAAAAATCAGTTTTACATTTACATTATGCAGAGAGGGAGCTCCAGTAGTATTATGTCCTTTTAGTCTCTTCGATTTTTTTTTTCTTGATTTCAAATACAGCCCTTAAAAATTCAAGCTCCCGTGTAGTCAGGTCTCAACACAAATTTCCATTAAAAAAAAAAAAAGTCTGACAAAAAACGTGATCAATACAAGTTAAATATTTACAACAGTTGTGGAAATAACAGAGAGAAAATATTTATCTGGCGCTAAGAAAAGACCTCTGAGATGCTCTGGACATCTTCCTTCCCAACTCAAACCAAGAAGTCCTCCGAGCCCCCCAGCACGCAAGACCCCAGCTGGCCGTGCGACGAAGCGCCCCCAGCTTTTTCTCCCGTAGTAACTAGGACACACGCCTCCTTTCACCACCAGGCCTTGCTGCCCCCAAACCTCTGCCTTTGCCCTGTCGCCGGCACCTTTTTCCTTGGGTGGTTCTAACTCAAGCCCGTTGGGGTCTTTCCTGCCTCAGCAAACCCAGGGCCTTGTCAGCTTCTGTTCCAAAGTGTCCTCAACCCATGGGCCTCATGTCTGCTGCCTTCACCAATTTCTTGAACCCTGACCTACCTGGGCCCTCGGGTCCCTGTACACTCCCTCTGTCCCACTGCTCTTTTGGCTCCGCAAACCAGCTTCCTGGAGCTCCCAGGGGCTCCGGGCAATGCCTGCCGGTGTGTTTGGCAACATTTTGCTCATATCCCGGCCCCAGCTCTCCTGGCTCTGGGTTCTCTCTCTGCCTTCATGATCCCCCTCGGCCTGGGAGGGACGGGGGGGGGGAGGGGGGAGAGCCGTTCCTAGTGAACAGGGGCGCAGTAGAGAAAAGCTTTGGATTTGGAATTAGGGTACTCAGAATCCAGTCCCTGCCCTGCCAGGTTCTAGGCAATGGGTTTCCCTCTCTGGAGAGTAAGGAAATAAGTTTCCTGGTGTAAGAGATGGAGTGGCTAGTCACGAAGATCCTTCCCAGAGTAATGCTTAAGAGCATGTGGTCTAGAATGAGACTAAGGATCAGACCCCATTTCTGCCTCTCACTGCTGATCCCTCTGAGCCTTTGTCACCAACTTCCTGGGTTTTTATGAAGATTTAAACAAGAGACTGAACACAAAATGCTTATCACAGTGCCTGGCACATAGTGTACACTCGGTGGTAGCTGCTCTTCTAATCATGTGATGATGATTTATTATCACTCTATCATTGAGCTAATCTTAGAAGGCGTTTCTTTTCACTTCACTTTACACAATCTTCTTTTTAGAGCAGCATCTCAGCCTTTATTCTGCCTCGTCACACTTGTGGAGTAAGACCCCCCCCCCCAGCAGTGTGCAGCAATGACTCTGTTTGACCAGCAGAGTATGTTGCATGGCGAAGAAGAGAAAACAGCTCGCAACAGTGGCTGGGAGTCCCCGGTTCAGACTCGTGTTTCCCCTGGTAAGAAAACCCCCATCGAGAAGGAGCTGGTTCAGCCTGACAACTAAATCCTCAAAGAAGCCAGACAGGTGCTGGCATTCTTGCAAATGCCCAAGTTCATCCAACGTCAGGGGCCAGGCATCCTTCCTGGACTCTGGGAAGCATGGCTGGGTGCAAGGATGCGCTGGTCCTGGTTGGCATGGAATGGAATTGGGAGCCTTGGAAGGATAGCCAGCAAGGCTAAAGCCAAAAGTGAGAAGCAGTCAGATAGTCCCACCCAAGTTCAAGTGTGCAGGCTAGGGACCCGGAGAGACTGGAGAGGTGCCAGCCAGGTTAGTAGAGCGAGACTACTCCTCCAGCAACCACCTGGCCTCTGCAATGGTCCACCTCCCAGGCCTCCTCCAGCACCCACCGGGCCTCTGCAATGGGCCACCTCCCAGACTGAGTGGGAAGCTGGGCCCAGAGGGAGTGTGTGTCCTGGGATGACTTTCCCCTCCCCCTCCTGCTGGGTGGTAGGTACCATGGATGCCTGGTCATCAGGCAGAAATTCCAGAAAGAAGACAATCACTCTGACTCCATAGGCAGCAGTAGGGACTGCAGTGCCTAGCTTACACCCGGCAACAATGGGCAATCTCCTCGCTGGAGGTCATCTTGCCTGCCTGGGGCTCTGAGATGGCCCACTGCCCTGAGCTGAGCTAGCAGCGTTTGCTAGAAAGCAGAGCTGACTATACCTTGGGCCCAGTGAGACTCAGCAAGCCTATGCCTGTCCCCCCGGGGGTTGGCACTGGCCACTTTGGCCATCCATTCGTCCATTCCAAAGATAGTGAGCACTGATGTGTGCCACGCACTTGATGAAGCCGACAGACCCAGGCCTGGAAGGCCAGCGGGCTGGCCTACCCTTGGGGACAAAATCATCCCAAGCACTTGCTTTTCCCCTCTGGAGAACAGCAGGCCAATTCCGTCAGATGTAAACAGCTGAAGAGCAAGAGCTCGGTCTGTTATGTTCGTTCTTGTCTAGTCAGCACTTAGCACAGTGCCTGGAAGACAAAGGCACTTGGCAAACATTTCTCTAAGGAAGGTTTTTTCCAAAAAGGAAAGTGGGTGGATGACCCCTGAGTACCCCAAACCAAATGGCCCATATCGGCAGCTGATACTCCGCGTGGCATGGCGTCCGCCACATATGTCAACCCACAACCTCGCACACACACCACCCACAAGGCCCCACCCCGACGCCCAGCCAGTCCTGCCGTGACCCTTTATAACGGCAACCCCGGGAGGTCAGCGGTACTGTTACACTCCTACTTCGGCTGAGGCCACGGTAACTCGGAATGTTTAAATGACTTGCCTACGTCAACCCGCATTTCCTGGAACTGTTAGCACGGAGGACTCTACGAAGGAGTCTGGGGTGAGGGTGGGGAGGTCGGAAAGGGGGAAGGAAGGGCGGAGCAGAGATTACCAGTTTGGGAACTCCGCAACCAGAGGCAGTGGCTTCTGAGGATGAACCTTTGGTGCGTGTGTTTTGGGAAGGGGCTGCAGGTGAGGACCTCCAGGCCTCCGTCCCTTCCCACAGCCAACACTCAGCAACAACTCTGATTGGTTGCCTGCTGTCAGAATGGGTGCGGAGGGCCCTGGGGAGCCTGGCACTGGCTGTTCTGATTTCCTCCCAGTGACGTGGGCAGGACACCAGGTGGGACCAAGGTAGGTTCGCTGCCCCTCCCCCACCCCGTGATTGTTCAATAACCCAGCCTCCCTCTTCCCCAGGAGCCCCTGCCCCTTTTAAGGTGAAGTGTGTATCTCTAGTTAATAATTAACTTGTCACAGGCCCACCAATCCCCCCTGGAGGGAAAGCCAGAAGAGGGAGAGGGAGGAGGGGTGGGGGAGGGAAAGGGGGTCCAGCCCACACCCCTGCCCGCACCCCTGCTGTCCGCAGTCCCATGCTCACCTGGCCCATAATAAATAAGATGAAAGGCACTCCTGATAAATGCCCATGTCAGGGAGAGATTTTACCTTCACTCAGAAACAATGTAATATCTCGGCTATTACCCAAAATAATTTATCAATGTGTAATAGCTTTGTGCAGACCTCAGATAGGAGGGGAGCTGCGCTATCAGAGATGGATGTAGCCTACCTTCGGCTTTTAATTTTTAATGTTCGCAGCCAGCTTTGCATTAAAGGCCAGGTGTCATATAAAGACTTAATGTGAGAAAGGAGTTCATGAATTCTAATCAAGGGAGGAGCGCTCCCCAGCTCCCTGGCTGGTGGCTCTCACCTCCTGATGGTCCTTATTGATCTTTTGTTTTCTCCCCTCCTGTTCTTCCTGCTCTTCCGTCTCCTCTCCACCCCCTCCGCCTCACCCTACCCCATCCCACCGCACCCTCCGCACCTTCTGGCCCAGCCCAACCCTCCCCCGCCCCCCCCTGGGCTCTCCCCTTCCCAAGACACCTCCTTTTCTTCCCGCCAGCAGAGGGAGGGTTTCTGCCTGGCTGGGCCGGGGCGACGCACGCAGAGACTAACATCTTGCCTAGATGCCCAAATTCAAGACAGCCGGACACCAGGACCCTTTTTCTATTTCTTTCATTCATTCATTCCATTTTTGTTTAGGTATTCATTTCTTTTTAATTTGCTCATCCAGAAAGTATTTTTGAATACTCACGAAGGGCCCAACCCTGTGCTAGGTCCTGTGGACAATGTCAGAGACAAGATAGTCGCTGCCCCTAGAGGAGTTTGTGGTGGCAAAAAACTCACTCATACAAGCAATGCAAAAACTCATACAAACATACACATGTAAACACGACTTGAGACAGGTATGTGAGATTTCAAAGAGAAGCCTTCCCTGACAACGTTTTAAAATTCGTGCAGCTAAGCGCACACACTCATGCACGCACACTTACCGATGTTTATTGTCACCCTCTAGACTAGGCTCTCCTCCAGTGGACTTATCACCTTCTGCTACACTATGTAAACTGCCTGTTGATTTTGCGTATGATCTGTCTCCTACAAGAATGTAGGCATCAGGAGGGCAGGAATTTTGGTCTATTTCATTCCCTGGTGGGGTCCTGGCACATAGAACAATGCTCAACACATAGTAGACTCTCAATAGATACTTACTGACTTCAGCAGCCAAGAATCATGCTCCGAGGACAAGAACAGTGGGACGGGAAGGGACGATTGTGGCCTGCGGTGGTAGGCCGCTCTAACCCTCCTGCCCATTGTCTGTTCTCTGCTCTGGAGGCCTCCTGAAAGTGCCCATGTCGCTCCCCCAGCCACCCATCCTATTCTGTCCCCACCTGGCCCCAGACTGCCTCTCTTTGCCAGGCTCCTCCTAGTGTTCTCCATCTGCCCTTCCCCCCCCACAACTGACTCATATCAAAGGTTTCCACAGGGTGGGGAGGAATACCGGGATGGGCATCAGGCCCTGAGCTCCTTCGGGATGGGGCGGAGCCTTATGCTTCTCTGGAACCCAGAGCAGGGGTGGGGGGCTGCGTGCAGCAAGTGCTCACTTCCAAGCAGGCCAGGTTTTACGTGAGAGATGCATTCCTAAAAACCTCTCCTAATT
This sequence comes from Callorhinus ursinus, assembly GCF_003265705.2. Taxonomy (NCBI): domain Eukaryota; kingdom Metazoa; phylum Chordata; class Mammalia; order Carnivora; family Otariidae; genus Callorhinus; species Callorhinus ursinus. The sequence continues at coordinate 48,226,267 of NW_027397070.1, forward strand.
TCAAACTCACAGAATTCAAGACTAATTTTCCTATAGAAATAGACACAAAGCAGGATCTGCATTATTTCAAATTTTGGACAAACGAGACTTCATGCATATTGCTTGTATTACCCAGTTTCAAAGATGCTTGAAAATGCAGCTATGCTGTGCAGCTGTATCGGATGCTGAGTCAGGGGAGGGCAAGTTCCCTCCCATCCTCTTTCTGGACCTGCTGCCTCTTCTGTCTGCCAAGAGACCTCCTTCTACTCTTTTGTGCAGTCAAGAATGCAGGTGTTCCTCCCTACGGTTCAGTCTCCTCCTTTAAGACCCACTTCGGAAGTCAGCCTCCTCCTTGAAGTCCTCAGGCACAGTGGGTCCCTCCCTCCTCTGTGCTCTCAAAGAATTTTGCTCCTACCTTTGTCACAAGGCAGTTGAATTGCTAATGAGTTGCTAGTGGCCCTGCAGGTGGACTCTGTGTCTAACTCATCTCTTTAATGCTAGCATCTTGAATATAAATGAACGAATGAATGAATGAATGAGTACCCAGGCAACTCCCACAAATAGCTCCCAAAGCTGATGTAAACTTTGAAGCTGGTTTCCTCAGAATCACTTTTGGAACTTCAACAAACAACAAAGCTACCCAGATTCCAGGACCTTACCCCCAACCTTGCTTAGAAAGCCCCTGGGGGATTCTGATAGTGAGCTAGTAAGACCCACAGCCCCCAACCTGAGTTTTCATTAGACTCACTTTGGGCACTTGCCTGGGCCCTGCCCTGAACCCACTGGGCAGGACTCTCCCGGGAGAGTCTGTGATTCACAAGTAACCCTAGCCATTGGAGGAGTCAGAATGGTTAACAAAGACCCTCTGTGCTCTGGCCTGTCCTCCTCACGGGCTCCCAAGGTGGGATGAGGACCCCTCCTCCAAAACTGTTCAGTGAGTCGCTCCAGAAGTCTCCAGGAATTTTCAGGGCCCAAAGGCACATTAGTGATCATTCTATCCCAGGGTTTCTAATCTCGCACTACTGACATTTTGGATGCTGAAAATTCTCTGTTGTGGGGGCTGTCCTGGGTATAATAGGATGTTTAGCAGCATCCTTGGTTTCTATCCACTGGGTGCCTGCAGCAGCCTCTCCCTCCTCCAGTTGTGACAGCCAGAAATGTCTCCAGACATTGCCAGATGGTTCTTGAGGGACAAAATCACCCCTGGTTAGAACGGATTCCAACCCTGCCTGGGGCTCAGAAAGGCTAAATTCTTTGCCCGAGGGAAGTTACACAGCTAAGATTTCAGGACATAATTGTGGGGCAGGCAAGTGTTACCTTTACTTTGGGTTCTTTTTGGCCGGCCTTGAGAATTAAGTTGATACAATACAGGTCAAGAGGAGAAAAGCATACAGTTATTTAATGCACATTTTACGTGACGTGGGAGCCTTCATAAGGAGTGAAGGCTCCAAGAAATGGCGAAACCTTCTTGCTTTTATATTAGGTTGAACAAAGAGAGGCGACTGTGGAAAATTGACTTAACTATGTGGGCAGGTGAATGAAAGCTAAGAGTTATTTTAACAAGAATGTTACCTTCCTACTGGTTTGGCTCAGGTCATGATCTCAGGGTCCTGGGATGGGGTTCTGCACTCAGCGGGGGGGCTGCTTGTCCCTCTCCCTCCACCCACTCATACACTCTCTCTCTCAAATAAATAGATAAAATCTTAAAAATAAACAATACAGAGAAAGTGAAAGCTTCCCCTATACATTCTACTCCCAAATCGTATGGCCAGGCAAAGGTGTAAGGGCTCCCCAGTCAGAGAAAGAATTAACACAGGTTATGCTGACAGTCTTTAAGTACACATTTAACCCTGATTTAGTGCGAGCAGGGAGCAACTGGTACTTATGGAACAAAATTATCCACCTCTATTCTGAAATAAATCATGTATTGAAAAGAAGAAAGATTTTTTGTTTTCTATTGCAAAATATTTGAAACATACAGAGAATTATGGAAAACAATATAAACAAATTCTTATGCCCTTTAACTCATTTGCTTTAGAATTTTCAGTTTTTAAGAAATTTTGTAACATTAAAGAGTATAAACCTCATTCTCTTAGCTTTTTCTCTCTTACTTGTACTCAGAGAAGTCTGTCTTGAAGGTGAGGTAAATCATCCCCATGCATTTGTTTTGAAGTAGGCTCCATGCCCAACATGGGGCTCGAACTCATGACCCTGAGATCAAGAGTCACATACTCTACCACCTGAGCCGGTCAGGTGCACCACCCATGCTTTTTTTTTTTTTTGGAGAGAGAGAGAGACAGAGAAAGCACCTGCATGGGTGGGGGTAGGGGCTGAGGGAGAGGGAGAGAGAGAATCCCAATCAGGTTCCACACCCAGCGTGGAGACCTATGGTGGGCTCGATCTCACCACCCTGAGATCATGACCTTAGCCGAAATCAAGAGTCAGCTGCTTAACCAACTGAACCACCCAGGAGCGCCCCCCCCCCCCACATTTTTTTTATAAATTTATCACATATGTCTCCACCAATAATTTTGTTTTGCAATTAAAAATTATATAAATAGTATCAAAGTGTTTTGATAGTCTCTTGCAACTCCCTTTTTAAACCTTGTGATTTTTTTGAACTTGCCCATGTTTATATATACAGATTTAATTCATTCGTTTCAGCTGCTAATTCATATGCTATTATATCACTGGACCACAGTTTATCCATTCTCCTACTGGAAGACGATTCTTTCCAGGTTTTCCACTATTTCACGCACTGCCACGTGAACTTTCTTCTACACTTTTCCTTGTACTTGTAGAAGAGACTGATTTCTAGGGTAGCACTTCTCAAATTTTTTGATCTCAGAATGCCTTTATATTCTTAATAATTACTGAGGACCCCAAAGACCTTTTGCTTAAGGGGATTATATCTATCAATAGGTATCATAGTTACCATTTTATAAATGAAAACTGAATTTGAAAAATCATTATTTATTAATTTAAAACAATAATAACAAACCCATTGCATGTTAATATAAATAACATATTTTTATGAAAAATACTGTTTTGCATGATAAATATGGTAAGATGAATAATGTTCTTCATTTTTGCAAATCTCTTTAGCATCCGCTGCACTACATTGTTTTGGTAGAAATCTATGAGGAAAACTTGTCCTCTTATAAACACATAATTGGAAAAGGGGGTACTAATGTTCAGATAATTGTGGGTATTCTCTGATAATACACCAAAACTCAACAAGTGATTATTTCTTAAAGATTAGCTGCAATGTGAAATCTCAAACCCTATCAGTGAATTTTCTGTACTCTTATGTTAAGATGCATTGATCTTTCTTGTACTTTGAATTGATCTTTAACTCATAATTTTTGTAACATCTTACAGTAACCATTTGGGAAAATATTGGTTCACTGAGTCCTATAGCTCTTCCAGATTTAGTACACTTCGTTAGATAGCATCAAATCTTTTCGTTCACTGATACCACCTCTGATCTTGGAAAAGCCTGAGTAGTGGGCAGCTGGGCCACTCACAGTGGCAGACATAAGTGTCCTAACTTTTGAAAGTTAAAGTATTATTGGCTACAAATATTATCAGTTGTTTCTCCTTGACGTGACAGTCTCCCTTCAGTTTGGGGAAAATAGCTGCTAGAGATCCCAAAACCCAAATAACCATCGTTTGTGGGTTGTTCTTTCAAGGAAGAATCATGTTCTGTGGACAAAGCGGCCAGTTCATCTTTTAGCTGAGACAGTGACACACGTGCATTCCCTGGAGACCCTTGTGCCTGAGTATTCGGCAGGAAGGGTTTATGCACAATTCCCATTTCATCACACGGACTATTATAAAGACAGGGACTCTGGGTCAAGATTTTTAAAAATTTTAATGTCCATTGGGAGTATTCTTCAAGAGAACCATTCTTCTCCCTACAAAGTTCATGGCAGTGTGGAATACAAGGACGCTGGTATAGTTTAGGGCCCCCGCCTTGCTTTGTGCTAAGGTACCAGCACTTTTATCCACCATTGTTTTTATGCCACCACTGCCAATGTCAACACAGCAGAACAGACAAATAGCATCTTAGTATCATTCTGAAAATACCTTTGACCTTGCAGGTGCCCTGGAAGCACCTCAAGGATCCCCAGGAGTTTGGGATCCCACTTTGAGAACTGCTGCTCTGGGGTGTCTAACCACAAGACAAATTGCTGGGTAACCGGTTGCGTGGGCACATTTTATCTTTACTGGTCGCTCCTCAGAGCGTTTACTAACTTTAATCCCACCAGCAATGGATAAGCATTCCCCACTCCTCATATCCTGGTCATCACACATAATCCAACTTATATTGTGCCAAGCCAGTGGGTGTGAAATAGTGCCTTGTCACTGTATTAATTGGGGTGTGGAATTTCAAACATATTTGGAATGGTCCTTCAAATCAGTTTTCTAATCACTCATAGTTAGATGGTGTTTATTGTGCTCACTAATAATTGAGGTAATTTACAAAGACAGAGATATAAAATACAAAGTCTCTTTCAACATATGTTCAAGAGGGTTTTTTTTCTAGCTAAAATGTTGGCAAAACATTTTCCACTTCTCTTCAATTTCCTTTTGCAATTTTCCAAATGAGAGCACTTCTGGGGAATGCTATTCTAGGGTTTTTAATCATTTATTCCCTGTAAACACTGCCAGCCCCTATGTGATTTGGTTTCAGAATGGCAGCTGATTACGCTGCAGATTTGAGCCTGCTGGGCTCAGGGCTGGCGATGCTGCCTAGAGCAGCTCCATGCACCTTGCGGTGTATTCGTTGTCCACATGTTCCATGCGGATTTGTAGATGCTGGTGAGACTGTCTGTGCTGGACTTCGTGAGCAAGAGGGGATCAGTCTCCAACATGGCAACTTTCAGGAGCCTTTCCAGGGTGAGTTTGACTGTGTGTGTGATTTTCACTTTACATGTTGGCTTCAAAAGCTGTCTCCCATGGAAGAAGCAAAGCTGTTCTAAAGCATTCGCATGTGGGAGCCCGAATTCATAGGCATCAAGGTCCTCATTTATTTCAGCAATGTTTAGCTCTTCTTATTGGTTTGGATTCTCAACATCTGTTCATCTAGACGAGTAGCTGGAAAACTTTCTTGTAGAAATCCAGATAGTAAATATTTGAGGCTTTGTGGGCCACACAGCCTGTTGTAACTACTCTACTCTGTGGAGCAGGGTGAAAGCAGCCATTGATAATAGGTACCCCAAAAAGTATGGCTGTATTGCAATAAAACTTTACTTACAAAAACAGGAGAAGGTTGTAGTTTGCTGACCCCCTGGTCTAAAATGCTTCTTCATCTGGTTCTCTGGAGGAAGACTTTGCTAATCCTTCAGTGTCTATTCTTGCAGTACGATGGTCTGTGGTTTACATTTCATATCAGTGTGTGTGTGTGTGTGTGTGTGTGTGTGTGTGTGTTTGAATCTTTAATGAAAAAAGTAAACACAAGAAGTCAAAAATGAAAATAGTGTAGACAATAAATAAGATGATTATTATTACTATATATTATTAAACCACAAATACCGTGAGAGAGCTTAATACAACACATGCTAACTGGACCATGGTGACAATGACAGATGCATGGCAATGGTTTTTTGAGGTCCACCATTGCTCTTCAGATAAGTGAACTCGAATTGGGCCTGGAAGCCTCCTTGGAGAAAAAGCTGATTCCAGCTGTGGAACAAGGAAAGTACCAGAAGGGCCCAAAACATCTGGTTGTACCAGACCATAAGGAGTGCTCGAAGAATAATGGAGACGCAGAAACCATCTTGAAGGGCTGGCCAAATCTGGGACAATCTGATCATCAAAATTAATAATAGCAATGAATCATAACTCAATGAATAAAATAAGAGTCCCCCAACCCATAGTGATTTAAATAGATAAACAAGTAAATGAGAAAGAAAGAAAGAAAAGTGTTTCCCTGTAGTGGCAAGCCAAGTAATAACCACGGAAGGGATGATGGAGTTAGAAACCATTAATGAATGCTAAAACCCGTTGGTGAAAGTTTGAGGAGGAACAGGATATTTTCATAACCTCAAAGTGCCTTCCCATAAATTACTGATTCATTCCAGAGGGAATCGTAGTGACTTTGCAATGGCGTAACCTGGGGGGACATCCCCTTACCAAATGATCAGTCAATATCGCTAATATTGGGGCAAATCAACAAGATGCACTAGAAGAAGGTGGTACCACTTCAGTGAAGTTCTTGTCCAAATGCATCCACTACATCTAATCATGAAAAAACATCAGACAAACCCAAAATGAGGCACTACAAAATAACTGGCCTGCTCTCTTAAAAAATAGTGTCAAGATCAAGAAATGCGAGGAAAGGCTGAAGAACATCAGCCGTTTAGTTACAGATCAAAGGAGAGGGAAAGAAACATGATAGCTGAATGCACTATGTGATCCTGGAGTCCTGGGTCCTGGGCCGAGGAGGAAAGGTAGCTAGAAAGGTACGAAGGGACCACTGATGAAATGTGAATATGAACTGGGAATTAGAGACTGGTGTCATATCAATGTTAAATGAATTGATAATTATGATGTTATTTAATTTTAATAATTATACTAAGGTTATGTAAGAGAATGTCTTTGTTCTTAGAAAAAAACACTATGGTATTTAGGATTAAAGAAAAAAAAATGGTTCTGGTAATAGGAAATACCTCATAAGCCAAAGTTGGGCTTTAAAATCAAGCTATCCATAGGGCTGAATTCTAAAGTGAGGTTATATGGGGCTGTGGGGGCATTTTCTGGGTAATATCATGCCTTGGATTAATAGACGCCACAGATTTTATTGACCATTTACTATAATTTCTATATATTTTATAATCAGAAAAAAAATAACTTTTAAAAATTTTGTTATTGTTATGTTAATCACCATACATTACATCATTAGTTTTTGATATAGTGTTCCATGATTCATTGTTTGTGCATAACACCCAGTGCTCCATGCAGAACGTGCCCTCCTTAATACCCATCACCAGGCTAACCCATCCTCCCACCCCCTCCCCTCTAGAACCCTCACTTTGTTTTTCAGAGTCCATCAGCTCTCATGGTTTGTCTCCCCCTCTGATTTACCCCCCTTCATTCTTCCCCTCCTGCTATCTTCTTCTTTTTTTTTTTTAACATATATTGCATTATTTGTTTCAGAGGTACAGATCTGTGATTCAACAGTCTTGCACAATTCACAGCGCTCACCATAGCACATACCCTCCCCAATGCCTATCACCCAGCCACCCCCTCCCTCCCACCCCACCCCTACTCCAGCAACCCTCAGTTTCCTGAGATTAAGAATTCCTCATATCAGTGAGGTCATATGATACATGTCTTTCTCCGATTGACATTTCACTCAGCATAACACCCTCCAGTTCCATCCACGTCGTTGCAAATGGCAAGATCTCATTCCTTTTGATGGCTGCATAATATTCCATCATGTATATATACCACTTCTTCTTTATCCATTCATCTCTCGATGGACATCTTGGCTCTTTCCACAGTTTGGCTATTGTGGACATTGCTGCTATAAACATTGGGGTGCACGTACCCCTTCGGATCTCTACCTTTGTATCTTTGGGGTAAATACCCAGTAGTGCAATTGCTCGATCGTATGGTAGCTCTGTTTTCAACTGTTTGAGGAACCTCCATAATGTTTTCCAGAGTGGTTGCACCAGCTTGCATTCCCACCAACAGTGTAGGAGGGTTCCCCTTTCTCCGCATCCCCGCCAACATCTGTCGTTTCCTGACTTGTTAATTCTAGCCATTCTGACTGGTGTGAGGTGGTATCTCATTGAGGTTTTGATTTGGATTTCCCTGATGCCAAGCGATGTTGAGCACTTTCTCGTGCGTCTGTTGGCCATTTGGATGTCTTCTTTGGAAAAATGTCTGTTCATGTCTTCTGCCCATTTCTTGATTGGATTATTTGTTCTTTGGGTGTTGAGTTTGATAAGTTCTTTATAGATTTTGGAGACTAGCCCTTTATCTGATATGTCATTTGCAAATATTTTCTCCCATTCTGTCGGTTGTCTTTTGATTTTGTGGACTGTTTCTTTTGCTGTGCAAAAGCTTTCTATCTTGACGAAATCCCAATAGTTCATTTTTGCCCTGGCTTCCCTTGCCTTTGGCGATGTTTCTAGGAAGAAGTTGCTGCGGCCGAGGTCAAAAAGCTTGCTACCTGTGTTCTCCTTTAGGATTCTGATGGACTCCTATCTCACATTTAGGTCTTTCAACCATTTGGAGTCTATTTTTGTGTGTGGTGTAAGGAAATGGTCCAGTTTCATTCTTCTGCATGTGGGTGTCCAATTTTCCCAACACCATTTGTTGAAGAGACTGTCTTTTTTCCATTAGACATTCTTTCCTGCTTTGTCAAAGATGAGTTGACCATAGAGTTGAGGGTCCATTTCTGGGCTCTCGATTCTGTTCCATTGATCTATGTGTCTGTTTTTGTGCCAGTACCATGCTGTCTTGATGATGACAGCTTTGTAATAGAGCTGGAAGTCCGGAATTGTGATGCCGCCAGCTTTGCTTTTCTTTTTCAATATTCCTCTGGCTATTCGGGGTCTCTTCTGGTTCCATACAAATTTTAGGATTATTTGTTCCATTTCTTTGAAAAAAGTGGATGGTATTTTGATGGGGATTGCATTGAATGTGTAGATTGCTCTAGGTGGCATTGACATCTTCACAATATTTGTTCTTCCAATCCATGAGCATGGAACGTTTTTCCATTTCTTTGAGTCTTCCTCAATTTCTTTCATGAGTATTTTATAGTTTTCTGAGTACAGATCCTTTGCCTCTTTGGTTAGATTTATTCCTAGGTATCTTATGGTTTTGGGTGCAATTGTAAATGGGATCAACTCCTGAATTTCTCTCTCTTCTGTCTTTTGTTGGTGTATAGGAATGCCACTGATTTCTGTGCATTGATTTTGTATCCTGCCACTTTACTGAATTCCTGTATGAGTTCTAGCAGTTTTGGGGTGGAGTCTTTTGGGTTTTCCACATAAAGTATCATATCATCTGCAAAGAGTGAGAGTTTGACTTCCTCTTTGCCGATCTGGATGCCTTTGATTTCTTGTTGTTGTCTGATTGCTGTGGCTAGGACTTCTAATACTATGTTGAATAGCAGTGGTGATAGTGGACATCCCTGCCGCGTTCCTGACCTTAGGGGGAAAGCTCTCAGCTTTTCCCCATTGAGAATGATATTCGCTGTAGGTTTTTCATAGATGGCTTTTATGATATTGAAGTATGTGCACTCTATCCCTATACTCTGAAGAGTTTTGATCAAGAAAGGATGCTATACTTTGTCAAATGCTTTTTCTGCATCTATTGAGAGGATCATATGATTCTTGTTCTTTCTTTTGTTAATGTATTGTATCATGTTGATTGATTTGCGATGTTGAACCAAACTTGCAGCCCAGGGATAAATCCCACTTGGTCATGATGAATAATCCTTTTAATGTATTGTTGGATCCTACTGGCTAATATTTTGGTGAGAATTTTTGTATCCATGTTCATCAAGGATATTGGTCTGTAATTCTCCTTTTTGATGGGGTCTTTGTCTGGTTTTGGGATCAAGGTAATGGTGGCCTCATAAAATGAGTGTGGAAGTTTTCCTTCCATTTCTATTTTTTGGAACAGTTTCAGGAGAATAGGTATTAATTCTTCTTTAAATGTTTGGTAGAATTCCCCTGGGAAGCCATCTGGCCCCGGGCTTTTGTTTGTTGGGAGATTTTTGAGGACTGCTTCAATTTCCTTAGTGGTTATAGGGCTGTTCAGGTTTTCTATTTCTTCCTGGCTCAATTTTGGTAGTTGATACATCTCTAGGAATGCACCCATTTCTTCCAGGTTATCCAATTTGCTGGCATAGAGTTGCTCATACTATGTTCTTCTAATTGTTTGTATTTCTTTGGTGTTGGTTGTGATCTCTCCTCTTTCATTCATGATTTTGTTGATTTGGGTCATTTCTCTTTTCTTTTCGATAAGTCTGGCCAGGGGTTTATCAATCTTGTTAATTCTTTCAAAGAAGCAGCTCCCAGTTTTGTTGATCTGTTCTACTGTTCTTTTGGTTTCTAGTTCATTGATTTCTGCTCTGATCTTTATTATTTCTCTTGTCCTGCTGGGTTTAGGCTTTATTTGCTGTTTTTTCTCTAGCTCCTTTAGGTGTAGGGTTAGGTTGTGTATTTGAGACCTTTCTTGTTTCTTGAGAAAGGCTTGTATTGCTATATACTTTCCTCTCAGGACTGCCTTTGCTGTAACCCAAAGATTCTGAACAGTTGTGTTTTCATTTTCGTTGATTTACATGAATTTTCTTAATTCTTCTTTAATTTCCTGGTTGACCCATTCATTCTTTAGTAGGATGCTCTTTAGCCTCCATGTATTTGAGTTCTTTCCGGCTTTCCTCTTGTGATTGAGTTCTAGTTTCAAAGCATTGTGGTCTGAAAATATGCAGGGAATAATCCCAATCTTTTGGTACCGGTTGAGACCTGATTTGTGACCTAGGATGTGATCAATTCTGGAGAATGTTCCATGGGCACTAGAGAAGAATGTGTATTCCGTTGCTTTGGGATGGAATTTCTGAATATGTCTGTGAAGTCCATTTGGTCCAGTGTGTCATTTAAAGTCTTTATTTCCTTGTTGATCTTTTGCTTAGATGATCTGTCCATTTCGGTCAGGGGGGTGTTAAAGTCCCCCCACTATTATTGCATTGTTGTCAATGTATTTCTTTGCTTTTGTTATTAATTGCCTTATATAATTGGCTGCTCCCATGTTAGGGACATAGATATTTACAATTGTTAGATCTTCTTGTTGGATAGACCCTTTAAGTAGGATATAGTGTCCTTCCTCATCTCTTATTAGAGTCTTTGTTTTAAAATCTAATCTGTCTGATATAACGATTGCCACCCAGCTTTCTTTTGGTGTCCATTAGCATGGTAAATGGTTCTCCCCCCCTCACTTTCAATGTGGGGGTATCTTTGGGTCTAAAATGAGTCTCTTGCAGACAGCATATTGATGGGTTTTGTTTTTTAATCCAATCTGATAGCCTGTGTCTTTTGATTGGGGCATTTAGCCCTTTTCCATTCAGGGGAACTATTGAAAGATAGGAATTTAGTGCCATTGTATTGCTGTAAGGTGACTGTTACTGTATATTGTCTGTGTTCCTTTCTGGTCTATGCTGCTTTTAGGCTCTCTCTTTGCTTACAGGACCCCTTTCAATATTTCTTGGAGGGCTGGTTTCGTGTTTGCAAATTCCTTTAGGTTTTGTTTGTCCTGGAAGATTTTTATCTCTCCTTCTATTTTCAATGACAGCCTAGCTGGATATAGTATTCTTGGCTGCAGATTTTTCTTGTTTAGTGCTCTGAGGATATCATGCCAGTCCTTTCTGCCCTGCCAGGTCTCTGTGGATAGGTCTGTTGCCAATCTAATGTTTCCACCATTATAGGTTACATATCTTGTCTCCCGAGCTGCTTTCAGGATTTTCTCCTTGTCTCTGAGACTCGTAAGTTTTACTATTAGATGTTGGGGTGTTGACCTATTTTTATTGATTTTGAGAGGGGTTCTCTGTGCCTCCTGGATTTTGATGCCTGTTTCCTTCCCCACATTAGGGAAGTTCTCTGCTGTAATTTGCTCCAATATACCTTCTGCCCCCCTCTCTCTTTCTTCTTCTTCTGGGATCCCAATTATTCTAATGTTGTTTTGTCTTATCATATCGCTTATCTCTCGAATTCTGCCCTCGTAATCCAGTAGTTGTTTGTCTCTCTTTTTCTCAGCTTCTTTACTTTCCATCATTTGGTCTTCTATATCGCTGATTCTCTCTTGTGCCTCATTTATCTTAGCAGTTAGTGCCCCATTTTTTATTGCACCTCATTAATAGCCTTTTTGATTTCGACTTGGTTAGATTTTAGTTCTTTTATTTCTCCAGACAGGGTTTCTCTAATAACTTCCATGCTTTTTTCAAGGCCAGCTAGTATCTTTAAAATCATTATTCTGAACTCTAGGTCCGACATCGCACTAATGTCCGTATTGAGGTCCCTAGCCGACGTTACTACCTCTTGTTCTTTTCATTGAGGTGATTTTTTTCATTTGTCATTTTGTCCAGAGGAGAATAGATGAATGAGAGAACAAAATTCTAACAGGTTAACAATGTCCCCAGAAAATATACTCTAAACAAATCAGAAAAGACCCGAAACCAGGGGAAAAGAAAGGGAAAGAAAGAAAAAAGAAAGAGAGGAAAAAAAGGAAAAAGATAAAAACAAACAAAAACAGAATAAAACAAAAAAAACAGAATAAGATCAAATATGATCAGGCCACAGACTAGATTTTGGGTATATTTTGGTCTGTTAGAAGAAAGTGCCTCCTAAAATTTTAAAGAAAGAAAGACTTATATATGTACAAAACAAGGGTTGATACGATGAAGGGATGGAATATGACTGAAAAAATGAAAATTATAAAAAATTTTAAAAAAGGAATTGATCAGAAGGCATTTGAAAAAATAAAGAAGAGAATTTAAAAAAGGAAAGAAAGATAAAGGGGGAGAGAATGTGATCAGGCAGGAGACCGGAAAAAAGCCATACACTAGAGATTTAGGGTATATTTTGATATGTTAGAAGAAACTGTACCTCAAAATTTTAAACTTATATATATATATGCCAAAAATAAAGGTAACTACTATGAAGGAATAGAATATGACTCCAAAAATCAAAAATAAAAAATTTTTTTAAAAAAAGGGATTGATAAGATGTTGGTTGGAAAAGGGAAAAAGAAAAATTAAAAAAAAAACAGTTAAAAAAATTAACTTTGAAAGACTAATGAATCATGGTAAAAAAACCATGAATTCTATGTGCAGTATTCCCCTAGCGCTGGAGTTCTGTCGTTCTCATTGATCAGTAAACTTGGTCTTGGCTGGCTGTTCGTGCTGATCTTCTGGGGGAGGGGCCTGTTGCCGTGGTTCTCAAATGTCTTTGCCGGAGGCGGAATTGCCCCGCCCTTGCCGGGTCCGGTCTGAGTAATCAGCTCGGGTTTGCTCTCGGCAGCTTTTGTTCCCCGCCAGCTCTGGTACAGCTTTGGAGGACGAGAGTGAAAATGGCGGCCTCCCAATCTCCGCCCTGGAGGAGCCGAGAACCTGGGCCCCGCTCCTCAGTGCGCCCCCAGAGAAAAGCAGTCACTCCGTCTCCCCGGTCTCCGGCCGCACTCTGTGCTCACCTGGCCTGTGACCGAGCGTTTCTATCTCTGGCGCCCGACCCCATTTGGAGTCTCCAAACCCAGCAGATCCCTGCGGTGCGCTCCCGCGCCGCTCCTCCCCGGGGGAGGGAGAGGAGTCTCCCCAGATCTGCCGCTTGTCCCTGCTGGAGGAGCAGTGGCCCGACTGTCACCGATCACAGTTTATGGCAATCCCAAGCTGAGAGCTTGCTCCTCAGCTCCGTCTCTGCATCTGGCTTCCCCGCTCCGATCCCTGGGAGCTCTGCCACACTCAGGTACCCCCGGTCTTTCTGTGACCCCGAGGGTCCTGAGACCACACTGTCCCGCAAGGGTTCCACCCCCCGCTTAGCCACTGGAGCGACGTCCCTCCGTGGAGCCGACTTCTCAAAGTTCCGATTTTGTGCTCCGTGGCTCTATCACTTGCCAGAAGCGGCCGATGGAGGCCCCCTCCCCCGCCGTCTATCCTCCCGAATATCGCCTCGGATTCACTTCTCCGCACGTCCTACCTTCCAGTAAGTGGTCGCTTCTCTGTTCAGAGAGTTGTTGCTATTCTTTTCTCCGATCCCCTGTTGAGTTCGTAGGTGTTCAGAATGGTTTGATCCCTATCTAGCTGAATTCCTGAGACCAGATGAAATCCAGGTCTCCTACTCCTCCGCCATCTTGCTCTGCCCCCTCCCCCCAAAATAACTTTTTCAAAGCTTGGGAGGGTATTCCAGGTAGAAGGGGAAAAAATGAATAAACATACAGAGGTGAGATATGTAAGTGGTTTGAGGTTTAAACATGTCAAGGTTGTAGCAAATAAGTCCTGGAAATTAAGACTTAAAAGGTAGTTATGGTCAGATTACAAGGGACCTTAAATGCCATAGTAAGGAGTGTTAATTTTGAGCAGGAAAGTGACATAGAGCTGAACTTTGGGACAATGACTCTGGCTACATGTTCAGGGTGGATTAGAAGGTACGGAACCTAGATTTGGAGAGATTTTTGCAAAAGTAGGGTGGCAACACACATATTTTGTGAATCTGGAACCAGAAAAATAGGAAGAGATGGACATAGAGTCATCTGCTTTGAGTTGCTCTTTGGGCTATGGGAGCAAGTGGACTTATGCTATGGACGGAATGTTTGTGCCCCGCCCACCCCCACCCCGCTGCCGAAATTCAAATGTTGAAGCCCAAATCCCCAAAGCAATGATATGAGCAGGGAGAGCCTTTGGGAGGTAATTAGGGTTAGATGAGGTCATGAAAGTACAGCCCCCAGGATGGGATTAGTGTCCTTATAAGAAGAAGATGAGCCCTCTCTCTCTGCACACGTTGAGGACACGACAAGAAGGTGGCCACCTGCGAACCAGGAAGAGAACCCTCACCCAGTGCCGAATCTGTTGGCACCTCGAACCTGAACTTCCAGCCTCCAGAACTGTGAGAAATAAGTGTCCATTGTTGAAGCCCCCAGTCTACGGTACTTTGTTATCTCAGCCCCAGCCGATTAAGAAAACTTGTCAAGGGGAAGAAGTAGAAATGGTCAGGAAACAAAGATGAACTTTGGTAAGTACCTGAATTTAGGGGGCAGGAGGAGAAAGAAGAGCCGGGGCAGGAGACATGAGTGATTAGGGATGGAGGAGGAGAGCCAGGAGGGGACAAGGTCCTAGAGACCTGTGGGGAGAAGCGTCACAAAGGATGAGCAGGAAGTGGCCAGCAGGTGTGGGTGCTGCTGCGAGGCTGGGTCCGGTTTTTGGGACATGGTAGTCGTGTTCTTACTGATGCTGTAGCATCCCGTTCTGTGGAGCAGGGGAGGGGAAGCCAGGCCGGAAGGAGGGACTCGAGGTAGTGGGTGAAGGCTACTGGAGAAGTTTGGAGAGGTTTGGTGGTTTGACGACAGGAAGGTGAGAAGTAAAACTTGAAGAAAATGGGGCCGAAGGATATTTTAATTCCCTTTTGGGGCTGGAGCAGACCCTTTCCTTGCTGCTCTGTAAGACTTTCAGAGGACAGGCACACTGCCCTGGGTCAGGGGGGCCCCCGGGTGTGCACAGCCGTCCTACTGTCTGGCCCCCACAGCAGCTGCATTCTGCCTGAGGGAATGGCGGGGTGGTGCTATGGGCATGGCCAATGTCTCCTCGTACTTGGTCACCAATATGGATACTTGAACTCACCAGAGCTCTAGACTATGGACAAAGAGATGATGCCTTTACAAGAAGACATTAATGAGAGAAGAAAAGAACAGGTATCTCAGCCAGAAGCAGAAAAATAGTGACAAATATGCATCATACATAGGCTGTGACAAGGAACAAATTGTTTCCTCATCTCCTCACCCAGGACTCTGTTGGTCAAAGATGTTTTCCATTAGTCTCGAATTCTTTGTTCCTTTAAAAATCCCACGACCTGATAGTGATAATAATGACAATGTGCTGAGGGTGTGAGGCCTGCCTGGCTGTGTCTGCGGGTCCCTGGAACTACCAAGCAGAAAATGAGAGGTCTTCATGACGTAGGAAGCAGCACAACGTAGAGGTGGGGAGCACTTGGAGTCCCACAGACCTGGGTTCGAGTTCCAGCTCTGCCACTTATTAGCCTTGTGACTGTGGGGCACCATGCATGGGTAACATCTATAGCCTCAGTATCTCCACCTGTGAAATGGGAATGACAATGATAGAACCCATTTTACAGGGTCGTTGAAAATGAGATAATGTGTCCAAAAATATTTAGCAATGTGCCCGGCGCACTGTACATGACTTACAGCAATCATTCTACATAATAAGAGATTATCGTTATTCCCAAATCCTGATGACGAGGAAAAGCCCTAAGGAAGATTCTTGAATGTAAGGCACTGGACTCTTTCTTCCCTTTGAAAGCCAGAAGGTGTAGATAGAGGGAATGAGGGGCTCTTCTGGGGTGATGAGAAAGGTTTGAAGCTGGAGAGAGGTGGTGGCTGCAGAATATCATAAATGTACTACACGCCACCAGATTGTACTCTTTCAAATGGCCAATTGTGTGTTGTATGAGTTTCCCCTCAATTAAAAATAAAAAAAAGAAAGAATCCTCGCTAACATACGGAGGGAGTGGGGGTGCTTCTGTCCTTCCCTCGTGCCCTAGGGTTTCCCTGAGCGGACCGAGGAAGAATGCCTCCTGGAGACCTGGCCCCACTGCAGCTAAATGAGTCTATAGGAAGTCCTGTTTGCAGAGAGAGAGAGAGAGAGAGGGAACAAGGCCTCCCCACCCCTGCCAGCTCCTGGCTCCCCGGCCTCTGGGCTGGCTGTGTGCCAGCCGGGGTCCTCCTTCCCGGGGGGTGGATAGTGCAGCCCTGGACAGTTGACAGGCTGCGTGGGCCTGAGCTCAACGAAGGTCCTTGATGTTCCTCTGAGCCCCTTCCCAGGTCAGGCCCACGAGGAAGACACCTCCCAGGGACCCGCAAGGTGCGCACTGGTCCCGGCTCCTCTAATCAGGGTCTCTGGCTGTGGAGTCCCTTGCTAACACGGTGACTATAACTGCCGTGTACTACAAAGTAATTCATTCCTCTAGGCCTTGCTGTTTGGGAACTGCCGTCACAGCGATCGCCCCGGGAGCTAATTGAGAGTCGCGATCCATGGCAGTATTTCCATTAGCAGCATAATGACAGCAACCACCGCACACACACAAATACACAGGGAAGCAAAAACATAGGTACATGTACACGCATGCACACACGGAAGCAGAACACCTACACATGCGCACACAAGTGTCAGGCACACAGACATGTGTTCACCCGCTCTGCTCCAGCTTGTTAGCACGGAAACAACCAGCAGATCGGGCTGCCAGAGCTGCCCACAGCTTGGGAGCCCCTGGAAGAGGCCACTGCCGAGGACACAAGAGCCCTGCTCCACTGGCCCCAGCCCCTCGCTGCTGGGCCCGGTGCGGAGGTGCTCCGTGGGCCACGGGGACCTGGTTCCTAGGTTGGCTTTCTTTGAAGGCCATCAGGGAGAGTCAAGGGTTGGTCTCAGGGGAGTCAGCTCCCTGGTACTTCCAGCCTAACCCTGTGCCAACCAAGCATGCTTCCTCGGCCAATCAGGTCCTCAGCGAGCACCCGCAGGGTGAGTGCAAAGCGGGTGCAGAGGGTAGGCCACACCAGCATCCTTCTCCTCAGGAGTGCACAAAACAGACCCAGTCCCTTTCTCTAAGAAGCTTATTTCAGATGAGTAAGACCAGGGAGTCAAGGGGAGGAGTCAGGACAGTAGTGGCTCAGAGCCAGCCCTGGCATCCGGTGGAGCAGGATAGGGCATGGCTCTGGCTGTGAGCCCCTCCTCCTGCTGGTGCTCTTGCAAGGCCCCAACCCAAGGCCTCTGTGTCTCATTCTGTAGCATCTCCAGCCACTCCCCTGCACCCCGAGCTTTGGCTGCATCCGTAGGTCAGAGACTGACTACTCAGGTAACTCTAGCCCAGCCTCTCTCCCACGCCCCAGTGTTGGGTGTCTGGCTCCTTGTCTGACACCCCCACTTGTAAGTTGGGAAGGCATGAGACACTAAACACGGTCGAAACCACCCTCGTCCCCAGACACCTGGTCATCTGTAATATCCCCCATCTCAGACCAAGGCAGCCATTCCGTTCGCAAACCGGAAGCCTAGGACCCAGCCGGGACACCTCCTTTCCCACATCACTGATGGCCAGTCTAGACCAAGTTCTGTTGGTTTTACCTACCACTGCCCTCTGTTGTACCTCCACCGCCACCACCCTAATCTAAGCCCCTCCCCAGCCGAATACAAGATGGGCACTCAAAAAAATATCTGATGAAGGCATCATGCAGATGGGCTTGCACTTCTTTAAGGACTCTTGAGACTAGCTACTCTGCCAGGGGCCTGCAGGGGCACTCCCCCATCCATGGCCATCCTGAGGGTCAGAGCAGGTGGACGTATTGTGGGATCTCAAGAGTCCATCTCGTGAGGAAACAGAGGCCCGAGAGGAGATGGACTTGCCTGGGGCCACCCAGCAGGTGGCGAAGCAGCAGAGACCAGAACGGGGTCTCTTGCCTCTTCCAGCCCCATCTGCAGTGGTGAGACTCGGGAGGGGGTATAGCAGACCCTGCTTACAGCACCCAGCATGCTGTCTGGCTGTTCAAAAGCACTTTCCTTGCCTGTTTGCTAAGGTTTTCGCAAAATTCCCCATTTAAACTTGATCTCAGACTGTCTCCAGTGGGCTCTGGTTAAAATGGACACACAATGCTTCAAAGGTAGCATATTGTCAGCATTTGGCAATATAATAATAATACTTCCTTACAAGAAGGACACCTTACACATTTAGATTTACAGAATGCTTTTCCATATAACTCAACCAGCACCTATTTCATCCCCCAGAGGATATTTGGCAATGTCTGAAAACACTTTTTGATTGTCACAACTGGGAGTTGCTACTGGCATCTAGTGGGTAGAAGCCAGAGACACTGCTAAACATTGTACAAAGTCTAGAACAATACCCACAACAAAGAATTTTCTAGCTTAAAATGTCAGTAGTGCAGCAGTTAAGAAACATGGCCTTGGATCATGTCTTTCTAGTCCGGGTGCCTGGGGCACAAATGGGTTACAGACAGTGAAACCTCTGCTTCCCCCTTGAGGCAGTCTGGGAAGATCCCTGGGCTCACTTACCCCTGGCTGTTTACAGACTCCTCCGGGGCTCTTGCCAAAGTGGCCAGAGCTGAGCATAAAAGTGTTTAGCAAGCGTTCCTTCAGTTTCTAAAATCTCTCCTGCTGGGAGTGATATCCCTATTACAAAGATAGGTAAACTGAGACCCAGGAGGCCTGGCAGTTACAAAGCCCACAATTAAGTGCTGGTCCCAGGATTAGGAGATAATTAAAGCAGATTGATGCTCACCATATAATAGAAAGAATTAATGACAATTACTATTTTATGAATGAAGAAATTATCATTGAGATTAATTTTCCCAGGGTCACATAGCTAGTAAGTAGAAAAAGTGGATTCAAACTCAATGCCTGTCCTATTCCAAAGCTTGTGCCTCTTTTCCAACGTAAAATATGTGCCTTCCAGGAGACTCTCCCCTAGGTGGGTGTTGGGTCTTCCTCCTCTTGTGGCTGAGCCCAGCACAACACTCAGTACACCCGAGGTACTCAATAAATATTTGTAAACTGAACAGAACCATCACTCCTTCCATCCTTGGCTTAGGTATCCAGATGGAGGACTATTTGGAAACTCCTTAGTGAACTGGCATTTCCCACTGCTCCTCCTGTTAAGACTCTATTCCTACCAGGCCTTGGCCCTCCTTTCCAGGGTAGTACATAGGACGGAAAAAGGATGGGACTGCATGCCAGGAGACCTCTTTGAACCTCTGTCTTCTCTTTTTCTATAATGTTAAGAAAGCTGAAAAGATTATTTATTTATAATTATTTATAAGATCCCTTCTGAGGTAGGCTGAATAGTGGTACCCCAAAGATGTCCTGTTTTAATTCCCAGGGGATGACTAATTCCTCTAAGAGCTACTTACTGGACACCCACCAAGGCTGGCACTGATATAAACACAGGAGGAACAGTGGTGAACAAAGTAAGATAAACCTCTGCTCTCGGGCAGCTTGTACCCTAGTGTGGAGGTGGCATCGGTACCGCTGACAAGGCGAACTTACGCACAAGGCTTCGTGGTCTTTGGCATTCCTCAATAACCACGTGGGGTGGATGGGGGGCCCAGGCAGGGGAACCACCGATTCCCTCACTGGACCCTGTGGGTCGGGTTCCCCTCTGAAGGGACATACCCTCTATCCAATCGATAGAGGATTTTCACACATAAAGCCTCACGAAAGATAAGCTCACAATCCAAAATCACAAAACGCGTGTGGAAATAATCCACCATGCAGGAATGATGGCAGATATAAGACAAGATCAGATCAGATCCTCACGAAATTCAGGTAAAGAGACCATAGGCACAACTCTGTGAACATACTAAAATCCACTGAATTGTACTCTTCAAAAGGGTGAATTTTATGGCATGTGAATTAGATCTCAATAAAGCTGTTATGAAAGAAAAAGACTACAATCTGGAGACTATAATTTACATATGTTTAAAATGATTAAAGTCACATTATCTTCTTGTGGGGATTATTTAAGAATTAGAGAAAATGTATAATTGGTGTAAAATAAGCACCCCAGTAAGTAGTATCAATTATGATTATTCAGTGCTTATTAATTTACCCTCATTTCCACATTTCCTAAGCTCCTGACCATCTATCAAAATGTACCTGTGCTGTGTGTGTCCCATTCTAGTAGAACCTTAATGCCATATTCTCTCAACTCCAAGATGCCATCGATTGTAACATGCACCATCAATTCAATACAAGTTTTTAAAAATAAAAACAATATATCAAAGGTACTTACCTCTTGTAAGTTGCACTCTAATTTTGGAAATACTAAAATGAGAAAAACACATTTAAATATACAGTACTTGATAAAGTTATTTGTGGTAATATGATAATGGATGCTATTGAGTAGCTGATGTAATGTTTTTTGGCTCTAAATCCTACATCATCGAAAGGCTGGCAGCCAGAGGCTGGCAATGGTAGAGGTTGGAACATGAGACTAGTGTCACAGCTGTGCATGTTTGCCCCCAAGGCAGTGGGGGCCACAAGCCTGAGCAGAAAAGGAGAGACAACACCCAGGTTCAACAAGGGAAATTGTTTTTGTAGCATGTAGGCATTTTATAGCCCAGCACCGCATCTTCCTATCAAGGACCTGATACTACCCCAGTGTTTGGTGTCATCAGTTCATATGAGGCCACTCCTCCCTCCCAGGCCTCAGTTTCCCAAACTATATGACTCTATTTTTCAATGAACCACAATAAGTAAAGACTTATTTGACTCAAAGTCTGGCAGGATAGAGTTCTCTTTTTTCTTCACCCTCTTTGTTCTTCCCCATGAGAGGGGATCAACTCTTCAAGAGAGTATCATGGCCAAGGACAGTGCCCAATCTGAAGGTTTCAAGGATCCATTATTGGCCAGGACTACAAAGCCTGGGACCTGTAGGGAGGGCAGAGGGCAGAAAAGTAAAGGGGCAGGGAGACAAAGAAAGAAAGGATTTGCAGGTGCCCCTCCATGGCTGATTTGGACCACCTCGAACGATCATATAATGGTGATGATTTAACAATGGGATTTAATGATGCATGGCATAAAGCACTATCGCAGAAGTAAATGTGAAATTCAACCTCCCTTCATCCATGATGATGAAGCAAGAAAGCTTGGGTCATCAAGACAAAGGGTCTTATATATATGCCAATGTCTCTCAAACTTCGGTTTGCATATGAATCACCTGGGGAGCTTGTTGAAATGCACATTCTGATTCAGGAGGTCCGGGGTGATATCTGAGATTCTGCATTCCTAATAAGCTCCCAACTGATGCCAATGCTACTGGTCTAAGAACCATACTTTAGGTACCATATTGGACTGGACCAATAGTCATTCATTCATTCAACCATTGAACAAATATTTGTTTATTTTTTAAGATTTCATTTATTTATTTATTTGTCAGAGAGAAAGAGCATACAAGCAGGGGGAGCATCAGGCAGAGGGAGAAGCAGGCTTCTCACTGAGCAAGGAGCCTGATGAGGGACTCAATCCCAGGACCCCAGGATCATGACCTGAGCCGAAGGCAGACGCTTCACAGACTGAGCCACTCAGGCCTTCCTCAACAAATATTTATTGAGCAACTACTATATGCCAGGCAATGAATGTTCCAAGTGCTAGAGATACCGAATAGAAAAAACAGAACACAGACCTTACATTCTAAATGAAACAATATAGGACTGAATTAATGATGGCCGCTTATGGTTTGGTGCAACATAGTAATGAGGATGCAACAAAACCAAATTTCTCCTGCGACAATTTATCTTACCAACCGAAACTCCAATACTTGTTCATTGAAAGAGAGGGCAGGAAGGGGTTGGTGGAGAGAGGGGATCCCGGCCACTCACCAGCAGGGTGACCTGAGGCATGTTTCTTAACCCCTCTGGCCTTCAGGTCCTTTTAAAGAAGGAGCCTGTTTGAACTTTACATGATCATCATGAGGCATTTGATATATGGTGGCTGCTCTCATTTTATTATTACTGGCCAAAGTGTGAAAGTGCAGCTGCCGGGGCCTGTGTCTCCCCCTGCCACCCCCACCTGGAGCTCTCCATCCCCCACCCACCACCACCACCACCACCCTTGCCTCCTGGAGCCACAAGGCTACCCTGATGAGCTGTGCAGCTTACTGTGAAATGCCTTGCATTTTCTCCCCAGCTGCCTCCTGATTGCAGTATTTACTTTTAATCTCCTGTGCCTCAATGCCCGATAAAAACTTTGTCACATTAGATGGTGACAGATGGGGGAGAGGAAGGCGGGGAGCCCTGCGAGGGAGCGTCGGGGCTGCGCAACAATCCTTCACCATGCCAATTACGTCCTTCGGTGCTCCCCGGCATGGGCACCCATGTCAGCGCAGAGGGAAATGGAAAAGCATAAATAAAGACAAAACCAGGCTTGGCGAGGCTTTAATCTGCAGAATAACATTTCTCATTTGTGTGAAATATCACTGGATCCTGTCCCTATGCTTCGGGGGCACACATGAGTGCACACGCACACACCCGGAGGGAGACAGGGGTTCCCAGGCCCCTGCGGGGAGTGGTAACTGCGCCGCCTGCCTCGGAGCTGGGTTAACCCGTCCCGTGTCCCTAACTGGGCTGTCAGGGACAATTGCGTCTTCCTGCTTGTGAGGCATTCAAGGGGAGGAAGGGAGACAGAAACCGGCAGAGAGAGGAATGTCAATGGTTAAGAAATTATCAGAAGCCTGTGCACGCGGAGAAAAGGCCAGTGATCAGAATCTGTTCTGCTTTCACAATAATGGGATAATTATTTCGTAATAATATCTGTGATCAGGGCTTAACACTTTCCAAGTCTCCTCTTTCACAGGTAGAAACGTCTCGGTCCTCAACAATGCCATGAAGCAATTAAAAACACCCCCCCGCCCCATGTGTGGAGAACTTTTCTATTTTCAAAATATGTCCATTTTCCCTCTCTTTATGGAGGTGTGGTGTGGAGGAGGGCATTGGTTGTCCTAGGGCTGGGGGAGCCATGGAGGGTTCCTTGGACTGGCCCCTCTTTGTTCTCCATAACCTGGGTGTCTGCATGAGAAGGTGAGGGGCAGCTGTGGAAAGAGACAGAGACAGACAGAAAGGGAGCCTGGCTGACTATTCAGCTAGTTGGCAAGACTTCAGGTGAGTTGAGGTGACTCCATAATATTATTCTTAATTCACTACATATTTCTACTTTTAACAAAACTGCACACAGTTTATTCTCATGGAGATTCAAGTTTTCTCAAATAATCCTTTTCTTGCCTTCATAAGATCCTGAGTTAAAAGCCATCCCCAGGACTGGACCGTGCATGAGATTCAGGTTGAGATTCCAACAAACGACACCCATGCGGTGTTTCTTGAAGTGGGACCAGTGGACGGCAATGCGATAAGCGGGAGTACTTGCTCCAAAGTCAGGTTCCCGCATCTCCCGTGAGAGGAGTATCTCTCTCTCATTGGTTGTCCTCCCACCAAGGTCCAAGATTTGGGTCCCACCAGTTCCAGTTTTTCTGGGTGAGTCGTGTGCCATCCTGAACCAGCCCCTATGGCCAGGGGTGGGGGCAGGGACAGACCGCTCTGTCGGGCAAGACAACGGGAGCGCAAGGGAAGGTGTTTCCCAAGACCAACTGAGAGCTACGGGAGAGAGATCTTGAGTCCACAAAGGAAGCTTTTTCTGAAAGGAGAGCTGACCAGTATCCAACAGGCTATGTGCTAAGGAGTGAGCTCCTAGTTCCTGGAAGAGGTCAGATGACCTGAAATCAGGTTTGCTGCAGAGAGGTAAGGAGCCAGAATAAACAAGGGACCTGCATTAGTTCCACACGGCTGCTGGACCAAATGCCCACAAGCTTCGTGGCTTTGAACAACAGGGACGTGTTATTTTACAGTTTCGGAGGTTAGAGATCTAACACGAGCCTCACTAGTCTGAAACCCAGGTGGCCAAGGGCTGTGTTCCTTTTTGGAAGCTCTGGGGAGAATCTGCTGCCTTGATTTTTCCCCTTCTCGAGGCCACTTGCATTCCTTGACCTGTGGTCTCCTCCCTCCCTCTTCAATGCCAGCATGGTGGGGCTGACTCCATGTCCCACCACCTCTCTCTGACCTTCTCGTCTGCCTCCCACTTCCACATGGAAGGATCCTTGTGAGTATATTGGGCCATTCTGGATAATCCAGGATGATCTTCCTTATTTTAAGGTCAGCAACCTTCATTTCATCTATAGCCTCAATTCTGTTTTGCTATATAACATAACATGTTCCGAGGTTCGGGGGATTCGGACATGAACATCTTTGGGGGACATTACTCTGCTTACCATTGGACCTCCACTCCCTTCCCGGCCAGAGATGCAATGGTCCTATAACTGATTGGATCACCGGGTCTTTTCAAGCAGGGCAGAACCTGGGGCACAGCCGGACACAACAGTGACGCCCTTTAGATCCCCCCAGAGCACACAGCACAGGTGACTGTTTGCTTTGAAACCAGAAGGCAGGTTACACACTAATTTTCTCTTTACCCACTAGCAGCAGTTATACTCAAGTCGGTAGGGGGTCTAGAATGACTCGTGGACGCAATCCCTTTTTCAGGAAATTCTATTAAGTGTCTTTGTAACTAAAAAGTTATTATACAGCACTTGAAATTATATCGCCTGCCTTAAAAGAAAATCCCTGCCATCTCAGAGAGGGGAGAGGAGGTGAGGCAGCAGGTGGGTAGTGGAGGAGGAGTCTTCTCCCCTTGAATCCTCACGGTGCCATGAAAGTTGGAGCAATCTGGGCTTTGGCAGTGCCCAGAGGTGGTGATATATAATAGTAGCTATTCATTGCTATTTCCTGGGTGACAGGAAGAGAGCTGGGGTTCTATTCACCCCAGAGCCAAGTTCCTGAGTGATGCTCCCTCCTTAGGGTCTTCCCAAGCTGAGAGGAGCACACTGAATCCGTATTTCAAGGACAGGGGAGCTGTGGCCTCCAGGGATGTGCCCCCTCTAGGGGCCAAAGAGGTCCAAGTGTGAGCTGGGAAAGGTGCTTTGGCTTCAGCCTGCCAGAACCATCCCAAGCCAACCTCCTGTCCTTGGCAAATGCACAGAGCGAGAAACAGCACTGAGCAAGGGACGTGCAAGAAAGAAGCTTGTTTTCTAAAGCATGCGGTTTGGAGAAGAGTGAGGCTGGCTGGTGGCCGTGGCCAGGCTGTGCAGGGCTTTGCCTTCGGTGTTAAAGGTTTTCCTCTGTCATCATCAGGAACCACTGAAGGCACGGGTAGGAACAGGACTGCACCCTTTAGACAGATCTTTCTGTTGACTGTAGCGACCAGGTGTCAGCAAACTTTCCTGGTAAAGGACTAGAAAATAAATATTTTAGGCTTGGCAGGCCATCTGCTCTCTGTCACCATCAATGAACAATACTGTTGTGCAAAAACAACCAAGACACAATATAACTGAATGAGTATGGCTTTGCTTTGATAAAACTTTGTTTATAAAAGCAGGCTGTGGGCTGGATTCTCACCACAGGCCATGGTTTGTCAACCCCTGGTCTAGATGACAGATTTGAAGAGCATGTGTTGTCTGTGTTCCTGTAATTCATGTGGCTTCCCAACGACTGCTCTTTTATTCATTGGCATATTTTTTTCATTTAAAGATTTTATTTATTTCTTTACTTTAGAGAGAGAGAGAGAGAAAAAAATGAGAGCGAGGAGAGGGGCAGGGCTAGAGGGGGTGGGAAAGAATCTCAAGCAGACTCCATGCTGAGCCCAACGCGGGGCTCAATCTCATGACCCTGAGATCATGACCTGAGCCAAAACCAAGAGTCGGACGCTTAATGACTGAGCCACCCAGGCGCCCCAATTCGTTGGCATATTCAAGTGGGTCATTGGACTGGTACAAATAAGCATTAACAGTGATAGCTATTTATCGTATTAATATAACTTTTACAGTTTGCAGAGCTCTTTCATATAAACTCCTTCATGTGATGGCACATAATTTGACCACATAAAGACTCAGAGATGTTAAATGACTCGCTTAGAGTTGCACAGCTCATAAGCAGTTCCGGTTCTGTTTGAGCTCAGTTTTGCCAAGGGTAGCATATCCCAGCTCTGCGCTTTCCTTTTATTAGTAAGAAAATGTGAAGCCTGATTGGACGGTTCCTTCTTTGAGGATGTATTAGGATGGCAGGAAGTCCTACCCAGTTTCTACATCCCAGAAAGCTAACTGGAGAGCAGCGGTGTGTGTCAGGCATGGGGCTAGGCTGCACAGTGGAGAAGGTCTTTGGGATTGTGGCTAGGCCTCCTCTCTTTCTGCACCAAACCAAGACGATGATTGCTGTTTCATGGGGGAGGTGGCTGTATCCAGGAGTTCAGCTCCTGGCACTTGGCTTCAGAAGGATGATGTTATTGACACAGGCCAGACTAAAGGAAAACAGAGTTGAAGAAACATATGCAGGGAGGGGGTTGTGAGTCATTTCCTGGAGTGGCAGGGACAAGGGAGGCCTGGCATTATTGGCCCAAATTCAAGACAATTAATATTAAATGAGCCTCCTTCCCCTACCCCATGTTAGGAACCGTGTTCATGATAATGATAATGGTTCTTTGCATATGAGGGGGAAGGGTTGGTTCTTCCAGTGATCGGCTTTCCACACTGGCATTATGTGGGTATGTCCAGGGACATCGGCATCCAAAAACATACAGCATAACCCTGTACGACAAAGATGGTCTCCTGTCCCATGTGAATTTTGGACATTCCACTGGACCATCATGTATGTGAAAACCCTAATTTGAGTGATCTGAGTCCGGACTTAAAAGTTTTTTACATGGAAACACAAAGTAAGTTTTTGCAAAGTTTTAATATCACCAAATTTTCCAGCAATTCATCTCTTGTAAATCAAGGTGAAATTGGACTTTGTTTTGTTCAGGACCTTGCCAAGAATTGCTCACCATTTCAGAAAATGAAATCACAGAAGGGGGACAGCACTCACAGCATTTCGCTTGTCTGGCAGGATGGATATGTCTGTGTTTGAAGCTGTCAAATTCACAGGGAATCTACAAATAGGTGCAAGCTTCCAATTTCTTTTTAACATTTTTAGCTCAAATTTTGACATAATTATGGACTCACGATAAGCTGCAAGAATAGTACAGGGAAGTGCCATAGACCCATCACCCAGCTTCCCCCATGGAAACATCTCACCTAACTATAGTTCATTATCAAAATCAGAAAACTGACTGGCACAATGTGATTAACTAGACTACAGACCTTATTCAGATTTCTCCAAATGACTCTTCCTCTATGTCGGCTGGTGTCATTGAACCTGATCACAATATAAATGGTTTTGTTATAAATCACTCGTATTCTATTTTTTCTTTAAATTATACCTAAAGTCACATTATTTTTTACATAAATGACTTTCATTTTATTTCTTCTTTATATTATGCTCAGAACCTGTAATATTATTTTTTAATTATGCATTTAGGTAGGTTATATTATTTATGGAGTTCATGTTAGAGTGCTAAAGGAAACACTAAAATATTTGGTGGAAGGGAGGACCTGCGTCAAGAGCTGGGATAGGCTGAATGTCAACCACAGCTCCCTAAGCATCCCCACGCTCTCGCCTTGCACTGCTGGGTCCCTGCCTGGGTGTTAGCCAGATTTGTCCAAAAGTATTTTAGCCCTTTGGCCTCTCCCTTTCTACTGAGTCAGCTCAGCCTGCTAGAACAGATACTGTAGATTGAGTGGTTTAAATGACAGACATTTATTTCTCATAGTTCTGGAGGTGGGAAGTCCAAGTTCAGGTTCAGATAAGGGCCCTCCTCTTCCTGGCTCATAGGCAGCTGCCTCCTCATGGTGTCTTGCCAAGCACGGAGGAGAGTGTGTGAATTTTGCTCTCTTCCTTTCCTTATAAGGA
Organism: Callorhinus ursinus; assembly: GCF_003265705.2. Lineage (NCBI taxonomy): Eukaryota > Metazoa > Chordata > Mammalia > Carnivora > Otariidae > Callorhinus > Callorhinus ursinus. The sequence continues at coordinate 48,254,377 of NW_027397070.1, forward strand.
CACTAATTCCACCATGGGGGCCCACCCTCACGACCTCACCTAACCCTATTACCTCCTACAGGCCCCACCTCCAAATACCACCACACTGGGGATTAGGCTTCAAGGTATGAATCGGTGCGGGGAGGGGGAGGGTAGGCACAAACATTCAGTCCATTAGCACTTTCATACCTTGCTTTAGATTAATTTATTCAATAAGCAGAGGAGCCACATTAATTGTAAGACAGTGTGGTCCTTCTTGTGGAGAACACAGAAATATATGGAGTATGGTTCCTGTCCTCCAGGAATTCACAACCTAACTGGGGTGTGCAAAGACCTGCTCCCTCCCATCCCCAGAATCTGGACATAAAAATACAGTAGCGGGGCACCTGGGTGGCTCAGTCCGTTAAGTGGCTGCCTTCGGCTCAGGTCATGATCCCAGGGTCCTGGGATTGAGCACCGCATCGGGCTCCCTGCTCGGCGGGAGGCCTGCTTCTCCCTCTCCCTCTGCCTGCCCGCCGTTCCCCCTGCTTATGCTCTCTCTCTCACTATCTGTGCCTCTGTGTCAAATAAAAATAAATAAAATCTTAAAAAAAAAAATGCAGTAGCACCACCAGCAATGAGCAGTACTTCTCTGGCTCTCCTCTCTACCCATTATTGGCCAAAGTCCCTCCTGGAGGTTTCTGGGAGTTCCTAGCAGATATGTCTTAGGGTCTCATGAACAAGCCCTCTGGCCAGCAGGCAATGTCTGGCCACCCCCCTGGCTGGGTGCCGCCCAGGGACCACGGAAGCACTCACCCTCACCACCACTGCCCAGTGGCGACTGACAGCGTGTCACACGGGCACAGAACCCACCTTTACAGAGGCTGGCATTGGTGGCCGGCTACACCCAGGTGTCCCAAAGCATCCGGCACCCTTCCTGCACCACGAGCTCACACAACTGCTATAGCCGACACATCCTGCACCAGAGGCCCCCTCCTGTGGTGGGTGCTGCCACACACTGTGCCCTGGGGACTCCCACAGGCTAGGGCCACCTCTGCCTGCCACGCAGAGGAGGAAGGAGAAGTCCCCTCTTAGCTTCCGCCCACCCCACCCCCAACCATGCGGACTCGGAGTGAAACAGCTAGCATCAGAATGCCCGCTTTCACATCCCAGACCTTACTTTCACATCCCAGCTACTTACTCCATGACCTTGGCAACAAACTTAAGCTCTGAGCCTCAGTTTACACATCAGTAACACAGGTGAGACAATAGTAACTATCTCAGAGGTCTCTTAAAAAGACTAATAACAATAAGACTTAAACCAGAACAATTCTAAGAGATTTAATCCTCACAACAGCTATTATCATTCCTTTTTTACCGATGGGGAAACTAAGGCACGCAGTAGCAAACTTCAACTGCCAGAGGTCACACAGCTAATAAACAGCACAGCCAGGCCTTCTACTTCCAGAGGACACGTGCTTAACCTCTGTGCCACATTGTCACTCATAGGGAGCCTTGTTCTAAGGGTCTTGCTCGAAAGAACTCACTTCATCTTCACACAATCCCAGGACATAAGAACCGTTATTATACCCATTTTACAGAGGTGGCCACTGAGGCAAAGGACACGAGACAATGCACTTTGAACGTGCAGCACTCACCAAATGTTAGCTCAGATAGAGAGGAGAGCCAGGATTCAGACATGCAAATGTGGTTAGTATATCAGGAGTGACTCGGAACACAATCAAGTTTTTATTTATTCACACTTTTCAGATCCCAAACAGGTTTCTTCAGGGTCCTGTGGAGTCAAAATGCCTTTGTTTGAATCCCAGTTCTATCATTTAGTCTTAGTCAAGAGGTGCAAGGAGCATGACCGTTTTGAAATTCCATTTGCCCATCAATTATGGAAGTAAAATAATGCCTTGCTACTCAAAGTGTGGTCCGTGGACCAGCAGCAGCAGCTCCTGGAAGCTGGACAGGGATGCAGAAATCTCAGACTCCTCAGAACTGCTGAGTGGGAAACTCATTTTAGCAAGATCCCTGGGGAATCATGTACATTGCCACACTCATCCCATCGTGCTTGGGAGGGCGGTGATAATGATGAATCCCACATAGAACTTAGATGGGGTTCCAGATGCTTAACAGAGAATCATAACTTACTTTGTCTACACACTCACCACGTGCTAACCTTAACATGCATTATCCCACTTAATTTGTATAATGTCTTTTTTTTTAAAGATTTATTGATTTATTTTGAGAGACTGAGAATGAGAGAGAGAGAGAGAGAGAGAGAGAGCACATGAGAGGGGGGAGGGTCAGAGGGAGAAGCAGACTCCCCGCCGAGCAGGGAGCCCGATGCGGGACCCGATCCCGGGACTCCAGGATCATGACCTGAGCCGAAGGCAGTCGCTTAACTGACTGAGCCACCCAGGCGCCCTAATTTGTATAATGTCTTATGAGGTGATCTCTTTTTTGCAAATAGGAAACCAAGGCACGGGAAGGTTATGTGGTTTGAACAAAATCCCCTAGCAAGTAATAGGTCGAGAAACAGGTGCCTCCTGAGTCTGCAATATCAACTAAAAGCCTGGATGTTTCCAAAGCACTGTCATTAGATCTCCTAATAAGGCTGCCACTAATACACTAAGAGTCACTTCTACTAATTGAATCCCTACTATGTGCCAGAGAGTGGGCTCTGTGCATTACACATGTTACCTAACTCTTAACAGTCCTATGAGGAAACAATTTCTATCCCAATCATAAAACCAAACCACTGAGACCAGAGAGGTTAAGTAACTTGCCCATAGTTGCACAGCCAGAAAGTGGTCAAGTCAGGATTTCAACCGAGCAGTGCTGCTTCAAAGCCCAGGCACTCCACCCACACATTACGCTGCCTCCTTGGCTTCACCTGTCTTCCTTCTGGTTTCAAATTGTGTTTCCATCATAATCTCATGAGATATGCCCTTATATCCAGGCAACAGGGTCCCTATCCCCCCCCCCCCCCCGGCCCAGTGTCACTTTTCTCTAGCCGTGCTCCTCCCCATGAAACAAGGAGTCCTGGAACCAAGTCTATGCCCCTTTGTAGACCATATTCTGCATCCTCAGAATCCCCTGTCCACTTGGGCCTGAGTGGCTTCCTTGTGTCTATGTGGGTCTCCTTCCTGGGTCCACCCTGGGGAGAGGGCTTGAGCCAACAACATGCTCAACCTGGCCTGCTGGAAGGTCAATAGGCAGCTGTGTGGTACAGAGGGTCAAAGCGTGGGGTGGAGGCTGGGGTGTCTTGTGGGAAAAGGAGTGGGAGAACTGTAGGTTGGGGACCCCCCCCCGCCGCAAGGCACTCTCGTTCCAGCCCACAAAGGTGAGGGGTGGGCCTGGTCTTAGGCTGTGCCCTCCATTTGTATCCTGCATATAGGTCTTATCTCTCTTAAGTTCCCGCTTTAGGAGCACTTTGATTTGAAGTCCTCTTGGCCACCAGCACCCAGAGCCTAGGGAGCATGTTGAGCAAAGGGGTCTTTTGATTTAGCTCCAGCTTCAATCCTGGTAATTAACAGGGTGGGAGACAAAAGGATCCTTGATTGGCTGCAGGCCCCCAGTCCCAGTGGATGGGCCAATGGGCAGAGACCCACTGAGGCCGGCTCTCAGCCCTCCGGGGGCCCTGCCTAGCAGGGAGGGGAGGAGAGGGCACAGTTTGTCAGGATGCGTGAACAATGCAGGGTGGGCACAGGGGGGTCACTCAGAAAGATTATCTCACAGTTCAAACCCGTTAATGAAAGAAATAAATTAACCAAGTTCATTTTTCAGGGAATTCTTGTGTAAACTGGAAATTTTCCAGTCTGTGAGCCCTATGCTAGGTCCTCCCATAAATCACAGCAAGTAGGCTGTCTGCTTGGCAGACAGGGAAAGGGCCGAGGGAGAGAGCAGCCAAACAGAGGGGAAGCAAGCCACTAGCCGGGCGGCTGCGCCAGGAGGACCACGTTCTCCGGGCACCTTCTCCCTCCACAAAGCGCTGGGAAAAGAGAAAGGAAAAGAAAGAGCACCCTTCACCACGGGGCTTGTGCCAGCATGTGTGCAAACACAGCCAGTCCTCCATGCCCCCAACCTCAGAGAAGCCCCTGAAACAGGTCATTTTTTAATTGAATATGATATTAATTACCGCGTGCACCATTAACGGTTTGTGGGATTTGACTAATTAATGTAATAGTTTTTGAGTCACGCTCATTAAATATGAAAATTACGCTGGTGAAAGGTATTGGTTTCATTATCAATCTTGTATGGACAGGATGGGGGCAGGGAGCAGCAGAAGGGACGGACCCCTGCCTGGCTCTTCCTGCCTGGAAGCTGGCAGGGCTGTTCCACAATTGAGGGGAGCGTGCAAGGGGCCCAGGCAGAGGAGGGAGGGAAGAGGGGCCTGGGGGAAAGTTGCAAGCAAACTCTCATCAGGTGTAACCCAGTGACCACCAGATCTGAAAGCCAGATCCCTGATTTCCTTTCCATCCTGCACTTGTCCGGGTGGGAGCTCCGTCTTAGGTCCATCATTCATTTGTTCACTCATGGAGAGTGCAGCAGGCACTGGTGCCTGGCTCTGTGACACGAGGCCCAGCCCCAGCCCCCCATTCCTAGTGGCCTCCACCTCTGAGGCCGTAAAAGGGAAATGCTTAGATTCCCAACCTCCTTTGCAGCTGACGATGGTCATGTGACACCGTGTGGCCAGTAAGAGGGGGGCAAGATTGAAAAAGACTGATAACTGCTGACGACACTGGCAGCTATTTCTAGAAGATGAGGGGAAAGCCAAGGGATGTATAAAGAGACTGGAGATGGTGAGCCACTGAACCAGCCCCCCGAGTCATCCACTCCCAGCAACCAGTCGAGTGGCCTCCAAGCGTTGCTCTTCAGCTGGGGGGTGGCCAGGAGGCCCACAGAGCCTTATGATTACTTATAGCTGGGGGGCATCCTGACCCACCGATGCCCATGACATGCCATTCTCAAATATTTAGACCATCACCCGTGGATACAGCAGCCTGAGTTGTTCAAAGAAAGATCCATGGGGCTGTCCAGGAAGCCTTTGTGGCCACGGGTGGGGGCTGGGTGGGTGTGGGGAGTAGCTGATTTGAGCTGTGAAGGATGGACGGGATTTCCAAAAGCAGAAATGGAAGACAGGAGGAGAGGAAGTGCCTCTGAGGGTGGGTAAGGAAGTGGCAGCAAGCAAGGCCTAGGGGTGAGAAAGGGAAAGTCTGTTTCCAGAGATGAGAAACAGCCCCGATAGGTTACCATGGAGGCAAGAGAGTGGGACCCCTGCCGTGTGACCTGCAGCCCCCCATCCCTACCCCTGGGGATAGGCCGCTACTGTCATTAAGTTATAGAAACAGTGGTTGAAGAGGACAGATAAACTGTATTCTTCCTGCTTGGCACAGGATTTGACACAAAAGTAGCCAACCCTCAATAAATGTTAATGGAATAATCAGCCAGACATCCAAGTAGTAGAAATAGTGAGAGTTACCATTTAATGAGAAGCTGTTCTGTGCCAGGCACTGTTTCAGGTACTTGACCTGCGTGGTTTCCTTTGACTTAACTGGAGGGATTTGAGTTCCAAGCCTAACTGCACCCTCCCTAACTCTGTACTCTCAAGCAAGTTCATTGACCTCTTTGAACATCAGTTCCCTCAATAGCAAAATGGTGAGAGGAACACCCGTCAATACATTTCCTATGGTGAATAATAATACCATACCACCACCAAGAATAGTGGTATGTATTGAGCCTGTGCTGTATGTCTGATACTGTGCTCGGTATTTATGGCCCACTCTCTCATGTATTCCTTATACAAAGCCTGTAAGGTAGGTACTTTATTTTCTGCTTATTATGGACAAATAACACGAGGCTCAGAGAGGCTAAGTAACTTGTCCAAGGCCACACAGCTGGGGAAAGATTGCTAGAAAAAGCTGATTCACACACTGGATGGTGTGGGGAGATATAAGGAAAAGAGAAGACAGGATTCCTTGCCCTAAAAGGTTTAGCTTGTGGTTGGAGAAACTCAAAGGGAGCAGCGGACAAACAGGGCCAACATCCTAGAGTGCCAGTTGTATAGTGCTGCAGAGGAGGAACGTGGTGAGGGAGTGATGGAGCACCCCCGAGAGGGGTAGGCTTGGAACCCAAGCTGGGCAGGACCAGAACAGGCCTAGAGCACTGTGGTACAGCACCTCTCCACTCCCTCCTTCCCGGAGATGAACTGAACGTCCAGGGGATAAGCTGGCATTCCCAAGTGAATGTTAGGGGTGCTTTGGGCTGCAAGTACCTGGAAAAAACCTGAACTCACAGTGGCTGTGTTCATTCCTCTGACCGCTGTTAACAAACTACCACGGACTTAGCGGCTTGACAAGTATGGATCCTCGTAGGGCTCTGGAGGCCAGAAGTCCCAAATGGGTCTTATCAGGTGTCACAAGGCCACATTGCTATCTGGAAGTTCTAGAGGAGAACCCATTTCTCACCTTTTTGGTTTCCAGAGGCTGCCCACATTCCCCGGCACATTCCCTGGAAGCTCTCAAGGTCCCCCTCCGTCTTTAAAGCCAGCAATGGCCAGTCATGTCTTTATCACATGGAATCACTCTGATGCTCACCCTTCGGCCTCTCTTCCACAGTTTAAGGAACCTGGTGATTACTGATACAACTATCAGTATGTGCCGGCTTGACCAGGCCATGAGACCCAGTTCTCTGGTTAAACACCAGTGTAGATGTTGCTGGGAAGGTTCTATCTATCTATCTATCAAGATTTTATTGATTGATTTGACAGAGAAAAAGGGAGAGCACACAAGCAGGGGGGAGCGGCAGGCAGAGGGAGAGGGAGAAGAAGGCTTTCCGTTGAGCAGGGAGCCCGATGCGGGGCTTGATCCCAGGACCCCGGGATCATGACCTGAGCTGAAGGCAGACGCTTAACCGACTGAGCCACCCAGGAGCCCAGAAAAGCCCTCTATTTTAATCTAATAAGACAACAAACCTTCCTTGGAGCTTTCTACAAACTTCTCTTTGCAGGCACCAGTGAGACTTGAGTTACATGGCCATCTCTCGCTGGGAAACATGCCGGGAATGTGGGTATGTGGCTTTCTCTCTTGTATAAAGACAGGCAGTTGAAACATGGCTCCCCAAAGCCATTTCCAAAGCCACACAAGTTCACACGGCTTTGCTCGGCAGAGCTGGGCCTGAACACAGTCCTGCCTCAGGCTGGTGGCTGCTTCTGTCCTCCCTAGTCCTGCTGAACCAAGCGCAAGGCAGGGCAGCCTTGTGGTAGGAGCGTGGCCCTCGCTGCTGTTTGAACTGGGGCGCTGCCTCATCCATGAAGAGGGGTTACTCGGAGGATGAAGAAGATAAGCTGCACTGATCGGTTCGGTGGCAGAGACAGTTACTTTTACACAGAAAGCACAGCTTCGGGGTTGGAGGAGGTACGGGGGGGACAGGAGACCCAGGCCCGGGGGCCAGCCCCCCATCACAGAATGGGCAGCCCTCCATTCCCCAAGTGCAGTCTCCACCCTACAAGCTCTTTATTGGTTCTATTGACTATTCTTGTTAATTAATTAGTGTTTGCTCTCTGGAAAACAGTATGGAGGTTCCTCAAACAGTTGAAAACAGAGCTACCATACGATCCAGCAATTGCACTACTGGGTATTTACCCCAAAGATACAAAGGTAGGGATCCGAAGGGGTACGTGCACCCCAATGTTTATAGCAGCAATGTCCACATAGCCAAACTGTGGAAAGAGCCAAGATGTCCATCGACAGATGAATGGATAAAGAAGATGTGGTATATATACACAATGGAATATTATGCAGCCATCAAAAGGAATGAGATCTTGCCATTTGCAACGATGTGGATGGAACTGGAGGGTGTTATGCTGAGTGAAATAAGTCGATCAGAGAAAGACATGTATCATATGACCTCACTGATGTGAGGAATTCTTAATCTCAGGAAACAAACTGCGGGTGGCTGGAGTGGTGGGGGGTGGGAGGGATGGGGTGGCTGGGTGATAGACATTGGGTAGGGTGTGTGCTATGGTGAGCGCTGTGAATTGTGCAAGACTGTTGAATCACAGATCTGTATTTCTGAAACAAATAATGCAACATATGTTAAGAAAAAAAAAAGAAGAAGAAGATAGCAGGAGGGGAAGAATGAAGGGGAGTAAGTCGGAAGGGGAGACGAACCATGAGAGACGATGGACTCTGAAAAACAAACTGAGGGTTCTAGAGGGGAGGGGGGTGGGGGGATGGGTTAGCCTGGGGATGGGTATTAAAGAGGGTACGTTCTGCATGGAGCACTGGGTGTTATGCACAAACAATGAATCATGGAACACTACCTCAAAAACTAATGATGTAATGTATGGTGATTAACATAACAATAAAAAATTATTTAAAAAAATTAATTAGTGTTTGCTGAGTGAAGGAGAGAGGCCCATTTGGGCCCCAGGCTCTTTCACGCCGCCAATGGGCCTGGAGCCGGGCAGAAAGAATCGCAACAGCAACGTGGAAGGCAGAGCTCCCTCAGAGGAAAATCAAAGTCCCCTTCACTCCGGGCTCTCTCCTCCCAAGCACCGTGAAGGGAGCTGGGGACGCGGGCCTGTTAGCCTCAGTGAGTGACTGCCGGCCCTGGGGAGGGGGCCGTGCCAGCTCTATTATGTTTATGGCCCTAGCTTGGCGGCTATGGCTCTGGGCCTGCTCCCTGGGTGAGCTCAGGGGGTGGCTGTGTGCCAGGTGGGGGCTGGGGGAGGCAGTGTCTGTGGGGGGTGGTGAGGGGAGAGAGGAGGGAGGAGAAAGGTGGGGAAGCAGGGAGCAGGGCAGTGGGAGGGTATACCTTGGCTGCAAGACTGTTTCTTTTATAAAAATTAAGCCTTGGCTGCAAGACTTTCTTTCATTTTAAAGAAAGGATTAAGGATTATTTTGGTTTTTTTAGAAGATTTTATTTATTTATTTGACAGAGAGAGACACAGCGAGAGAGGGAACAGAAGCAGGGGGAGCGGGAGAGGGAGAAGCAGGCCGCCCGCGGAGCAGGGAGCCCGATGCGGGGCTCGATCCCAGGACCCTGGGATCACGACCTGAGCCGAAGGCAGACGCTTCACGCCTGAGCCACCCAGGCGCCCCAAAGGATTATTTTATTTTTTTTTTTTATTTATTTTTTTTTTTTAAAGATTTTATTTATTTATTTATTTGAGAGAGAGAATGAGAAAGAGAGAGAGCATGAGGGGGGGAGGGTCAGAGGGAGAAGCAGACTCCCCGCTGAGCAGGGAGTCCGATGCGGGACTTGATCCCGGGACTCCAGGATCATGACCTGAGCCGAAGGCAGTCGCTCAACCAACTGAGCCACCCAGGCGCCCCAAAGGATTATTTTAAAGAAAGGATGTTGTTTGAGCAAAACAGAAGGGGAGAACAGAAATAGAGGGGAACAGAGAACCACAGAAAGAGGGACAGGGGAGGTCAGAAGGACGAGAGAGGGGACGAGGAAGTAAGAAGGCTGGGCATGGGGTAAGGAAGGGCAATGAGCCTCGGCGGGGGGAGCTCACTCAGGTCTCTACGAGCCTGCCCTTGGCCTCTCTGACCCCTTGCACCAGACCACAGGCTGTGGTGATGGCGGATGGAGATGGGGCTTCTGGAAACCTGAAACAAAGCAGGGTCCTACTGACTGGCTCAAACTGTGGACAAAGGGGCCCAGGCAGAAAACAGCCTGAGTGAGGAGAAGCCTGGCGCCCTGTTCTCTCAGATCTTGTGGCAGCACCTGCCATCTCTCGGGGAACTAGGCTGCCTCCCCTCCTTCCATAAGGCTAATGGTTAGCCTCTTACTTCCATCCTTACGCCTCACTTTCCCCTTATGGAAAATAAGAGTAATAATGGTTTTCATCTTACAGAGTTGTTACGAGTATTCAATGAGGTAATGTATGTAAAGTGCTTAGAATGAGTACAAAATAAGTGCCCAGTAAGGGTTAGGTGTCAGATAATTCTTTACTGGCAAAATCCTCATGTTGTCGAAGATGGCAATGTGCCCAGCTTAAACACTACATTTCCTAGCTTCCCTCGAGGTGGGACAAGCCCATGAGCTAGATGTTACAGGAGGTCATTGTGTGGGGTTTCCAGGAAGTCTCTTTAACAGGGGCTGACTCTTCTCAAAAACTCATCCTTTCCCCCCTTCTTTAAGCCAGAAAGGTGGACATAATGACCTGAGCTGCAGCAGCCATTTTGCAGCCCTGAGGTCCCTTGAGGATGGAGCCATGCTCTGAGGGTGGTGGAGCAGAAAGTCAAAGGAGTCAGGGACATTGACCATGTCCAGGGGCTGGACCTCCTATCTCCACGAGCCCTTTGCCTGAGAGAAAAACAAACCCCTAACTTGTTTAAACTACTATCATTTCAGGTTTCTGTTAATTGTTTCCAAATAAATCCTACCTGACATAGATTGAAAAGTGAAATAAATTCTTGGAGAGTTAGAGAAATATATACTGATAGATCCAAAATGGGTGACCTGCGGAAGGTAGGGTCTGGTAGGGGCATGTTTGAGAGAAGTCAGGTAACCTCAGAGGTCCCACGACCTGTCCCCTGGACTAAACTGTGAGTCCAAGTCAGGTAGTGGTTGTCTTATTACTGTTCTCATCAAAGCAACGAGGACAAAGGTCTTCTAGAAACCAGTGCAGGACACAGGCTCCCAGACATCCCATTGTCAGGGGGAAATGGGGGAAAGGCGTGACGCCCTCTGTTTATCAGCATGAGGTCACATGGACCGACACTGATGTTACCCATCTGCATGGCTCAATTCATGCTTCTGAGGATAGTACAAATGTTTCTGGCCCACACAGTAGCCCTCCAGAAAGCCTCAAAAGGTCACTGTCAGGTTGGGATGGGGTTGAAGGAGGGCCCTGGGATGACTCCTATCTGCAGTTCTCCCCTGAGTGTCCAGCGGGGGCTCTAGGCCCGTGATGAACCATGGTCCTTGGGCTGCAGTGGGCCCCACCTTGCCAGTACAGCCCAGAGCAAGATCCAGGTTCTCATCTCCTCCTGTTCTGGTCCTTCGGCTGGATAGTGGCCCCTTCTTGCAGGCAACGAGGAAGGGCTATTTTTCTCCCTGAACTCTCCCAGGGAAAAAGATGGAGGAACAAAGATAGAAGAACAAAAAATCCATCGCAACATCTACGACAAAATTGACAAAGAGAGATCCTATGACCCCCCAAATATGAGTGGGTGAGGCCAAGCCTCCAACAACAGTAAGACCCGCATGGTATCGGAGACTGAGCCCGAGGCGGCAGAGATGAAGCCAAGCTGCTCTACTGGCCATGAGAACTAGACGCCCTCCAAGCCACTGGCAGGTGCTGGCCCCAGAGCATGATGGGCCGATGGGAAAACAGCATCCAGGCTGGAAGGGATCTTGGCAGGCCCGGGAATGCAGGTGAGAGCATGCTGGAGCAGTCTGGACCTCGTAACTGTTGAAACTAGCACACAGGAGCTCCGTTTCAGATTAGAACCGCACACAGAGGAGGGACCACTGGTTTTCCGACTGGGGAGGGCTGGGATAGTAGGGGCAAAGGAGAGAGAAGATCTGGAATTCTGGGCTGTGCAATGTGGAAGCCCCTAGCCACATAGGGATTCTGATATTTAAGCTAATTTAAATTAAACTTTAATGTTTAATTATTTTGTTGTGTTCATCATATTCCAAATTCTTGACAGTCATGGGGGGCTAGGGTTTCCATTGTATGGCTACTGTATCGGACGGTGCAGCCACAGAACATTTGCATCATCCTAGGGAGTTCTATAGGACAGTGTTGGAGGTAAAGGTGTGGGAGGGAAGCAGAGGGCTCAGAAAGAAAAAGGTCATAATTTTTATCATTTCAATCAAACAACAACTGAGAGAGGTCTTGAACAGAAAGCTAGGAAAGCGGTCTTGGCCATATCCCTTTCCTAACAGTACAGGAACACAAATCTCCTTAAAATGAGAGCAAGGGGAAAGGACTGGAGTCATATGCCCTGCAAAAGGCCAAGTCATTTATAAAGGAGAGAAAATCAAACTGTCATCAGGCTTTTCAACAGCAATGCTTTGTGCCCCCCAAATTTTAAAAAATAGATCAGTATATTAAAGCTGTTCCAGGAAAGTAAAATAAGTGAAGGATGTTATGTCCATACAAACTGATAGCCAAATATAGAAGCTGCAGACAAACTTGTGAATGGTCAAGAAATCCTCATGAATCCCTCCTAAGGACTTCACTAAAAATGAACTAAGACAATTAAAATGACTGGAACACTATTGACCAAGACTAGAGATGAGCATTAAAAATGTAAATGTATTTAATATATAAACACATATACATTTAATATATAAATGTATTTTTATGTCTACATAAACAAATATATGTCTATAAATTATCCAAAAAGGGGGATAATTTATGAAGAGTATTTGAAATCTAAAATAAGCTTTCTGGTTGCCTGGTAGGTGTTAATCAGGACTAAAAGGCTATTGCAAGGAATGACTAGTGGGTCACTCTGCCTGCCTATATGTGACCTTGGCCATGTAACTTCTCTGATGCTCAATTATCCTAGCTGGAAGATAGGTAAATAAAACCTTCTTGCTTATCCTATAGCGTTTGAAGAAGTGACCAGCTCTCTGTAAACATCAAATTGTAGTCTTCTGAGACCCAGTAAAAACGCTCCATTCTAGAGCTGAGGAGCCTGGGGGTTTTAGCCAAGGTGTGCGAGCAGAAGGAGGTGGGGACACAGTTGAGCTACTTAAGTCTTTTGCTTTTCTCTGGAAGAGGTGAGCTGTGGCCACCCCCTTGGCTGCGCTGGGAAGCAGGAGGTAAGCAGACTGCACCAGAAATTTGGGGTCATATGTTAGGGAAGTGAGCCCCCCAGGAACCTCCAAGGAAGTTCGCTGCTCTGAAAGGACAGAAAACAAGGCAATGGGGGCCAGGGAGAGGAGAAAAGCAAAGTTGGAAGGTTGGAGACCCGCTTCCCACCAGAGACTGGAAAAGCTTGGCTGCAAGGGGAAAAATCAAGTAGAGGAGGAGTTATTTGTTGAAGGGCATACACAGGAGTCACAAGGTCAAGTAGCCCCCACAGGGACAGAGGAGCCAAATCTAGCTTTGTGCTGATCTCAAAGAGACACCCCGCCTGCTTTCCTAGCAGGAGGGGACAGATGACCCTCTTACGCTGCAGCCAAGTCTCAGTCACCAAATGCACACCTAAGCCCTCCGGAGAAGGTTGGAAGCCGGGTTCCCACCCTCCGGGATCTGGTGTATTCTGAGGCTGAGTGGTGCCTGACACTTGGTCAAATAAAGTTTGCCCATGGTCCCATCACTGCTGCTGTGTCCCTGACTCCCTCTCCAAGGAACCCTGCTCTCCATTTGTCAATTTTAAGTGATAATTTCTATTCAATCTGATACATATTATAAGAATATAAACAAATGCCTCTCCCCCTATCGGCGCCATAATCACTTTCTTTTATAGCTATCATTTATTACGGGACGACAGATGGCCAGTTCGCAGAATTCCAAAGAGGCTACCCGCCGGCCAGTCACCTGGGAACACGGGCGCATTTACATTTCTCCAAAACAGATGGGAAAGGGAGGGGAGAAGGAGGCCGATTCCTGTCAAAACTTTGGCGCTCTCCAAAATGTGTTTCTTTTGCTTCTCCCTCCATCCCTTTGCCTTTCTCGCAGATGGCGCTCCTGGCCTGTCACCCCTTCCAAACCTCTTCATGCCCCCATTCACCCATTTCCCGTCAGCGGCAACTGATACCACCAATATGGCGGCCTTGGTGGGTGGAGACTGGTGGGTTTTTGGCAGGCCACCTTCTGGGAATTTTCAAGGCCTGCAGTTCAGTCAGTATTCCAGCCTTCCCTCCCAACTTGTTATTTGGGACTGGGGCTGAGGTAGGAAGCCAGAGGACGGAGAGATGGGAGTCAGCTTCACAGAGGGCAGATGCTGGAGACTGCATTTTTCACAGAACTCCAAAGCAGGGGTTCTCAGATCTGACAGCACATGAGATTATTTTTTTTTTAAATTAATGCCAGGGTCCCACCCAGAACAATTAAGTCAGAAAGCCTGGGGGAGGGGCTGGGCAAGGTGCACAACGATGGTTGAGAAACCAACCGTGAAGGAAGGACGGTCAGGGTGACATGGCCGGCAACCCACCTGTGAGGGCCTCAGGGACATCTTCCCCTAAGATGGCATCCCTAGTGAAGAAAATAAAGGAAATAAGAGAGTATCTCTATGTCCCCAATATAAGGCATGGTTTCTTATGACATGGGAGTGTAAACCATAAAGGAAATTTTTATTACATCTGCCTACATTAAAATCAAGATGTTTTGTTCACCAAAGGATATCATAATGAGAGTGAAAAGATAAGCCACAAAGTAGAAGATATTTGTTACACAACTAATCGGTGTAACTAATAGAGTATTGATATCTAGACTACATAAAGAAGGCATACGAATAGGAAAAAGCACAATAAAAATTGTCAAGGGATATGAAGAAGAAACACCCACTAAAAGAAATAAATAGTCTCTAAGTATAAGAAGGAAAAAAGAAACTTAAGACATTCATAATCTGCAAATGCAAATTATAACCATGCAGAGATACCATTTCACACCCACTAGATTGGCCAAAACTTGAGGGCGACATTAAACACTATGAGGATGCTAGTGGGCGTGAAATTTGGCGCAGTCCCTGAGGCAAAGCGACTCAGTTATAACTACTAAGGCTGAACACATACACACTGCATCCACAGCCTTCTCCTCTCAGTACATATCCTAAGAAACTTGCACTTGTGCCCCAGAGATGCACCTAATAAGAATCTTCATACCAACACTGATCATAACAGCAAAAATTGGAAACCATCCAAATGTCCTCTGACAGCAATATGGATAAGTAAATGTTGGTGTAATCATGCAACGGAAAAGCACTCAACTGTGAAGTCAGACAAACAACAGCCCAACACACCAACGAGGATAAAACTCAAGAAAGCATAATGTTCCGTGAACACTGCAGACTGTGGAAGAATACACTGAATAAGTTTCTCTATATATTTTTGTGTACACGGTTCAAAACATGTACAACTAAATAACATATTGTTCAGGGACGCACACAGATGTGGCAAAACTATAAAGAAAGGCAAGGAATGATTAACAAATTTCTACAAGTTGGATGCTATGGACTGAAGTGTATCCCTCCCCCCACCCCACCACATTCTGTGTTGAAATTCTTTTTTTTTTTTAAGATTTTAAGATTTTAAGATTTTTTTTAAGATTTTTTTAAAGATTTTATTTATTTGAGAGAGAGAGAATGAGAGACAGAGAGCACAAGAGGGAAGAGGGTCAGAGGGAGAAGCAGACTCCCCGCGGAGCAGGAAGCCCGATGCGGGACTCGATCCCGGGACTACAGGATCGTGACCTGAGCCGAAGGCAGTTGCTTAACCAACTGAGCCACCCAGGCGCCCCTGTGTTGAAATTCTGACCCCCGGGGGTGGTGACATGAGGACGCAAGACACTGAGAGGTGGTTAGGTCATGAAGGTGGAGGCTTCCTAAATGGGATTAGGGCCTTTATACCAGGGACCCCAGAGAGACCCCTCACCCCTTCTGCCAAATCCTCCAGGGCCTTGATCTAGGACTTCCCAAATTCCAAAACTGTGGGGGAAAAGTTTCTGTTGTTTAGAAGCCACCCATTTATTATATTTTGTTACAGCAATCAGAACGGACTAAGACGGTGGGAGGGCTCAGATGGCACTGAGCATTCCACACACACGCAGGGATTTCAAAGATACTTGTGATGCTATTTCTTAAGCTGAATAAGAGATAGAGATGTCCATTTTATTATTATTCTTGAAACACTGTTACAGGTATGATAGAGGAAAAAAATTCTACTGAAAGCGAAGTGGAAATCACAATGAAAAGTTCATATCATAAATGTTATTCCTTATCCCAAAGTTTATCCAAGGAAGTGGCCCGGCTTGGCCTATTTTTCTTCCACAGGAAACATCCATTCTCCCTGAGCTTATGGGAATAGCTTACTGGACCCATATCAAACACTGTGAGGACAGTTTCCAGCTGAGAGGCAGGGCTCTGGGATTTGGAAATGGCCTGTGCCCTGCAGGCCCCTCGACACCAGGTCCCTCGACACCATCTACGCATCAGCCAGAGAGTCAAAAGCGTCCATCCTCTGAAAAATCCCTGGACTAGGCCCCGGGGAAGATTGATGGCCAGCCCTTGTCCCAGTGCGTATTACCATCTAGCGATGAGGCGGGACAAATGACCAGTCAAAAGAGCCATTAACATAAACACGAATGAGTGACAAACATTGTACTCTGCCTGTGTTGGGGCAGGCAGCGTGGGGGGGGGGGCGGGGAGTGGAGGTGTGTCCATCGGGGGATGGTCTAGAAGCTGGAAGAAGTCTTGGAGTCTCGGGATGATGACTGGCATTATGGACAACATTCTTATTTCCCTGGGCCTCAAGTTCCTCATCTGTCAAGTGAACAGAATGCCCCTTCCAACTTTAGACTTTTTGATCCTATGCATATTTGGGGCTAAATACCCCAGATACGTATTAGCAAATTATCGGTTTATACCTAGGCTGATAATTTGGTTCTCAAGTTAATTGCATGCGTATTTGCATGACTCTAAGGGCACAGAAAGTAAGGAGAGAGTCCATGTGCCCCCATCCGTTCTTGTCTGAGATGGGTATAGGCCAAGACTGGGACTCTGGCCTTGGTCAGCATCCGGGCAAAAGTGAGATCTTGGGGGTGGTCGTGTCTGAGGGGATGTGGAGGGATGAAGATTCAAGAGATGGTCTGTGGAGCACTGCACATGTAGGAAGTCTGTAGGGAAAGTGGGCTGCAGGTCTCCGTGCTGACATTAGGCTATGAGGCGAAGGCAGTGCAATGTTGAAACCCCCCTCACTGAGGGTCCCTCACACTCCTGAGCAGGATTTCCATTCCAGGGGTCCTGATCCACTTGTCCCTAGAGGAGTATTTTGAGGGAGAGGGCCAGGTCTTGAGGAAAGGGGACTCCTGCTGTCCAGTAGAGGACAGAGCTGGAGGGAGAAGGAGGGGAGCATGGGAGCTGTCAGAAGGGCTGGTGGAGGAGGGGGCGGCGGGTAGGGTGGCAGTGGAGAGAAGGTGGCTGATCCAAGAGCCACCACAAAGAGGACCTCTCAGGACACAGCCTGGTTCTGTTCACCACCATACACACGGCCCAGAGCCTGGCATGTGGTCAGTGCTCAACAAATAGTCACTGAACTAATGGGATAATGATCATAGCGAACGTGTTATCTGGAGTTCACTCTTAGACGCCAGGCTAAGCCTGGGCTGCTGGGTAGGAGATACACCGGGTGAGCTCAGGCATTTGGCCGGCACACCCGGAGGCCCCTCACACAAGGTCACTGCCCTGGCAGGGTCCACGGTGAGAGAGAAGGGCCTGGTACCAGTGGCAGCTTCTGCTTTGTGCTCTCCAGGGAGCTCAGCCCCGCACCTCTCATTTTAACCCTCCAGGAGCTGCAGAATGACATAGTCTCACCTCTGCTTACAAAGGAAGAACCCACGGCAGAGAGAGGCTGGCCGCTGGTCTGGGCAGCGGCCGCCGGTCTGACTTTGGAACGCATATCCTCCATGGCCCCAGAGCTCCTTCTTCTGCAGCTTTGGACCCAGCGTGGAAGGCAGGACTAGGGAAGTGGTAAGCTTGCAGATCTCTTCCATACACCTGTGACATCAGTTTGCGTTCTCTGTTTCGCATGGTGTGTTTAATTCTAGACAAGCGTGATTTGGGGAGGGAGGATACTGGAGGGGGGGCAGAACATCTGGGTGCATGCCTCCGAGTCCAGTGATGTAGGCTTGAGAAAAACTTGGCCGTGGACCCTCTTGGTCCACACCCGCAGATGGTGCCTAGAGGGTGGTGGGTAAAGGATGAGGCCATTGCTCCGGGAGCCACGCGATATAAGGAGCAGAGGCTGGGAGGTAGCACGGCTCAGCAAAACTGAGTTCTCTCACAATTTTCCTCTAATTTTTCTATCCCCATTTCTAGGTCCATGTTCTTCCTCCGGCCCCATCTCATTCACCGCTTCCTGCCCACCTCAGGTCTGTTACATGGCCCAGGATGACTTACACTCTCCACCTGCACCTTCCTGGGTGTAAGACGCAAATAATAACAGCACCCTCCTCTGTGAGTGTGGACGTCAATGACATACAGGACGTCACCTGCTTGCCCAGGGTTGGCAGAGCCGAAGTGCTCTCTAAATGCTGGTCCGTGCTAAGTAATAGCCTTTCCACTGAAGGGTGAAGCCTAAGGAGCGACTTCTTCCAGAGCTCGTTAGGCCCAAAGACTGAATTTCTATCTGTGGGATTTCAGGCATCAGTCAGCAGGCAAGTGAGAGGCAAGAAGAGCTTTTTGGTGACACTGCTCAGTTCACAGCACTTAGCAGCCCCGCCAGCAGATGCATAACGACCAATACTAACAATGGTTAGCGCTTTAGAAGCATATCCTCCATGCCAAGACAGGGCTCAGCAAACCAGCCCGTGGGCAAAGGGGGCCCACCGCCTGCTTTTGTAACTCAGGCTTTCCTAGAACACAGCGGCTCTCATGGGTATCCATATTGTCTGTCGCTGCTTTTCCACGACACTGGCAGTGCAGAGTCCCTATGACACAGGCCGTCTGGGCTACGAGGCCCAAATACTTGTGATCTGGTCCCTCCCAGAAAAAGTCTGCTGACCTCTCTTCTAAGTACTTGGCACACTTAATTTAATCCTTATCCTATTCCTAGGCATAGGTAATGTTGCTGTCCCCATTTAATAGATGAAGAAACTGAGGTCAGAGAGGCAAAATTAATAGCAATTCAATTCTGAATGTAGGTGATGCAGAACCAGGATCTGGGATCATAACCACTCCCCTAGGTAGGGATCCTTTCCCAGGTATGGTTGCCAAACTTAACAAATAAAAATACAGGAAACCAGATAAATTTGAATTTCAGATAAGCAACAAATACTTTTTTTAGTATAAATATGTCCCATGAGCTATCGGGGGCGTACTTATACTTAAAAAGCGTTCATTGTTTACCTAAAATTCAAAATAACTGGATGCTCTGTATTTCAACTGGCGATCCTACTGAGGACCCTAGGAAGAAGGAGAGCTCAGCCAGGCAAGTGGTCCCCGCCAGTCCTGGGAGTCAGTGTCCCTGGAGCCTGTCCCCAGGAAGGTCTCTTCCCACGGCCAAATCTCTTCCTGGGAGGCTCAGGATGGGTTCTCCTATACATCTTAAGCCCTTCATCCCACTAAGGTGACTTTCACGAGGTTCTCTGGGGATCTTGGGGGCTGCTGCCATGCTGCCTCAGACCTAAGCCGCCAGGAGCAGAGAGCAAGGCTCCGGGGGAAGCACAAAGCTCCTGTCTCCAGTCCAAGGCTAAGTATCCACCTCCCTCCTTAGGAACCTCTGCATCCTCCTCTCCTCCGTTTCTCCTCTGTTCTCCTGGGCAAACACCCAGCCCGGCCCTCTCTCAAGATTGCAAAGGAGTTTAGGAAAGAGGGAAAGATAGGGCAAGCCAGAATGACAGCAATCCAGGGCCAGAGCGGGGCGGGGGGAATGGGAGCAGAGAGAGAGAGAGACAGAGAGAGAGACAGAGACACAGAGAGAGGAGAGGTGGGGGATGGGAGAGGGCCATCTAATTTTTAATAGACTGAGACATAAATGCAACATGAGTCACTTTGAACAGGCCACCTGGATTAGATGGAAGTTAATTAAAACAATCCCTCATTTCTCAGCATTTAAAACTTCTTGAGTCTCACTTGGGGAAGGGTGCGGTAGGACTTTTTATTACTCTTAGACGGTGTTCAGAAGGCCCATAAATACATCTCCTCTTCCCGTGATCCCATTAATCTTGCTGCCTCTCCTGCTCCTCTCTGCCAACAATCAGATCCCAGTAAACAACCTCAAGTGAAATTTGCAACTGTCAGATAAACATTAAAAATGCTTCTCTTGTCCTTTCCCATTGATAGTCCCATTAATATTGTAATGGAACAAAAAGTTATGAAAATGAATGCATGCTGGTTTTGGAAATGAATGATGCCGACCGCTGCTGGGATACAGACACACATGCATATGGATGGGCTAGGAAGCTCGCGGATGCTGACCGCGTCGACAGCGGGGCAATGCGCACACCAAGGACCAAGGACAGCGGCATGCAGTGCTGGGTACACACGTGTTCATACGTGTCAGGGTGGAGAGGGCTTGTAAATGGAATAAAGGAATTCCGCCTCAGAAACTATGGTAGACACACACGGAACAGAGTAAAATATTATAATGTTTTCCATTTTATCATTGTTTCTCTCCTCCCTTATCTGTCTGCAGTCAGTGGTTGGGATTCTCTCTAAAAGATACTAAGATAACCCACTTGATAAGGCTCTCTTGACATTTCTTCCTCATTTGTTTTCCATGCAGTGGCCTTTTTAATACACATGCATGGTCTTGTGTGTGTTTATCTATCTGACGAATGAGGCCTTAAAATCTGAAGTATAATACATGGGAACTTTATAAGAAGAAACTTCTTAAGGAGTATTTTAGGTCAAAGAACCACATCTGATGTAGGAAATGGGTTCAGGTTTTATGTATATTTAAGCTCACTAGGGGAGGACACAATAAAACAACAAAACAGTGGCTCAGATGGTGAAGCGTCTGCCTTCGGCTCAGGTCGTGATCCCAGGGTCCTGGGATCGAGTCCCGCATCGGGCTCCCTGCTCCTTGGGAGCCTGCTTCTCCCTCTGCCTCTCTCTCTCTCTCTCTCTCTCTCTGTCTCTCATGAATAAATAAATAGAATCTTTTAAAAAAAAAAAAGAATCTCTAAAAAAATAAAAAAATAATAAAACAACAAAACAAACAAAAAACCTCTGCACTGAAACCTTTTGTAGAGGGATAGGAATAACCATCTCATGAAGGCCTGGACATGGGCTCCTGGTGGACAAGGACCACTTTTATTTTTGCTCATGTCACCCAGCACCTAGCATAGGACCTGGCACTTGGTAGAAGCCCAGGAAAGGTGAGGTAGAAAAGAGAGAAAAGAGAAAGAAAGGAAGAGAGGACCAAGGTCCACTGTGCTCTTCCTCCGTAGGGGAGTCTGGCCAACCAGAGGCAGAAGGTGGCTTTTAGCATTTTAACATCTGAGGTCAACCCACAGGTGGAATTGAGGGCATCAGGACCTGGCCCGTCTCTGGCAGGGGAATGAGCACAGGAAAAAGGATTTGCCATTTGACTGGGCTTTCTCTGTGTCTTTGGTTTGCACACTCTTTCTTCTAACCTTTCTTTTTCATGATCTTAACTGGAGTATCAATATAGTTCCTAAAAACTACAAGAGGGTCATTGAGCACAAAGCTTCCACACCCATTCCAGTGATGCTTGGCCTTCATACTTTGACCTAGTCAATGTTCACCCTCCTTCAGGTCCACTCTGGGAAGCCCCACTGACCCCTCAGGGTAGGTTAAATCAACCCCTATGACCTCCCAGACCACTCTTCCTTACTCTTTGCCAGCAGCTGACATGGGTTTCCTCCAGGCTATGAGCTCCACTGTGGCAGGAGCCTGGCTCACAGCATGAGCTCAATATTGTTGATTGACTGGTAGAGTAATTATTTTGAAAGGAGTTCTATAAACTCTCTACTCTAACCTGTGAATGCCTGACTTACACCATTTGCAATGCGGCAGTAGAGACCACTAGCACCTAAGTTCCATAGACCAAATCCTGGCCATGTCCCTGATTCACAGTGAGAACCAAAAGAGTTCATTTAAGATTTCCATGCCTCAGTTTCTTTATCTGGGTCAGTAAAATGACCTCACATAATATAATTGCAAAGCAGACAAACGAAGTGAGATATCCAAAGTCCTGAACATTCATTTTGATATTATATTAATATAAATGAGTTGTATATTAATATTGTGTATTAAAATGATAGGAGGGATATCAAAAGGATGCATAATTTCATTCAGTTCTTGCCTAGGAAAGAAGACATATATAAAACTTGGGAGGGGGAAAATAAAGGAAGAGGCAATCCTCTAACACCTAATTGGAAGTTGCTGGCTTTCTGGAATGCACGTCACGTGGATATATGGGTAGTGAACTTCACCACTACCCACTTTGAGTTGTGGAGGCATCAACATTATAGCAACCATAAATAAGATTTAGTGCATCCCAAAAGAGGCATGGACTGGAATCCAGGCAGAATCCTGGTAAAATCTCAATCATCAGTAACCTCAGCTAACTGGTGTCATTGCTTTCCAAGGACTATACATCATTTAACCCCAGGAAAATTTATAATCTAGGAAATATAATTAAAGAAATCAAAGTTATATTTAAATATTTTTGCATTAGGGAATCTTTAAAAATTGGACATCCTCTATACTTGCAGTGTTTAAGAGATTTTGGCCTTTAGAGTAACAGCTTTCTACTCCAGTTTAAAATGCGTAATTACATAATTGATTTAAGACTTGAGATTTTGCATTGTACATGCTAGAACATTTAAAAGAAACTTAATTTCACTTTATTAGTATAACTCTATAGATTTTTGAGAATTATGTGAGTACTTGGGAAGACTTGGTTAAGTAGGGAAATGGAAGTGCTTAAGGAAATAAACTATATTTACAAATGCAGTTTTAAGTTCTCAAAAATATTTGATGAACTAGGTTTTAAAATGGGGCAAAATTAGAATTCAAGGGCCCCTCCAAATGACTGCTAAAGTAAGAATAGCAAGATTTGTAAACTGACTTAGAAATAGGATAATAAGATGCAAAAGGTGATCTTAAAAGCCCGCAGAGAAATCCTGCCACCTACCACAACATGGATGAACCTTGAGGACACTATGTTAAGTGAAATAAGCCAGTCACAAAAAGACAAAAATTATATGATTTCTCTTTTATGAGGTCCCTGGAGTAGTCAAATTCCTAGAAGCAGAAAGCAGAATGGTGGTGGCCAGGGGCTGGGGGGAGGTGGGAAAGAGGAGTCCTTTAATGGGTACAGAGTTTCAGATTTGCAAGATGAGAGAGTCTGGAGCCCCATTTTACAACAATGTGAATATACTTAATACTAATGAACTGTACCCTTTAATACGGTTCAGAGGGTAAATTTTATGTTATGTGAGAGGTTTTTTTTAAGATTTTATTTATTTATTTGACAGAGAGACAGTGAGAGAAGGAACACAAGCAGGGGGAGTGGGAGAGGGAGAAGCAGGCTTCCCTCAGAGCAGGGAGCCCGATGCGGGGCTGGATCCCAGGACCCTGGGATCACGACCTGAGCCAAAGGCAGACGCTTAACGACTGAGCCACCTAGGCGCCCCTTATGTGAGAGTTTTTTTAATCACAATAAAAACAATGGGAGGAAAAGCCTATGGAGAAACTGGGGCTTTTAATGTATAATTTCCGTTTATTGCACATTAATGTTTAAAACCCTAAAGAACTACTTCCTTCATACAAAAGCCACCCTCAAAGGCATAAAAAACCCACCCATCAACAATTATATAACAGGGATAATCATGCATGACAAAACTGCTGTGAGGCCTAACGGAGATACTATTCAGAACACAAGACAAGAGAGGTTCTTTTTTAGAGGTTCCTACACACCAACCTAAACAAAAGTGAGTCTCTTGGATGAATCCGGGTCACATGCCTGTCCCCGAGCCAGTTGCCATGATCAGCGAGATGCAGTATACTGATTACCTACTATGAGTCATTTGCCTCTCTTTCCACTGGAGCTGGTGGGGGGAGCGGTGGTTCCCCAGAGGAAAATCAGGGTGCTGTTACCAGAATGGACGGAGCCTGCAGGGAGGGCAAATGCAAGTGACCCTATGGCTATGCCCCTCTCTATCCCTCTTGTACTCAGCGTTTATAACACAGAGTTCATCAGACCTGCCAGAGCAACCTCCCTCATGTCTTTTAGTAATTCCTGCCTTTCTTCCCCACTGGAACCCTCTTCCACTGCACACACAAACGAGCAACTGAAAAGATGCGTTTGTCCAGGACTGAACACCTGCAGAACACCTCCAGGATTGGCAGCACTCAAGCCTCAGCTTGCAGGTTGTTAATTTACCACCTTCACTCTGAATGCAAAAAGACCAATATTCTGAGCCTATAGGAGCTTCCAAGACCAATTGAGCAAAGATTTCCATATCCATAGATTTTTGTTTATAAGCATTTATTTATTGCCTAATTGAACAATTGACCAAATGAAAGATGGGAGCCCAGGGAAAGGAAATGCTCTTTCTCGGAGCATGTTGGGACATGGGGGGATGGAGCTGTGTGCAGGAAATTCTAGCAGCAATTAGGGGGACTACAACTGGGCGGACTGGCTAACACTTTCTACGGGCCAGTTATTATTCTAAGTGCTTCACATGTAATAATCTACTTAATCCTCACAATCGCCCTCTGAGTTTTATTATCCCCATTTTGCAGATGAGAAAAGCCAGTCTCAGAGTGGTTGAGAGATTTGTCCGGTGACATGGCTTGTCAGTGGCAACGCAGCCTGGCTCCAGGATTCACAGATGCTCTCACCTACTGGGCGAGACACCACCATGACCCTCTGTTTGCCGCTGAAAGTGCGGCCAAGAGAGATTAAGTGAGTTGACCGCGCTACACAGCTGACAAACGAAAATGCTGAGACTTCAGCCCGGGTCCCCTCATGCTGAGCTCTTGGCAAGAATGCAAACCTGGCCGAGTAGCGGGTTCTTCAGGGTGGACCAGCCATAAGAACACCTTTCCACTCAGTCTTGAGAGACGAGTCACTCTGCTCCATTCATGAAGCCACATTTTGCCAGAGGGTTCAGCTGTGGCTGGTTTTCAGCTCCCACAGGGACAAAAAGAAAACAATACTACCATTTCGTGTGGCGGTTCCCAGAAATGGCTACAATTAGAATCATCTGGGGTGCTTTATAAACTATTGATGCCGAGGCTGCATCTCAGACCAGTCAATCAGAATATCTGGGGAGCATTGGTATTTCATAAAAGCTCTCCAGGTGAATTTAATGTATAGTCAGTGCCGAGAACCACTGACTTAGCCAACGCCAAATGCACGGGGGACCCTGAGGATTTCTTCACTTTCTCCATCAGCTTGCCTTTCCTCCCACACAAACCCTGCCCTAGATGGGCTCCTGGGAGTCTCTTATTCCTGACTTCTGTCTTCTCCTCCCCACCTCACCTTTGTTACTTCCCACCAGAGTTCCTGGCTTTGTCCTGGGCAGCTAAAGTGGATCCTCACAGAAGGACATGAATTCACCTTTTAAAGTCTTCAGAGTGGAATGCTGGAAGGCAGAAAAGCTTCTCTCTTGCTAATCCTGGCAGGTGACGATAGGCAGGGAGGAAGAGGGTAAAAGAGGCAGAGGACAATATTCTGCTGCAATTACAAACTGAGAAGGGCTGTGATGGAAAAGTGGAGAACATCCTGAGCAATGATAACAGAGAAGAGGCCTTCGGCTCTCCTCTTAGCTCTTATTTCCACCTATTAAACCAGACTGTAGCACCCAGGCACATATCGTAACTTCATGGCACCACTGAAGTCACTGAACATTTATTTCATCAGTTCCTTTCCTCCGCCCCATCTGTTCACGAGCTCATTACCACGTGTTGATGCTGGTTCCTTCCCCAGCTCCCAGCTGTGGAGAAGTTTCCATACTATCTATAAAAGGTTACGATTTAGGGGGAAAGTTTTAGAACACTGTCATCTTTCAGTGGCAAGAAGTACCCCACAAGGGAGAGGTTAAAAAAGAATTCAATATGCATTTTCTAAGCCTTTATTTGGGGTCAGGCCTTATGATGGAAGGAAGACACTGGATCTGTGCCTCAGAACATATCCTATAGAGCAATAATTCTCAAATACCATCTGAGGGGCTGCCAGTGATCCAGGAGGTTCTTCCAGATAGAATAGTCCCCTGACACTGCAAGGACTATGAAGTGATAGTACCTACACTTCTGTTTCTAGCATGGATGACAACACAGCACTTCATGGGAAACAGTGCCTTTCTTCCCATCTCTCCTTTTAGGCTCCTTTAGCAGTAATAGAAACATGAATAGAGTAGACAGATGGGCCATACAATCTCTTGTCAACTAAAGTAGTGAGGGACTTGAAGAAATTGAGATAATTTCTGCATTATATCTTCAAGCTAGGGCATTCACAGCCCTCATGAACCCACAGTGGTTTCTGTCACGTTGCCAGTCTCTCACTTCTAATCCTTTAAGAGATGAAGCTGGAGAAGATGCAGTGCTGACCTTGGACAGCTTTAGAAAGTCAGGAGGTTAGAAAAGGAGCATTCAAGTGTGATTGTTCCTGAAGAGGGTTCTAAGATTCACAACAACTTTCTGCTATTTTACAGATGGCAAAGGCAGGCTCAGTGACCTTAATGGCCATGAGAAGTAACTTACATACAACTTGTCCTCTGCTAAAAACAAAACAAAACAAAAAACTAAAAAATATGTGAAACAGTTGATTTCAGACTTTGGACAACTAGTCTGACTGAGAAAGGAAACAATCATTCCAGTTTTCTGCCTGGTGGTATTTTCTAGACCACAGTTCAAAGAAGGAGAACCCAAACAGAGAACAACAACCTTGTCAAATTGAGGCAGCTAGAGATTGGAATTGAAGGAGGCTGGAGTGGCTGGAATTTGAAGGGCAGAGCACTAAGATAGAGGAACTATACAGAGAAAGAGCTCCAGATACCTGCTTGAGCATCCTCCTTGAGGCTGTTGATCACAAAGGTGCAGGGAGATGTTAACTGAATGCCAGGGACATTGAATAAAGATCCCAGAAAGGTAATGCTTTAATAATATGGGCTAAGATGGCCCTAGAGTAAAGGCTACTTTAGCTCCGTCTTAGCAAGCCTTAAAAACAAGCCTAGAAAGCATCAAGTTTATCCACAAGTAACTTGACAATCTACCAAAACAAACTTCTCTTTAAAGGAAGACAACAAAATCCGGATACTCAATAATGTAAAAGCCAAAATGTCCAGCACCCATTCAGAAATTACTAGACATTCAAAGAAGCAAGAATGAGACCCATAACCAAGAGAAAGAAAAAAGCCAACAGAAACAGATACAGAAATGAAGAGATGATGATGGGGTGCCTGGATGGTTCAGTTGGCTTAGTGTCCGACTCTTGATCTCAGGGTTGTGAGTTCAAGCCCTCTGTTGGGCTCCATGCTGGGTGTAGAGCCTACCTAAAAATAAAAAAATAATAAAAAAAAAGGAAATGAAGAGATGATGGATTAACAGACAAAAATTTTTCAACTGCTATTATAAAAATTATAAGTATCCTCAAATACTTGAAAACATGTATGTGATGGAGAGAGATATGGAAGATATGAAAAAGAACTAAATGGAATTTCTAAAACTAAACAATATACTATTTAAAATTTAAAAATCCATTGGGTGGTCTATTTGACAGAGGAGACACTTGAAGAGAAAAAAAACATTAAAAGATATAGTAATTAAAGAATTAAAGATAAGCAATAGAAGCTATTCAAACAGAAGCACAGAAAAATTAAAGTTTCCAAATATATCTTTATATATACAAAGCTTTAGTGCCTGTGGGAAAATATCAGTTGCTGTTTAATATGTATGTAATTGAAATCTGAGAAGTGTGAAGGAGAAAATATATTTGAAGAGATAGTGGTCAAAATTTTTCTAAACTTGATGGGAATTATACACTCATAAATCCAAGAAGCTTGGTGTCTTAGTCAGCTTCGGCTGCTATAACAAAGCATCATAGACTGGGTGGTTTAAACAACAGACGCTTAACTCTCCCTGTTTCAGAGGCTGGGAAGACCAAAATCAAGGTGCTGGCAGATCCAGTTCTTGTGAGGGCTCACTTGTTGGCTCGAAGACAGCTGCCTCTTGCTATGTGCTCACATGCCTTTTCCGCGTGCTTGTGTGTGGAGAGAGAAGCTCTGGTGTCCTATCTACTCTTAAAAGGGCACTAATCCCATCATAGGGACTCCATCCTCATGAACTCATCTAAACTTAATTACCTCTCAAATGCCCCATTCCCTAATATCACATTGGGGGTTAAGGCTTCAACATATGGATTTGGGGGAGATATAAGCATTCTGCTCATAACACTCAGTAAACCCCAAGCAAGATAAACACAATGAATAGCACACTAAGACACATCATAATCAAATATCTGAAAACCTGTTATAAAGAGAAAATCTTAAAGCAGTCAGACAAAAAAGATTTATTACATACAGGGATATAGAGATAAGAATTACTATAGACTTTTTGTAAGAAACACTGAAAATCAGAAGGCAATGGTATGACATATTTAAGTGTTGAAAGAAAAAAATGTATCAATTTAGAATTTAAATTCTACATCCAGTGAAAATATCCTTCAAAAATGAAGAAGAAATACATTTTGATCCAAATAAAAGCTGATCTGCACTACAAGAACAGTCAAAGGAATTTGTACAAGCTGAGGGAAAATGATACTAGATGAAGACTCAGAACTACATAGAAAAACGAAGATTACTGGGGATGGTAAATATTTAGGTAAATATAAAACTCTGTTTTATCTACTTTTATTTTATTTATTTAAAAGATAATTCATTTTTTACAAGAAGAATAATCCCTTCTTGGGAAGTAAAGAAAATAAGAAAGATTGCAAATATTGACAATTTAATTATCTCTTTTATTCTTGTCACATTACTTTCTGCTGAACCATAGACTACTAGGTAGTACCCTTCTTTGTCCCTACCTACCCACCATGGATGTGGTCAACAGATTATCTTCCCGAAGCCTTACACTCCATCCCCAAGCACTATTCAATCTTTATTATCTCCCATTATGGTGGTAAAGTCCATAGTCCTTAACCTAGCATTCAAAACCTTCTATAATCTGGACCAAAACTGCCCACCCTTGTCTAATGCCTCTGCCCTGCAGAAATAATGTGAGTGCTTCTCACCTTCCACTCACCAGATAAACCTCCCAGATTCTTATTTCTAAGCCTCTATTCACTGTCTTTTCTCCCTTGCATGTTCCCTGTGTGCTTCCTGCCCAACACACACACACACACACAGTTTTTTCTAACCTATCCCTCCTTCAAGACCAGGCTTAAGTCTGACATTCCTTCTTACCTTCTCTTAGCCTGGAAGTGATCTTTCTCTTTTGTCTACAGAAACACCATGGGCTCCAGAGTCCTGGCTCCACCGCCAAATGGGGGAGGAACCTTGGGGAATGGGTAACTTCAATTTCCCCATCTGTAAAATGAGGGGTAATTGTCTTAGATTATGGAGTTGTTGACAGGATGAAAATGAAATAGTGGGTGTAAAGTGTCAAATACCTAATTCTTAATTCATATCCACCCTTCTCTTTTAAAATGTAGGATTTGGAAATGAATATGGTATTCTAGGGGCAGTCAAAGTTGCATAGGAGATCAAATGACTTTTTTTCCTTCATACTGGATGCTATTTCTATTAGTGCAAGTTAAGATCCCAGTGGCTTCATCCTGAGCTGACAACTAACCCCAGCCCCTAAGTCTTTTTCATAATAAGCTGTCTAAGCCATAGTTTCTCCAGTTCTACTTGCTCCATTGATTTTTTTTTTTTTTTTGGAAACTGACTAACTTGTTTCTAAGTTCACTTTGTACATGGAACTCCCTCACATGCCTATCCTTCACCTCTGAGTACGGACAAAGGAGGCTGCTCACTGATTTGGAGCGTTCTTTCCCAAGTGGTGAAGGTGCTATCTTGTCTGGGTGTGATCGAAGGTCTTTGCCATCTCTCTGCTCTGCAATCCCCAGATGTCTCCCCATCTTTCTGCCCACATAACTCCTATCTGCTTGGCGTTCTAACTACTGGGGATTTGGGTGTTAATTGAGATGCTGGGTCTTCAGTTTGCTCTTTAGATACAGAGTTTTGAACTTAGATGGAAAGAACCACAGAAGTAACAGAGCTCAACCTTCTCATTTTATACATGAGGAAACTGACACCAGTCAAGTACATGGTTCTAGTAGTAGGATTTCTGATTCCAGGTGAGTAATCTTCTCACTAGGCCAGTATGACACAAAAGTTTATTCCTGGGCTATAAGACTGTGTTGTCCACCAGTGTATATCCAAGCACCAAGCTTGGCACTAATAGGTACTCTGTAAACATTTACTGAATAAATGAGTAAATATTGAAGTGCCAACTCTGATCAACTGGAGTGCTGGACTCTCACAGGCTTAGCAGAAAAGTATGTTGTGACCTCTTACTGATGTCTGCCATGGTACAGCAGGGGAGAGGGGTGGGACCCCTGCATCACACTCTGCAGGGAGACTCAGGGAGCCACTGACACCCTGGCAAGAATTAGTTCACAAGCCATAGAGAGTTCATTTACATTCCAAGAGTCTGAGAGAAAAGCACGCAGAACAGACGCCCTGGAATTACTGGCCCTGGAAGGGACTCAGGTTTGGGGAGCAGGTGTCCCAGCAGTCATGGTGAGGGCTGCCCCAGGCAAGCTTGGGCCCATGTGACACTCAGCATCAGTTGCATTGGCCCTGTGTGACCCCAAGAGGTGCCACGCATCACAACCTCCTTGCCCTTATCTGCAAAGGACAGCT
The DNA here is from genome assembly GCF_003265705.2 of Callorhinus ursinus. NCBI lineage: Eukaryota > Metazoa > Chordata > Mammalia > Carnivora > Otariidae > Callorhinus > Callorhinus ursinus. Next base: position 48,284,879 of record NW_027397070.1, read on the forward strand.
GGCAGCCTAAAGAACATTTTCTGTAACTTCCCAGGGTTCAAAATCCTAAGCTAAAGAAGCATCAGCCTGCAAGTAAAAGCCAGTCAAGCTTTTGCAGGTGAATTTGTTTGTTTCCTGCGCTGTCATAACAAATGACCACAAACTGGGTGGTTTAAAACATCGTAAGTTTATTCTCTCAGAGTTCTGGAGGCTAGAAGTCCAAAGTCAAGGTGTCAGCAAGGCCAGGCTCCCTCTGAAGGCTCTACGGGGCCGGGGTGGGGGTGGCTTCCTCATTCCATCCAGCTTTCTGTAGCCCCAAGCATTACCCGGCCTATGGCAGCATCACCTCAATGTCTTCATATCCTTCACATAGCCTTCTTCCCTGCGTGTCTGGGTCCTATCTCTTCTTCCTATGAGCACACGAATCATATGGATTAGAGCCCACTCTAACTCAGGATGACCTCAGCTTAATAACATCTGCAAAGACCCCATCTCCAAATGAGGTCACGTTCATAGGTTCTGGGGCTGGGACTTCAATATACCTTTCTGGGAGACACACCTCAATCCATAACACCAGGCCTCTTGGTTCCAGGACAACTTGGAAGACAAGGGGAGGGATTCTGGTAGAGGTGTCTCAGGAAAACTCAACCTGTGTCTGTTTTCTCCAAAGGAAGTTCCTTTCCAATGGGACTGGTGCAGGATATCACAGTTCTTCCCTAGAACTGAAGTCACCATGATCAGACAGAGGTGTGCCTGATCCCAAAGCTTTCTCCCTGTAAATGAGAATTAAATTGTGAGGAAAATGGCTTGTTCTCCTTATGAATCTCACTGGCACAGGCATCAGGGGCCTGGCTGGAATCCTGGATCTGCAGCTGTCAAGCTGTGAAACCTTGGACAAGTGACTGAACATCTCTGAGACTCAACTTCCTCCTCTGTAAAAGGGGACCTCATCGTGTTATAAGGATTAACTGGGAAGGTGCACTTCAGTTGCTTAGCAGAGTCTGGACTAAAGTACATGTATCTATTATCCCTAACAGCATCAGGTCAAAGCCCCAGGCCCATCGGTCTGCTTCTTCATCAACAAATCAAGAGAGCCCAGAAATGGAAAAGCCCTTTGAGGTGATGTGTCCAATTTCATCCCCACCACTAGGGGGAAAAAAAAGAAGACAAATAAAATGGCGATTTGAACTTCTATCCTCTGCATTAATTTTCACAGTTAGCTGCTGAACTGAATAAATTCTTTTCTTTTCTTAAGGACCTTTATAAATTCCATCATTAATAAAATCAGACATTCAATTAGCTGGAAACTTTGATTGGTAAGTGATCATTTCCTTGATATCTTCCTTCCCCCTCGCTCTGTGCAGACTGCCTGGCTTGTCCCAAGCTTGGCCCTGCTGACGTTTCATTCCCCATTCTCCCCTCTTCTTCCCCCATGCCTGTCAGAGCCCCCAACAAAAGCCAGAGAAGAACATGGGCTGATTCCATTAACCTCTGTCATTGCTTAACTCTCTCTCTTAATTAACATGAGTTAATATGATTAATCAAAATAATGAGACAAACCTATTAAATTAGGGGGGTTTAAATGACAGAACTTGGCAGGGAAAGTAAAAGAAGAGGCATTAGAAGGGCCAGGTAGGGGGCAGTGAGCCCAGGGGTGAGGAGGGCAGGGAGCCAGTGGCCAGCCCAGTCCCGCCCAGTCCAGCCTGGGGCTGGGGGTGGGAGGGTGGGAAGGTGGAAGATGTGGGCAGTGGCTTCTGGGGACATGTTCAGTGTCTGTGCCCATCTCAGCTAATTATTAACAGTCCCCATATTTTTCTGGAGCCTTTCTGTCTCCTTCATAGCCTTCCCCAGCTTCTTGAGTCTTGGTATCCCTGCTGGGGTGTTACCTCTGCCTGACATCTCTCTCCTCTCCCTCCGGAGGCCAGGATGACTGGCAGAATGACTGACACCCCAGCTCTGTGCCATTCAGGGCAGGCATTTGGGGAAGGTTACTTTACCTCTCTGAGGCCCAGTGAACTCACCCGCCAGGATGGGAATAATCCTCCTGAGCAGGAATAACCTCTGGAAGAAGGCAGAAAGGGGCTCTGTAAAAATGCCTGGTATGCCAGGTCCACCCACAACAGCCTCCAGTGAACGTTCTTTCCTTCCTCCTTCTCCTGGAATGACTCGGATAACACCTTGAGATTCTATAGTGCTTTGTCATTCTAACCATATTTCCATTTATATTGTTTTAAGAAAGACCTAGGAGATGAGCAAGACAGGTATGATTTTGCAGATCAGTGAGGTTTTGCCAGCATGACTGAGCCCCTGTTCAGTGTCAATCCCTGTATTAGGTCACTCAGGGCCAGCAAGGTGAAGTGACTTCTCTGGGCTCCTTCTAGAGCTAGGTCTCCTAACCCCTAGGCCAATGGGATTGCCACTGCTCCTAATGCAAGTGACTGGGAGCACCCCCAGCGCCCCCGGGAGCTCCTTTGCCTCCTCCTTATCCCTGTGCTGTGCCAGAGTCTCCCACAGGCCTGGGGACCCGTGGTCACCAGCTGCTGGGTTACTCAGCAGGAAGTCTATTCAAAGAGAATGGTGGCTCTCCAAAGTAGGACATCCGACATCTGACAGATGGCTTGGGCTCATGATTAGAATTTCTTATTCCCATGAAACTGGGCCCCTAGAGCCTTTTCTGTGCTCCGTTCAGTGGCCACCCGGGCAGTAGAGGTGGCCCACAGCCCTAGACCTCTACAGACAGGTTGCTCAGAGAGCAAAGCCCTTATGGAAAACCCAGAAGGAGAACCTCATTTTGGGCCGGAGACACCCCCAAGGGCCCCATGTAATGGTTTCTCCTTTTCTCTGGAAGCATACTTGATGGGGTCTCACCAAGATCTATGGGTGTCTTCCCAGAGATGGACTGAATATTTGCAAAAAAGGAGAAAATATAGTGTCTGAAAACCCCCTGCTAGAAGTCCTGCTTTCTGTAGGATTCATATGCTCTTCTTTTTTATGTTTCTATAAAAGAATAGATAGAAAACTGTCCCTCCACACCTCAAATGAGGTAAGAGCCATGATCAGATATCCTTATAAGCCCCCAATCTGCCCTGAAAACACACACACACACACACACACACACACACACACACAAGATCAGAACAACCATGCCTCCCCACCTCCCAGGCCTGACACTTTGCAGTTTCCGGTTGTTCCTGAAGAATGCAGTGGATGTGCCTCATCTACCTCATCCCTCAGTAAGCCGGCCTCGCTCTGGGTCCGGGAGTGTTCAGACAGCTGAATGACCCACCTCCAGACTCAGGGCTACAAACAGTACTAGTCATTCTAAAGCAATAGCAGTTGGCATTTGCACTTCCTAGGGAATGAATGGCAAGTAGAGGTTATAGATGCAAGTGTCCCTCCAAAATTCATAAGTTGAAACCCTAACCCTCAATGTTACTGTGATTATTTAGGGAGAGCCTGTAGGGAGGGAATTCAGGTTAAGTGAGGTCATAAGGGTGAGGTCCTGATGGCATAGGATTGGTGCCCTTATATAAAGAGGAAGAGACACCAGAGTGCTCTCCCTCACTGGTCATGCACAGAGGAAAGGTCATGTGAAGACACAGAAAGAAGGGGGCCATGTGCAAGCCAGAAAGAGAAGTCTCACCAGATACCAAGCCTGATGGCACCATGGGGCGCCTGGGTGGCTCAGTCGGTTAAGCATCTGACTCTTGATTTTGGCTCAGGTCATGATCTCAAGGTCATGAGTTCGAGCCCCACACTGGGCTCTGAGCTGAGCATGGACCCTGCTTAAGGTTTTCTCTCTCTGTCTCCTTTTGTCCCTCTTCCCCCAACCCCACACATGTGTGTGCTCGCTTGCTCTCTCTCTCACACACAAAAAAAAAAAAAAAAGGAAAAGAAAAAGAAACCAAGCCTGATAGCACCTTGATCATGGACTTCTAGCCCCAGAACTGTGAGAAAATAAATTTCTGTTGTTTAAGCAACCTGGTCAGGGGTATTTTGCAATGGTAGCCTGAGCACACTAATATAGTGGGTGAGACAGTGGAACTGGGTTCTGTCTCCTGCTATCCTGTGATACCATCTCCCTATGGGTAAGAATAATAGCACTAACATGTTTAAAATAACAGTAGCAATAACAAATATATGATCTCATGCAGGGACCATTGACAGCCTTAAGACCACCGCCAAGTTTCTGTACTCTGATATGTGTTTCAGCCTTCCTCAGCTCTCCACCCAACCTCCCCTTCACAGAGTCAAGTGAGGGTCTCTCTATTATACAGTTCCCCCAAACCTTTACTTTGTCTCCATAGCATGTATTAGTCTTCCTTCTGACAATATATCCCAAGTGCCCAGTGCCATACCTGGCACTAATATATACTGAGTCCATACCTTCAGTGTGTGAAGATGCTAGATGCTGCCTCCCAAATGGGCTCAATCCTCATGATTCAAAGACAGGAAACTACACACAAGACAAGAAAGTCTTCCATGAAGAACCTAGACACTCCTAAAACCTTAGTGCAACACGGCAATGTGCTAGTAAGCCCCTAGCTAAGTCCTTCAAAGGCAGGGGCTGTGTGTGTGTGTGAATGTGCGTGTGTGTGCGTGTGTGTTCTTCCCTGGTCCTCCCCTCCCCCAGAGCATTTACTATATGTTCTATGCTGGTAAGTGCTTTCCAAACACTAGTGACTGGAACTGTGAGCAGCTGCTTCAGCCAGATTCCCGAGCTTGCGTGTCTGGGTGCTAAGGATTCCACAGACATACCCATAGAGGTTCTACAAATCTCATTGAGATTGTCTTCATTGGCATGACAAAGTCATTCCCATGCTTCTACTCTGATCCCCTTGCTGTCTTCTGCTATACAGTCTGGAAAGCCAGGCACTACATTCCCCAATCTCTCTGGGGGTAGTTAGAGGTGGCCATGTTATCAAGTTTTGGCTATGGAAATGATGACCTGCTAGAATGATCTTAAACTTTCTTAATCAGAGATAGGTGAGTCTGGAGCTGCCTCTTCCCACTTATTTTTGATGTGAATGACCACACAATGGAGAGGCAGCAGCAGTTTTGTGACCTTGAGGTAATATACATCAGGCTAAAAAGCTAACACTCCTGGATGGATGATAAAGATAGAAGAACCTGGATCCTCGATGTTATTTTGACATTTGCAGACCCATCTGAAGTCTGTCTACTATAGGACTTCTTAGTAAGTAAGCAATAAATGTCTAGAATTACTTCTTAGTAAGTAAAGCAATAAATGGCTAGTACCTAGCCACTCCTGGCTGGGTACTCAGTTACCTGCAGCTGGAACATTTCTAACAGATAGAAATTCTTAAATTTGTGCTTAAACTTCAATGCTTATCTAAAAATTAATGTAAGCATATCCTGAGTCATCTGGAAGCCTACCTTACATAACTGAATACTATCCTGATATTTCAGTACTTATGTTGACATTTAATTAACAATTTTTTTCATGCCAAAGAGTACGGCAGGTGTCCTTTGCTAACCAAATATTTGCTATTTGAACTCAGGAACTGAATCAAATCCACATTTTAAAAAATAGAGCTAATACCCCTTGCTATCTGAACTCTCAGTATTTGTTACCCAAAACTGGGGAACCAAATAATTTGGCACCCCTTACCATCTAAAATCTCACTGTATGGATTTTGAAATATGGATTTGGATAGTGAGGAATACTTGCATTTTGTCTTAGGTTACCCAGTAAGGAATAGTGACTACTTTAATACGTAAAGGATACACTCATCAAAGTAAAGATCAAATTATGTTACCTCACTGTGCCCAAGCAAACACAGACGTTATAGGAATGGGAACAGAAGGGGAGGGACAACTGAGTTAGTACAGCACACACAGAGAAATAGGCAGAGTGAGTTCAAAAGAACCTATAAATCAGGGCACCTGGGTGGCTCAGTCGGTTAAGCATCTGTCTTCAGCTCAGGTCCTGATCCTAGGGTCCTGGGATCGAGTCCTGCATCGGGCTCCTTGTTCAGTAAGGATCCTGCTTCTCCCTCTGCCTGTCGCTTCCCGTGCTTGTGCTCTCTGACAAATAAATAAATAAAACCTTAAAAAAAAAAAAAAAGAACCTATAGCACAATAGCGTGCTGGAACTAATTTGTTCTGGCTCACAAGACCTAACTATTAAATTTTCAGGTATTTTGAGAGCCAGTTGTTAAACACAGCGATTCTGATGGGAGCCATGGTAAGAATATTTACACCATGGAAATCAGCGAACACTCCGAAACAGGCTTTCTTTTTTTCTGGAGAGCCAATTTATCAGGACATTGCTGTCAGTAACAGTCAATGCCATTATTTGCCCTGTGAGTGGCGATTTCATTTCAGCAAACATCATCTAGTCCACTAAATTAATGTGGAAGTTTATTAGTTTCATCCCATTTTGTATTTAATTTGTAAACTAGGTTTGGTTTTATGATTCATGTAAGAGATAGAAGCATAAGGCGTGTATACCTAGTTTTATATCTGTATATATCTAGGTATTTTTACATTAATAGGAATTTTAAGTCAAAACTGGTGTTAACAAGACACTGTTTACCCACTTAAGTTTGAGAAATACTGATCAAAGCTCATCTAAGTGAATAACCACAGCCTGGCACATCTGGTCCTCTAGGATCTGATTCCAGTGTGACTTTCACCACCTCTAACTCCCTGCCGCAGCCAAGCTGGTCTCTCCCTGTGGTTTCAATGGGTTCCTCAGGGATGTGGCATTTAAATGAGGTAAGAGAAAGGGAAGCACAGCATGGACCCTCTAAACCGCCCCCCTCCATGCCACGTCCATACACCCTTGGAAGCCTGACTCAGAACCTCCTCCCCTGCGGAGATGCCGCTCATGACTCTCCTTCTCTCTCTGCACATACCACCTGGGGTGTCGGGTTTTGTCTACTGATGCCACTCACTTCTTCCTCAACTAGAAGGGAAGCACTTGCAGGCAGAAAAGTTCTAAGGATCCTTAGAGATCCCTCTGTCAACTTTCCGTCACCTCCAAGTTTACTCATAATCTCATACCACTTTCCCTTCTATACCGCGAGGAAGGACTTTGCCTGGGTCTTTCCAAGTCAGCTTCTCCACCAGGGCTCTTGCACACAATCCCTGCCATCCGACTCTCTCGCCCATCAGCTCTCTGCTCTGTTCTGTGTCTTTCATTTCTTTCTCTTCTCTGAATTCTCTCCCTTGACCCTGAGTATCCTCCATTTTAGATAAAATAAAATCCATGGATATTCATCAGTAATGCCGTCAGTTGCACATAACAGAAAACTCAACTAACATGGTTTAAACAATCCTAAAATGTATTCTTTCACATTAACGAGAAACCTGGATATAGGGCAGTCTCCAGGCATCATTTGGATCAGGGTCCAGCTCTCTGTCCTCAGATGGGCTTCTCTCATGGTGGTTATCTGGTTGCCAGTAGCAGCCATGGCCACACTTGATTAGTCTGATGGGACCACAAGGTCAAATGCCCATCCCTGGACAATAAATAACAGTTGCCAGGGGGATGCCCCGCACTGATGGACTTAAGCTCATGTTCTTTTTTTTTTTTCATGTTTTTTTTTAAGATTTTATTTATTTATTTGATAGAGAGAGACACAGCGAGAGAGGGAACACAAGCAGGGGGAGCGGAAGAGGGAGAAGCAGGCTCTCCGTAGAGCAGGGAGCCTGATGTGGGGCTCAATCCCAGGACCCTGGGATCATGACCTGAGCCGAAGGCAGACGCTTAACGACTGAGCCACCCAGGCGCCGCACATGTTCTTGAGTCAATCAGTGGCAAAGAGGAACGGGATTACCATGACTGACTTAGATTAATCAGTATCCATCTGTGCGACTCTGAGTCAAAAGGGTTTCATCAAGGTGGGATGGAAGCCTTAACCCAGCTGGTATTCTGTTAGGAAGCAAGAAGTGAGAGGACAGAGCTTGGAAGATAATCAACAAGTCTACTGTTCCACTCTCCCAGCTACTGCTCTCTCTCCTTTTCTCTGCCTCTTCTCTCCTCTAAGTAGCCACTACATTTGCTGTCTTCACTACTTGGGATGCAGCAATTCGGTTTCCCACGCCACCACTCTATGAAAATTGTCTCGCTAAAGTCACTAGAGTCCTAATTTGGCTTCTCTTCAGCCTTTGACATCTCCAACCAACTCCCTTCTTTACCCTCTTCCACCCACCACCCTATTCATAACCCTCAGATCATCAATCCATCCTTTCCCACAACATGCTCCTCATCACTCAGCAATGTTTATTCCACAAACATTTTTTGAGCACCTACCATATGCCAATTCAGTATATCCAGCACATAACACTTGGCAAATTACCCGTGAATGCATGGTTTAGTCTCATCATTTTTCACCTCCACCACTGCAATCACTTCCCAACTGGTCCCTCTGCCTCAGCTCTCTCCCCATCAGCAATCTGTCTTTCTTGCTCACAAATGTGATCTTACCAAATGCAAGTCTGATCATCACATTCCCCCCACTTCCATTTCTCCTGCAAGAAAAAGGCCCAAATCCCCAACAGAGTATTCAGGGCCATGGCAACCAGGTCCCGCTGACCTCTCCTCATCTGGAACCCATCCCTTTCCCTCTCATATTTTAAGCTCTGGGAATAATGAACTCCTATTTCCCAAACACAACATGAACTTTCTTAATTTGGAGTTTTGCTCACATTCTTTACCTAAAATGCCCTCTTCTGCTTTTTCTGCTAGGAAAAACCTTACTCATTTTTCAAGACCCAGGCTCCATGTCACCTCCTCAGTGGAGCCTTCTCCAAGGCCAAATCAAGCACATCTTCTGTGATCCCAGAGCACTTTGTCCATAGTAGTAATAAGCCACTCTCAAGGTGTATTACAGATAGGTTTATGCTCACAAATTCTTGTAGGGGGAGGACTAGATCTGAATCATCATTCTGTACTAAGCACAAACACAAGGCAATACAAGCTCAATATATGTTTGAAGAATTATTGAACTAATTATTTCAACCTCCTCATTTTACAGATGAGGAAACTGAGGACTAGAGAGAAAGTGACTTGCAATGGCCATTCTATGTATTTAATCAGAATTCTTTTGGTGCAAGTAGGAAAAAAAAAAGGATTTTTTTGGCGGGGGAGGGGGACTCAACAAATTGAAAACTCTCTCTTCAAGCACAAGTTTTGTCAAGGATTCAAAAAGTCTTATCAAGAGCTCATTTTTCAGCTCTGCTTACCTCTCTGTTGGCTTCGTTCTCTGGCTCAACAGCCACATGTTGCTGCTACAAGCCAAGGAATGCCAGGAGCCACCAGAAGCTGGAAGAGGCAAGAAAAGAGTCTTTCCTAGAGCCTTCAGAGACTAGAGTCCTTCTGATGCTTCGATTTCAGAGTTCTGGCCTCCCAAACTAGGAGAGTAAATTCTGTTGTCTTGAGCCCCAAAGTCTGTAATTTGTTCCAGCAGTTGCTGGGAGCTAGTGCAACAAGGGATCCACAAGGTGCTGGAACTCCTTTATATCTGACTATCAAGGTCAATACCCCGGTTGTGATATTGTACTGTCGTTCTGCAAGATGTTACTCTTGGGGGAAACTGGGTGAAGGGTTCATGCAATCTCTCTATATTTATTTTCTACAACTGTATATGAATCCACAGTTATCTCAAAATAAAGTTTAATTACAAAAATTTTCCTCTGAAAGACGTGTGGTAAACAGATGGGAGGGTGACTAGAGAGGAGGCCAAGAGACTCGTTGGGTGTCACTGAAGCAGTTCAGCACAGAGCTGATGGCCCATGGACCAGGTGGTAGCCAGGGAGATAGAGAGACAGGGATGGATGGGGGAGAAAATTGGAAGGTAAATGGGACAGCAGCAGTTGGGGATTTATTGTGGATAGGAGTTGAGGAATAGTGATGTCCGTGATGACTCCAACCTTGTTTGACTAAGAGAACGGCCAAGACTTTACCAGGGGCCTCTTGGGAAAAGAGCACATTTGGAAAAGAAAGAATAGGAAGCCCAGCATGCTCAGGACAGAACAGCTCGAAGGACCAGGTTGCCAGTTTTTTCTCAGAATCAGCAATCCATTGCTCCCTAACCCTACCTTTGTCTGCATTTCACACCTTACTCCCCAAGAGAGATTCTGATTGGGTCAGTTTGTCTGTTTCTTTACCAATGCAAAGCATCTCTACTGGGCAGTCATGTGCCAAGCTACTCATGGGCCTTCCCTGTGATCACTGTATACTGATCATCTTCTCCTTGGACACCGATTCCTGCTCATGAGGCACAAGACAGCCACTTCGTTAAAACAGATTAGGACTGTGGTACAACAAGAACTTAGGGTTTCGGGTGTCTCTAGAACAGCTACTGGAACTAAGCAGAGATGGCTGAGGATGGAGGAAGATGGCTTCCAGAGATTCTCTCCAGTCACTGACAAGGCAAACAAGGAAAACCAGAACTTTCCACACCTACTCCAGTTTTGTTTCCTGATGAGAAGGAAGAAAAGTCTTTCAGAAGAATAAAGATGTGAGATTTCAAGACTCATCATAAAGCTATAGTAATCAAGATGTGTGATATTGGCATCAGTATAGACAAATAGATCAATGAAACAGAATAGAGAATCCATAAATAGATCCAAACACATGAACACCTGATTTTTGAAAAAGGTATAAATACCATTCAGAGAACAGTCTTTTCAACAAATGGCACTGGAACAGCTGAATATTCATATGGAAAACAACTGAACCTCAATCCATACCTCACACCATATACAAAAATTAACTCAAAATAAAACTTAAATCTATGAAATTCCTAAAGGAAAACGTAGGTGAAGACTTTTTAGATAAGATGCCAAAAGTACGATCCACTAAAACAATGGTTAAGTTAGACTCTGTCAAAATAAAAAATGCCAGGGGAGCTTGAGTGGCTCAGTTGTTAAGCATCTGCCTTCGGCTCAGGTCATGATCCCAGAGTCCTGGGATCAAGCCCCACATCGGGCTCTCTGCTCAGCGGAAAGCCTACTTCTCCCTCTCCCACTCCTCCGATTGTGTTCCCTCTCTCACTATGTCTCTCTCTGTCAAATAAATAAATAAAATCTTTAAAAAAATAAACAAATAAAAATAAATAAAAAGTGCCAGTCTTTGAAAGATGCTGTTAAAAGAAAGAAAAAACAAGCAACAGACAGGGAGAAAATATTTGTAACCATATATCTGATAAAGGACATGTATGAAGAATAAAGACCTTTCAAAATAATGAGAAAATGAGCAAAAGATTTGAGCAGACACTAGCAAAAAAGATGTACAGATGGCAAGTAAGCACATGAAAAGCTGTTCAATTACTTTTAGTTGGAAACTAAACTATCATTATTCATTAATGGTAATTAATGAAGCCTAAGCTCTCATTAGTCATTAGGGAAATGCAAGTTAAAAACCACACACCTATTAGAATATCTAAATTTAAAGGAATGACTGCATCAAATGTTGGCAAAAATGTGGAGCAAATGGAATTTTCAACTAGTTTGGAAAACAGCTTGGCAGTTTCCAAAACAAAAACACACAAATGAACAGAAAGCCGTATACCTAATATATGATCCAGCTATTCTACTCCTAGATATTTATACAAGAGAAATGAAAACATATGTTCATACAAAGGCTTGTACATGAATGTTCCTAGAAGCTTTATTTATAATACCCCAAAACTGGAAACAAACCAAAGTCATCAACAAGTGAAGGAATAAACAACTTGGTATATCCATACAATGGAATACTACTTGGCAATGAAAAGGAATGGACTTTTCGTGCATACTACAGTGAATTACAAAATAATTATGCTGAGTGAAAGAGTAAGACAAAAAAGAATATGTAATATATGTTATCATTTATGTAGAATTCTAGAAAATGCAAACTAATATAGAGTGACAAAAAGGGGATCACTGGTTGCCTGGATATGGGGGGGTGGAGAGGAGCAGAAGGGGGTTATTACAAAAGGGCATAAGGAGACTGTCCCCACAAGCCAGTCACTTATAATTAAAGAGCAGCCTTTTGGGGGATAAGCTTGGGTGTGGGAGAAAGAAGACAGGCAAAAGATTCTTTATCAAAGTCAAGGCAATTCCTTAGCAAAGTGCCTGGAACCAAATAGATCTAGGTATAAATTATGGCTCCATGATTTAGCAGTGTTTTAATTCCTAGCCTCTCTAAATCTCTGTTTCTTTACCTGCAATAATGGAGTCATGATACCATACAAAGGATGCTGGGAAGATGAAGTTAGATTCTATTTACATAGAGACCGATGTCACAGAGTAAGTGCGTCCTCCATCCAGAGAGGCAGCGTCTAGAAAGGGGACAGGCCCAGAGTTCGAAATGGAAAAATCTGGGTTCTAGTTCTAACTCTGCTGCTAACCCCTTATATGAACTTGTTGCTGGTCTGAGAAGCCATCCACAGTGGACAGAACATATCAGCTCTCCACTCCAGTAGGGGCTGGAAGCTCCAGTAGGCTCTCGAAGCCCCTGTTGAGAATTCAGTTAGCTCAACAGTCATGTTCATCATCACTAGCTGTCAGGGAAATACAAATCAAAACTACATTGAGATACCACCTTACACAAGCCAGAATGGCAAAAATTGACAAGGCAAGAAACAGCAAATGTTGGAGAGGTTGTGGAGAAAGGGGAACCCTCCTACACTGTTGGTGGGAATGCAAGTTGGGGCAGTCACTTTGGAAAACAGTGTGGAGGTTCCTCAAGAAGTTAAAAATAGAGCTACCCTATGACCCGGCAATTGCACTACTAGATATTTACCCCAAAGACACAGATGTAGTGAAAAGAAGGGCCATAGGCACCCCAATATTCACAGCAGCAATGTCCACAATAGCCAAACTGTGGAAAGAGCCAAGATGCCCTTCAACAGACGAATGGATAAAGAAGATGTGGTCCATATATACAATGGAATATTACTCAGCCATCAGAAAGGATGAATACCCAACATTTACATCAACGTGGATGGGACTGGGGAAGATTATGCTAAGTGAAATAAGTCAAGCAGAGAAAGTAAATTATCACATGGTTTCACTTATTTGTGGAACATAAGGAATAGCAGGGAGGACATTAGGAGAAGGAAGGGAAAAATGAAGGGGGATAAATTGCAGGGGGAGACAAACCATGAGGACTATGGACTCCGAGAAACAAACTGAGGGTTCTAGAGGGGAGGGGGGAGGGGAGATGGGTTAGCCCAGTGATGGGTATTAAGGAGGGCACCTATTGCATAGAGCACTGGGTGTTATATGCAAACAATGATTTATGGAACACTACATCAAAAACTAATGATTTACTGCATGGTGACTAACATAACATAATAAAAAATAATAACAAATAATAAATCTTTAACATATTAAAAAAAGAAAAAAGATCAGCAGTCAGCAAACTATAGTCCTCAGGCCAAATCCAGCCCATGACTGTTTTTGTAAGGCTACAAGCTAAAGAGGTTTTTAACATTTTAAATGGTTGAAAAAAATTTTTTAAAGAATAATATTCTGTAACATGGGAAAATTATACAAAACTCAAATTCCATTGTCCGTGAATAAAGTTGATTGAAATATCCCCACTCCCATTTGCTTACATGTCCATGGCTGCTTCAAGATATCAATTCAGAATAGAGGAGTGGCAGCTGAGACCATATGGCCTGCAGAGCCTAACTCTTTATGACCTGTCCCTTGCACAGAGAAAGTTTGCAAACTCCTGAGTTAGATCTCCAGAAACAGCGTGCTTGTCTTGCTACTGACTCACCTCCCCAAAGAAGAGCATTCAGTGTGTTGAGATTTAATGTTATGCCCTTAACTTTTATAAGGTTCATAAGAAACATCCATTTGAACGGAACTTCTGTGTCTTTTGCAATAAATATTTCCTTGAATTTTATGCCAAGAAAGAAGTTTGTCTGCAATTGGACTTATATATATCATTTTATTACCCCAGTGTAGCTGGAACATTTTAAGTGGCAGACAGAATAACTTCAGATTATTTTAAATTATATTAGCAGACAACTCCTTATTTTAATGATTATGCATTTATTATGTACGTGTTTATCCTCTATCTGGAGCTAGTGATGGTGGTTTTCCAGTTATAAAAATATCAAGCTTTCTTTTTAATTTAAGTAAGTGAAATAATTGTGTTAATTTTTTTTTAAAAAGCAAGTAAGTAACAATTTGGGTAGACCCACAGGAAAGGTAAAAAAATACAATGGCTGTTTAGGACCAATGGAGGTTTAGAAATACCATATTGGACAATAGGAACATCTTTTCCTTTTTACCATGGTTGCCGGGAAGCTCAGGATTCAAAGCAGTGCCCATTTGCAGAAATATCCAGGGTTCTGTACTTTATCTCATTCTACTTCTTTCCATCTGACTTTATTAGAGCATTGACCACAACATATAGTTTCTGTTGGCTCAACATGTCTGTCTTCCAAGCAAAATGGGAGCTTGGTATCCCATCACATCTGTGTACTCAGTTCTAGAACATGTTAGATAGGAAAAGGTGTGAGATTAACAAAGGAACGAAGGGATGAAACGATGCATGAATGATAGTGTTTATTTCCCTATTCTTTTCAACAGCTAACCGGGAGGGATTCCAGACAACAAGTGGCAGAAAGGACGAGATACTCAGCCAACCCTGGGGAGAGGAGCCTCTGAAGTTCCAAATGCTTGTCCTCCTCTGAACTCTCAGGAGTGGGTCCTCCAACTGCCTCAGAGAGGTGGGGAGTAGAGGGTGGCTCGTGGCTATTAAGTGCCAAGTATATCACAGACACCGTGCCTGCCTGCAGTAACCCAATCTACACAACAATCTTATGCAAATATATCCTGTTATTATCCCCATTTGGTGTTAAAACCAGGCCTGGAAACTTGGATTTCATGGATCAATAAGATACCCAAAAACTCAGGTGGGCACCCATATGGATGTTGCAAACATCCATTTTCTTAAGTAAGGTCAGTAAGAAGAACTACTTACTGTCTACCATTACCCTTATTTCATAAAAGAACGGGTATCTTAACAACTAAATGGGAGCACCCAGGTGCTCAGTTGGTTAAGTGTCTTACTCTTGGTTTTGGCTCAGGTCATAATCTCAGGGTTGTGAGATCGAGCCCCATATTGGGCTCTGCATTGGGCATGGAGCCTGCTTGGGATTCTCTCTCGCGCTCAAAAAAACAAACAAACAGACAAACAAAAAAACAATTAAATGAAGGGAGAGAGGAAATGGCCTCAAATAAAGAACAATTCTTTATATTTAAAAAAAAGTTAGCTTTAATAGAAACCATCACATTGTCCTTAATGTCCTCATTTCCCCTGTGGTCAAAGAAAATGTTGGCATAAGATGGGGTAGGATGAGTTTAGGGAGCCCCGTGGCAGACTACAGGGGAAATGTGCTGGGCAAAGCCTCAGGGTGGGACACAGGGTGGGGAGTGCCCCCGGTACACACCGAGGCCAGCACTCAGGACAGAGCCTGGGGACACCCCCAAACAAGACATTGGAGATGGAAGATGTTTGTATCCACGCAAGGCATCTGCCCCAGCATGCCAAAAAAATAGAGGAGTTCGAACCCGGAATGCACCTGGGAGGCCATCCCATCCACCCCCTGACATTGCAGAGAGAGAGATTCAGTCTCCGAGAGGTTAACCAGTCTCACAGAACCACGAGGCTGCCAGGCACGGAGCCAGGATTCCTATCCCAGTCTCCGTCTCCCCAACCAGTACATTTTCCACCACACCACTGGTTCTAGCCAGAGCACAGAAACTGCAGAAAGGATGCTGACTATGAGGGCATCTACTTCTAAGGGCGGGATATGGTCATTTGCCAGCTCCAAGGTACCAGAAGGACACACTTCCTGGGAAAGGACAGTCCCCCCCATTCCACAACATGCATCAATAATCTGGATCTTAAAGGTGCTGAGGACCCATGTGGTGAGAAGAACAGCACCCCCTACCACCAAGAAGCCACTAGATGAGTTGTCCCAGCACTGTGCACTGGCCCACAGGGTTGGGGCCCTGGGATGGGAAAGACTGTACATTCCCTAAGCTCTGCCCCTGAGAAGAACACGCACTGGACTTGCCAGCCCGAGCATGGGGACACAGTGGGTTGACCTGTTCCACTTTTTGTTCTCCCGATCCTCTTGAATCCATTGACATCTGACTCCCACTTCTTTCCTAAAATGAGGCCATTTTGACCTTTAATGACCTTCAAATGGCCAACTGCAAAGACCTCCCTTTCAGCCCTCAATCTGAGGGACCTCTGCTCAGGATGGGACCATGTGTACACATGTTATTACATACGGTAAGCTAATGACAGCCCCTCCACCCAAGAACACAAGCCAACAGTTCAGGCATCCTTGACTCCTTGCTCTGCCCTACCCTTCCTGTCCAAGTTCTTGTCCAGTCCACCCTTTACTCCAACGAAGCACCTCTTAACATTGTGGGCCCCTCTGGAAGTTCTATAGTCCTAACTCAACACTCTCCTCACTTCTGCCTACCCCCGGTTCTTCTCCACTTGGCTGCTGTGTAGCTGTCTAAACCAGGAGCCAACAAACTATGCTCAGACTAAGGGAGGACAAGTCCACCCACCACCGGTTTTCCTATTTTTAAATAGTTATCAGTACCTACAGAGTACCCTCAATTTTCCTCTTAGCCCACAAGGCCTGAAATATTTACTCTGTGGCCCTTTCCGGAAGAAGTTTGCTGATCTCTGTTATAAACCCAAAACTGGTTGCTGCCCTGCTTCTCCTCACCCGTGCCAAACTTCAGTGCAGACCAGAGTCCCCCAAGGCACTGGCTGAAATGCAGATTTCTGGGCCCTGCCTCCTAAAGATACTGGTTCAGTGGACCTGGCGTGGAGCCTGGAATCTACATTCTCACAAACACTTGCTGCACACATCCCAGATAGTTCTCCTGTAGGTTCTAATCATAGGTCCAAGTCCACACCTTGTGAAATTCTACTCCCCCTGTAGGAACAACCAGAAGGTCCTGACCCTCCAGGCATCTTCGTGCCTTTGCTCTCACAGTTGTGCCTGCCTGGAAAGCCTTGGCAAATGTCTTTCCCTTTCAAGGCCCAATACCAAAGCCACAACTTCCCACACACCCCCCATCCTGTCCCCTACAGTCATTGTCACCCCTTCCTCTGTCTTGCTCCATAAAGCACCTGACCCTCTGCAACCCAGTTGATGTGCTTATGTGTCTGTCGCAGCTGCCATGTTCGAACTGCCCCAGCCTGGAAGAGGGGGCACTTGATCAATATTCAATGAATCGATGAATGAGCAGATAGACCGGTTCCAAATCACCACAGGACGCATACCAAGTCAGGACTGGAGTCTGAACACCGGACCCCAATCCGGTGACCTCCGTGCCCTTCCACTGGCCACTAGAGCAGAGGGGTTCAGAGCCAAGACTGGCCTGCGTGTGAATCCCGCTCCGTACCGCGCTCGCTCTGTGACCTTGAGCCACTTGTGCAAGCTCACCGAGCCTCATTACCTCATCTCTGAGATGAGAAAGATGATACTAATAGCACTGACCTCATAGAGTTGCTTTGAGGCTTCAGTGAATAATCCACAGAAAGCTCTTCAGCGCGTGGGAAGCATTCGGCGCCTGCGCATTGGGGTCCTTATTCCATCATCTTCCTTTGTCCACGCCAGGCGTTTGCCCCAGGGGAGCCCGACAGGAAGCCGCGGCTTTCTCTAGGGAGGAAACAGCAGGGACTGTTCAGACTCGGGTCGTAGGGTCAGCCGACCCCATCCCTCTTGTCACAGAAATCCCACAGGAAATTGTCATTAAGGGGAAGCCCTGTCGAAGTGACCCGGAACCCTAGGAGTGTGCAGAGCTCCGAGCTCCGAAAGCTCCTGGAACCCAGTCCCCAGGCCATCTCAAGAAATGCACCCCACAAATACCCTCTTCCCTGGAGGGTTAAGGCAGAGTCATTTCCGGAGACAGAGGACACGCGGCGGGCCTGGGGAAGCGGCACTGACAGCGTGCCCGCCCGGGGCCGCAGTCTGCAACACCGCACGTTTGCTGAGCTCCGTCAGGAAGCACACACTGGAGCAGATGCCGCCAGCCCCAGGGAGTGGGTTTGATGGAGATGCGGCAGGAGCCCCAGTTACCCACAGTGTGGACCTGCCCCGCACACCCTGCGACCTGGCACACCCTTGTGTGGGGGATCCAGGAGAGGGACTTCCCACGCAGGGTGGTCTCTGGAAGGCAGAGACCAGGTTACAGACCCACCTGCAGCTGCTGACACTGCCATGGAGCCCATAGGGCTACAGAATCAGAGAGACTTGAGTCACGTTTGGTCTAGTACGCTCTTTAGCAACCCTTCTTCAGTTGCACAAACCAGAAATCCAGGAGTTGACCTTGATGCTTCTCTGTCCCTTAACCCCCCAACCTCCATCATAGAGCACTGTCATTTTTACCTCCTAAGGATCTCTGTCATCGTCTACCCCCATTCCCAATCTCACTTACTTTGGTCAATTTATTTTTCTTTTTCCTTTGCACATAATGCTTCCCAACATCCCAGCTTCCTTACTTATGTTTACTGTTTGTCTCCCCACTCCCTAAAACCTCAGCTCTGTGAGGACAAGGTTCTTTGCCTGTTTGGTTCACTGAAAAGCACCTGGCACATAGTAGGTGTTCAGAAAATTTTCATGGACTGATCCTCCATGAGCACCATGTCCTCTCTGAACCACTACACTAACCTCCTGTGTGGCCCATCGTTGCCCACTCTGGTCCATTTCCAATACACTCCCCAGTGTAGTGTCTTCTCTAATGCAAAGCGATCCCATGTCTGCTCTACCCTGCTCACACCTGTGCTTGAAGACTCAGGCACATCTATGGTTTCCCACAGCTCTCAGGATAAAGTCCAGGCCCCCTGACATGGTCCCCTGGGTGGCCTATTCCTGGCCTCTGTGCTCCCCACCCTCCCTGCTCTCCCTGCTCCAGCCCCATTGGCCTCTCCTCGGCTCTACCTGAGATGATTCTTTTTTTTTTTTTTTTAGTGTTTTATTTTTTTTATTTTTTTTTAAAGATTTTATTTATTTATTTGAGAGAGAGAATGAGATAGAGCATGAGAGAGGGGAGGGTCAGAGGGAGAAGCAGACTCACTGCTGAGCAGGGAGCCCGATGCGGGACTCGATCCCGGGACTCCAGGATCATGACCTGAGCCGAAGGCAGTCGCTTAACCAACTGAGCCACCCAGGCACCCTACCTGAGATGATTCTGTGCTTGGAACAATCCTCCCTCCCTGCTTCACCGCATCTCATCCTTCAGTTTCTGACTCGGGGTAGTCTTCTCTGCATGCTATGCCATTCTCCACTAGGTTAGACCCTCCATCATTAGGATCTCATACACCATCTGGGACTTCGCCTCCACAGCACTTGTCATGGTCACATTTAAACATCTCTCCATGAGTTGTTTGGTAACATCTTTTTTCTTGACTATCCTGTAAGCTCCAGGAGGGCAAGACTGCTCTCATTGGTCACTATTCTACCCCCAGGGCTTAGCCGTGTGCCAGGCACCTAGTAGGCACTCAATAAAGATTTACCAAATGAATGAATGAACAAAGTGAGGAATCCAAAGCCCAAAGAACAGATGTGACTTGCTCACCCTGGAATGGCCTGGAGATGACTGTCCCCGGCTGGGAACACAGATGTCAAGACTCTGCCCAGAAGTCATCCACTTCTCTTCCACAGGGCAGTGACAAGGGGCCCTAGCCAGCAGAGAACAGAGCTGCCCAGCACAACCAGACAGGGGATGGCACTCAGGCCTGCCTTAAGCCTTTTCTGGAACAACATCTCCAAGCAGTCAAGACAGAAGGTCAATGTTTCAGAAAATATCCCACCATAAATTCTCCTCTTGGAGATTACAGTTCACATTGCATATGGAAAACTCTGAAAAATCTACAGATCAAAAAGAAATGGTTTACAATAAGCAGAAGATTTTCTTTGTACAAAGGAAGCATTTCTGCACACAACCAGTCAACGGGTCCTGGAAGCAGGTCCCCCAGAAGGTCAGCTCCAGGCACAACCAAGTGGACACTCACTGTTTCAAAGAAAATTTATCAGATCCGACTCAGTTTCAGGCTCCAGGGCAATAGCAGAGGGAAAACCAAGCAAGTCCCCTACCCTCCAGGAACTTACATTCTATGAGGGAATATGCCAAACACAAACCCAATGAAATGATGAAAAAACCCAGCTGGCCACAGATAGAAATCATTGTAAGTGATGAAGAAGAAGCAAAGGCCAAGGCTGACTGTGGGGTGGAGCTCTGAGGAGGTGACCACACAGCTGACCGCAGGAGGCACCGCGCCAGTTTGACAGGAAGGCCAGCCCCACACCCTCCACGCTCCTAGGAATGCTCCCACAGCATCCTTTTGCTGTGAATTGGCTTGAAACAGATTCTAGTCCCTTCTGATGTATTTCCACATGCCTCCCTACCACCACCCAAACGAGAAACCACAGGTCTCTCCAGGTTCCAACTTAGGTGGAGTGACGTGGAGGCCCTGTGTTGTCACATTTCAAACACATCGTTCCTGAATGAAAAAACCACATACAGAAAGGAATGTGCCTCTTCCCAGGCATAATCTTGAAAACCAAGCAAGCTTAAGGTATAATATCCCACTGAATGCACTGAAATGTTTCTGGCGAGCAAAGGAATTGCTTAAATGGAAAATAATTGTTGAGGAGCCATTACTACTAATTCAAGATGTGTCGAATGACATTGAGGTGTTCTATTTAATGTTCTGTCATTACTACCATCTTTTAGAGAATATAAAAATAAGCGTTCATTTGATGACCTGAATGCCCATACCTATTTTCCTCATAATATCTTATGACCATCCACCTGGAATTCTCCAACCTTGGGAGTTGTCAAGAACATAGCCCTCACTGCTGAGGAGGGGAAAGCCTACAACATCCGGGTCCTAGATGGGCCTGCGGCTACTGGAATGTTGGCTAATTTTCCCAGTGGTTTGTCAGAGCCAGCTGTACAAACGGACGTGCTGCCCATCACACGCTCGCCTCGCATGCAGTTCTTTTGTTCCGCGTGAGGTGGTAAGGAAGGAAACTGGCTGTTGGGTCAGGGATCCCAGCCCCATAGCCTGCCCTGGTTGACCCTCGCAGTGGAGTGTTTCCCCTGACTTTGAAAGGACTCCTGGGTGCTGCAGGGAACTATCTGCAGAAAAATAAGGCTAGCCTGACCCCTTGTGGTGTGTGGCTTGCAAAGTCCACTCTTGGCTGTCCGGAGAGGACGGGCGGAAGACTGGGTTCAGTGTGAACGTGGGCCTGCAGTGGATTGCACAGCGGGCCTCAGAAAGGTCTGTTCTCCCAATGTGACCCTATTTGGAGAAAGGGTCTTTGCAGATGAATTAATATTACGGATTTGAAAAATAAAATCAGGGCACCTTGGTGGCTCCTTTGGTTAAGTGTCCGACTCTTGATCTCTTCAGCTCAGGTCTTGATCTCAGGGTGGTGAGTTTGGGCCCCATGTTGTGCTCCACCTTGGAGCCCACTTAAAAAAAAAAAAAGAAAGAAAGAAAGAAAGAAATCATGAATTCCTCAAGTGCCCTTATAACAGAACACATAGACACACAGAAAAGGCCATGTGGAGATGGAGGAAGAAATTGGAATCCCACGGTATAATCCAGCGAATGTCAAGGATCGCCGGTAGCCACCAGAAGCTAGAAGAAAGGCATGGAACAGATTGTCTCCCAGAGCCTCCAGAAAAAACCAACCCTGCTGACAAACGTTGATTTTGGACTTCTGGCTCCCAGAACTGTGAGAGATTACATTTCTGCTGTTTGGAGCCGCCCAGTTTGGGGTGATTTGTTGAGGTGTTCAACAAATAAAGGGAAATAAAGACAGGGCCTTGTAAATTCAAAATGGGGTTAAAGGACAGGAAGTCTCAAAGCCAAAATGCTGGTCTGTGGAGGGGGTGCCTCAGGACTCCGCAGGGCACTTATTAAAACAGATTCCTGATTCTGGATTAGATCCCAGGGGTAGGGGCTCTGAGATGTGGACATTTAACAAGCTGTCCTTAATCAGTTAGCTCTCCTGCACAACCAGTTCTGGGAGCTGCTGTTCCGAACAACTCAGGGATAAGTTTTGTGGTCATCATTAGTGCTGGGCACTGAATATTTTTTTTTAAAGATTTTATTTATTTATTTATTTGAGAGAGAGAATGAGAGAGAGAGAGCACATGAGAGGGGGGAAGGTCAGAGGGAGAAGCAGACTCCCCACTGAGCAGGGAGCCCGATGCGGGACTCGATCCCGGGACTCCAGGATCATGACCTGAGCCGAAGGCAGTCGCTTAACCAACTGAGCCACCTAGGCGCCCCTGAGCACTGAATATTTATAGCTCCTTCCCCTGCAAGCACAGGGTAAGACTGTGCTTCCTGCCCCTGCGCCCCATGGTGAGGTGGTGTCAGGTGACTAGTTTGGACCAAATGATTTGTGAGTCAAAGTGTGGTACATCACTCCCAGTGCAAGACCCTCCAGAACTCTTTCCCTACAGTGTCTGGGATGGTAGCAGCCCCGTCAGCCTAGGTTCCTGAGTGATGGAGCAAAGCCCTGAAACCTCTGGGGTTTTAAAGCCATTGAAAGGTCAGGTTGTTTACTACTGCAGCATAACTCAGCCTACCCTAACTGGTTTAAATATGAAATGTTTTATTTCAACTTCAAGTCGAGCTCCCTAAGGCATAACTGGGATACAGAGACATTTTTTGAGCTTTGCAAACAATTTGCTTAGCACGCCGCAGGCTCATCATAGGGGACGCTTCTATTTTGGGGGACACTGAACTGAACTAGCTCAGTATTATCTCCCAAACCAATTCCACAACCTGCTTTTGTTGCTATTTTCTTAATTCATTAAACTATTCATTTTCTAGCCAGCGTCCAACCTTACTAGGCATACAAATCGTCTCAGGATCTTGTTAAAATACACACAACTATACTTCAGTGGTCTACGATGAGTTACGTTCTGTAGTTCTAACAAACTCTCAGGTGATGCCAATTCTGCTCATCAGCGGACCACACTCTGAGTAGCAAAGTTTCAGGGAAGGCTTCTGTACAAAAGTAATTACTGAACTAACAGTTAATTAATTTCATAACATCCATAATGATGATAGTGCTTCTCTGTAAAACCAGCTAGAATTTCACGCATGTCCAGTTTCAGCCTCATCGTGGCCTTGTCTGTGAGGGAGACCAAGCAGTTATTCTTACATTGGGAGAGATGAGGAGACTTTCTCAGGGTCATACAGCTAGGAAATACCAAAGGTCAGACTAGGGCACAAGCCATGTTTATTCTCTATGCCTAAGTAACATCAAGTAACAATTCCTGATTCCGGATTAGATCCCAGGGGTAGGGGCTCTGAGATGTGGACATTTAACAAGCTGTCCTTAATCAGTTAGCTGTCCTGCACAACCAGTTCTGGGAGCTGCTGTTCCGAACAACTCAGGGATAAGCTTTGTGGTCATTATTAGTGCTGGGCACTGAATATTTATAGCTCCTTCCCCTGCAAGCACAGGGTAAGATTGCGCTTCCTGCCCCTGCGCCCCATGGTGAGGTGGTGTCAGGTGACTAGTTTGGACCAAATGATTTGTGAGTCAAAGTGTGGTACGTCAAGGAACATCAAGATTTCATCCGTGTTTAGCATATCCAGCAAGATTCTAAACATAGCAGGTGTGCGCATATGTGACTGGAAACCACTGTGAATTCAAATTCTTTGGTCACTTCAAATGAGCCTCTCGGTTACTCGGCGCACCAGCTTCGGGTGTCCTCTTTCATGGAGAAAGCACTGCCCTCTGGCGGACTTCCAGAGCATTAATTCTAGGACACAGCCTGGGTTCCATCCTTGCAACTTGGGCTCCAGGGCTCCTGCTCTTTGAATCAACACAAGTGCTAGACTCTGTGTAAGAGATCCAGACATGGCCTAAGTCATGGCCCTTACCTTGTCAGGGCTCTTGAGGCAGGGGCAACGATGTAGCATCTTACGTGAAGCAATTTGTTCAGAGTGCAAAGTTTGTGGTCAGAAGATGTGCATACTTTTAACCTTTATTAGTTGCGTGGCCTTGAGCAAGGCACTTGGCCTCTCCAATCTTTAGTCTCCTCATTTATGAAAAGAGGACACAAACAGGCTTGCCTAGCCGGGTCACTGGGATGCAGCCGAGAGATTTGTCTTAAAAACCAGCAGGACATATGGGCACCTGGGGAGGGGGGGTGTGTCAGTCGGTTAAGCGTCTGCCTTCGGCTCGGGTCCTGCTCTCAGGGTCCTGGGATCAAATCCCACATCAGGACCCCTGCTCAACAGAGAGTCTGCTTCTCCCTCTCCCTCTGCCCCTCCTCCCGGCTCGTGTGCTCTCGTTCTCTCTCCCTAATAAATAAATAAAATCTTAAAAAAATAAAAAGCAGCAGGACTTGAGAATGAAGATGTAGGGAAGGAAGGAGAAGGTCATGACTTCAAAACGGCACCAACACGTTGAGTCTGGTTCACAGGGGGGTGGGGGAACAGCCAGTGTGGATGGGGAGGGGAGATGACATTACTTGTGTGCCTGAAAAGACACAGGGATTCCGTGTGGCAATATCCAAGACAGTGGGAAGGACATGTGTGGTTAGGGTGCACATTGAAAAGGCAGGGGAATTCAGGGGCAGGTGTGCAGGTGCAGAGCCCAGGCACCTGGCCTTAACTCAACTCCACTCCTTCCTCGACAACACCTGAGCAAGTGATCGAACCTCTCAGTGTCTCAGACTGTGCCCCAGGAAACTGAAAATAACCGCACTCAGTGCAAGAATAAAATGAGTTAGCGCAGGCACGTGGGTTATAACATCTCCTGAGTGCTTTCTGTTCACTGGAATATTACTTCCATCGGGGCGGGAGGCTTCGATTGTTTGTTTCTCTGTCTCCTGGTGAGGAGGAGGCATTCAAGAAGTAGTCCTTGAACAAACAAGTGAATGAATGAATGGAGAACTTGTCACAGGACTGATGTACTGAGAGGCTTTTGGCGGGAGAGGCTAGAGGGGAAGCCAGAAGGCTGAGCCTCAGATGTTGCCAGAGTTAGGGACCGAGGGTCACCCTCCAACCAGGCTCTTTTTAGAAGCATGAAATGCAGGTTTTCCCATGGAAAGGACTAGGGCAGGGTCAACTGGGATGTCTAGAGGGAGACATTTTGGGGTTGTGCAGTTGGGCAAGGTGGAGAATGTGCTCCTGGCATCTGGTGGGGAGAAGTCAGGGATGCTGCTCAATACACAGGACAGTCCCCACAATGAAGAATCATCTGTCCCCAGATGTCAGCAGTCCAAGGCTGAGAGACCCTAGACTAGACGTAGGTGTCCAAAGGATCCTACCTAATCCAGCTGTGTTTCCCACTAGCTCTGTGATCTCAGCCGTCAAATCCTTGCTCCGAGTTTCCTTCTTTACCTGTAAAATGGGAACATTAATACCAGTGAGGGTTGTGGGGAGGCATGGAATAGTGTGTTCACAGCATCTGCCATGTGGCGGGCTCATGTTAAATCCGATTATGACTCACGTGAAGGGAGGCCTGACACAGATGAAGCCTCATCTCCTGGACAAATTACTGAGGCTGAATCCTGCTTACAGAGCTTGATATGTGTCACTATGAAGAGGTCAAATTCATTCACTCTTAGCTGCCACCATCCCACACACAACTGCAGTCATGCTCATCTTGGTCTGGCTCCTCCTTTCATCTTGACCGGGGATGTGGAAGGTGGTGCGGAGCCAGGAATGACTCTGGACTGGCCACCAGAGCAAAAGCGGAGGCTCCTCTGCTCATAACCAGCTCATGATACCTCATAACCTTGACCCAAGCAAAAGTTAGCTGGCCTGAGTCCCCCATTTTGATGGCCTGGCCACCGGAGCATGCCTTGAATGTTACAGAAGCTGCCAAATGCCACTAAAAGCTTATGAAACAGCTGCCTCTACAGCAAAGAAAAAAAGGCATCTGGGTAAATTCTGGTGAAGGTTACGTTCACTTCCACGTTAGTGTTAATAAGTGTGCAGATGGATGGCCTGGTGTGCACGTGACATATACTGAATGCCCTCCTTGCTGAACACACCCACATAAACCCCCCTAACACTTGGGGGCCAGACCCTGGCTGGCCTTTCTCTGGCCTGCTCCGGCTGTGGCTTACAGATGACTCTGGCCTGACCGACCGCCCCTTTATTTCCTGAGGACAGAGATTCAAACACCAGTTCTTTCCTCTGCCCTGAATGTCTCCTAGAGAATGGACAGGGAATGGGGGGCGGGGGGGCAGGAATCAGAGAAAAAGAGAGAGGGGAAGAAATAAGGAATCGATAAGAAATAAGATTCCTGAGCCCCTCAACCAGGAATATAGCTAACATTTTTCTGAGCCATTCCTTGATATCAGACACTGTACTACCTTCGTATTCGATATTCAATCCTTCAACACAACTGTGAGTTCAGTTTAAGGATGTCCATTTTACAGAAGTCAAATGTGCTCCAAGAATTATGTTCCCTCAGCTCAGCTCATTCTCAGTCTAATCAATAACTATGACTCTGTGATTGAATGGGAAGTGGCCTTACACAAGATCCTTCCCACCCAGCCCTTGTGTGAGTGTGGAGGGAGAAGGAGGACATTTTTTGCCCATTCAGACAAGGACTAGGGGAGGGGGGAAGGCCACTGGTATTTAGTTGGGGAAAACAAAGATGCTAAACATCCTATGTTATAAAGAATAACACTCTGGTTGAGAAACACTGCAACCTCTGACCCTCAGCTCCCCCCACTCTGTAGTGTGGACCCTATCACCTGCACTATCAGGTTATAATGAGGACCGAATGACATGTCATCTGGAGGGCCCCAGCTCCTCCAGTGCATTACTGCCATCCCCTTGGGCTATGTACCATTTCTGAGCAGGCTGGCCTCACCTCTACCTAAAGGCATCTGCATCTCTTTTTCCAAGAGCTTCTGTGGCTGTGACAGTTTGCTGTGCCCTCCCATGACAAGGCAAGCTTGAGGCATGCCACGCCCTCAACCAAGATAGCTGGAAGCTGGTGTTTAAGAGGCTCGTGTGCCACACTGTTTCCAGAGTTCTCCAGCAGGACTAAGCTCCAGTGTCCTACAGTGGTAACCAGCTTCTTTCCCTTCTCTGTGTCACTGGCCCTCTCTCTCCTTCTCATGCTTCCTGGGATAATCTCCCAATTAAGCCATTTGCTCCTAAACCCTGTCTCTGGGTTGCTTCTTGGGAAACCTGATTTAAGGCACTCATTGAACAGTTGAATGTTAATCTCCTTTCCTCTGTACCCTTGTTGGTTTATATGTTTTTTCAATCTAAAGCTCCTAGCATGAAAGGGTATGTGTCTTCTTGCATGGGTCCTGCTGATTTTAATAACTGTATACGGTGAATTATGTTAGTTCCTCTCTCTGGCTCGTTAGCAACATTATGAAAAATTGGGTGGGGAGGGTGGTCCATTAAACCCCACAAACTGAAAAGAATTCCTTCCTGGACATTTCCACTTTAGGACTGAGAGCCCCACAACCCACCGCCAAGGCAAGGAGGAGGAGAGGGGAGCCCTTGTGGGGCAACAGCAAGAGATCCGTGCAGGTCCCCGGGGCTGAGGGGCCATGTTGGGGAGGCCTCCGCTGCCCTCCTGTAAACCACAGAGCTGCACTGGCCAAACGGTGCCTCAGGAGCACAGACAGCAGGGGAAACCTCAAGAAGGTGAGCAGCCCTGCCCTTTCTCAAGGGCTAAAGGGACAGCCAAACAACAATGCCATCCAGAGCCCAGCAGTCCTCCGAGAGCTCCAAGCAGGCGGCACAAGCTGCATTAAAGGAAAGGCTGGTTTTGAAACTGGCCCTTTGCCCCTTGCATGAGTTCTGAATTCACTCTTACTCCTTCCCCAGGGCAATTCTATTTCTTCCAAGTTTATGGCCCTTCCGGGAAGTGAAGTCACACCCAAACGGCTTGGGAAATGTCCCGAAGACACACACTTTTGCCACCTCGTCGACTTCTCTCTCATGCTGATGACAAGGCCACTGTCACTCCAAAGCCACCCCTGGGGACCTCTCAGCCCTGTTGCCTGTGATGTGTGACAGGCCACCAAAGGCGATGGCTGAGGGACAAACCTGGTCATCCCACATTGATGTGTTTTGCTGAGTACCCATCAGGCGCTTTGGTCTCGCCCTGCACTCACCCCTCTGTGCCTCTGGGAGCGAGGCCTTCAACGGTTTGTGTCCGGTGCCACACTGCCGAGTACCCGAGGTCATGCACATCGGGAGCGCACAGGAGTTCCCGACATGTAGTATCCGATTTGTCCATTTTAGCTAGGAGTACGAAATGGTGTTAGCCCCAGCGGAACCGTCGGAGCGGGGACGGGCTCGGGGTGGAACGCTTTCTCGTGTCCTCCCTGGCAGCTGGCACAAGACGCTGCCCATAGTACCTGCCTGATAAATGTTGGCACAAAAGCACAAGTCAGCCAAGCCAGGCTGAAGATACTGTTTAAAGCGGCAGGCTCTCTGGATGGTGCCCTGCAGGCCCAGAAGGACCAAACACCCTGGATCCAGGCATGGCAAGCTGTCCTGTGTGTACCTGCATTCAAACACTCTTTGGAACATAGCACATCTGATTCCTGAGGGAGGAGGAGCCTCCACAGGACAGTGGGGCCATGTCTCCTCCAATACCACGTTGATGAATTAAAATGCAGGAAATTGGATGGACCTTGGAGCAGTCTAGGCAGGACCAAGGCACTCTCTCCAGTACCCTGTTCTTACCAGATAACAGATTCTCTCCATGATGAGATGCCTCCTGTCTGGGGCTCCACTCCCTCACTAGGGCCCTACACTTTCAGACCACCTTAGGAATGCATGTTGTTGGTGGTTACTCCAGCTTCCATCTGCAAAGATAAGGAGGAAGCTGTTAAGATAAGAAAGCAGCCTGGTTAACCCAGAAGTCAGCAAAGAATGATCTGCCTTCTAATCGTGGAATTTGGGATATCAGTAGTGAGGGGGAGTGAGGGGGTGTATTTCCAGGCCCAGCAGTCCCCTCTCTGTGACCTCCAGCATCACAAACCCCTGGGATCCCCAGAAATCCTTCTCCCACCATATGAACCCCTCAGTCAGGTGAGGAGGAGGTCACCACATCAAGACAGCCTCGTGTTTATCTTTCCCACACTCACGCTGAGATGCTCAGGTGGCAGCCCAAGCTGTTGACACTGGGCTGTTCCCAAGCCAGGAACAGCTCTGTCTGTGAAGAGAGGAGCAGCCAGCCACGTGCTAGGTTGCACTGCCTTTATTCTATAGGGGAAAATGCCCTTGAGGCTGCCCAGTGCTGCCCAATCCCAAAAGATGGCTCCAGTGTGCATGTTTTGTTATACACTACATATTATTATATTATTATTATTATTATTTGAATCAATGGCTAGCATTAATAATATTATGTGCTAGGCACTATTTGAAATATATTCCTTGTATAAATTAATTCTCACAATAGGACCCTATGAGATAAGTACTGTTATTATATCCATTTTCACATGTGGAAACTGAGGCACAAAGTGATAATTTTGCACAGAAGTATGAAACTGGTGGATGGTAGAAAGGGGATTTTAACCAGGCCAATTGGCTACAGAGCCCTGTACTCTAATAAGTTGTTGAAGCTATGAATTTTCCACTTAGCATAGCTTTAGCTATAGCCTTGAGTTTGCTCTTTGTACAGTTTTCATTGTAATAACTCTAAATACTCTAAAGCTTCTGTTTTTACTTCACTGTTGAAGTGAGAGCTGTTTAGAAGAGAGTGTTGAAATTTTCAAGTGGTTTGAGGTTTGTTCTTTTTGTTCGTTTGCTTGTTTGCTTTTATGAGTTAGAACTCTCTGATTATAAGGAAAATAACTCCAGCTGACTTAAGTAAAAGAGATTTGGTTATAAGGATATAAGAGCTTTGTGTACTTCAAGGGCAAGAGTGGAGATAAAAAAGATACATAGTGATTCGAAGGGGCACCTGCACCCCAGTGTTTATAGCAGCAA
This sequence comes from Callorhinus ursinus, assembly GCF_003265705.2. Lineage (NCBI taxonomy): Eukaryota > Metazoa > Chordata > Mammalia > Carnivora > Otariidae > Callorhinus > Callorhinus ursinus. The sequence continues at coordinate 48,314,829 of NW_027397070.1, forward strand.
TGTCCACAATAGCCAAACTACGGAAAGAGCCTAGATGTCCATCGACAGATGAATGGATAAAGAAGATGTGGCATATAAATACAATGGAATATTACTCAGCCATCAAAAAGAATGAAACCTTGCCATTTGTAACAATGTGGATGGAACTAGAGGGTATTATGCTAAGCAAAATAAGTCAGAGAAAGACAAATAACATGTGATTTTACTCATATGTGGAATTTAAGAACAAAACAGGATCATAGGAGAAGGGAGGAAGAAAGAAAATAAGATGAAATCAGAGAGGGAGGCAAACCATAAGAGACTCTTAACCATAGGAAACAAATGGAGGGCTGCTGGAGGGGAGGTAGGGGGGAGATGGGGTAACTGGGTGATGGGCATTAAGGAGGGCACGTGATGTAACGAGCACTGGGTGTTAGATGCCACTGATGAATCACTTAACTCTACCACTGAAACTAATAATACAGTATATGGTGACTAAATTGAATTTAAATAAAGAATTTTTAAAAAATAAATGTAAAAAATGATAATAATAAAAGAAAAAAGAGTGAAGGTGAGATTCTTAGAAGGACATATATCAGTGACCGGAAAGTCATGAGGAGCCTCTCTCCTGATCTAATCTCTGTTCTCTCCTATGTGTCTATTTTATTCTCTCTCTCTCCTCTCTCTTTTTCTCCAACCTATTTCTTCTGTCTTCAGTTCATATGGCAGATGGTGATCACTGGTAATTCCCAAGTCTGTATACTATAAGCCCAGCCATCTGAGAGAAGATATTCCTCTCTCTGTGTCTTGATTCAAAATTCCCAGGGAAGGAATTCTGGCCCATCTGGCTCAAGTGTCCAATCCTAAATCAATCAATCAAGGCCAGGAAGGTGGGGTCAAATTGTATTACATGGTTGCTGTAATCCCAAAGTGGGGAGATATAGTAATGCAAAGTTATGTGACTCAACTAGACACACAAAAAGTTGTCCACTGTTTATTTTTTATTGTATTATTTATTTCTCAGTTTACAACATTGTGAACACAAAGTACACTCTGTTTTGTTTTTGCCCTTAGGAACTCACAGAGATTTCCTCAATTATGGCTTTTTTCTCATTTGCTTTCATACAAAGATGTGGTAAAGTTTCCTGCCTCTATTGTTTCTGTCAATTTTTTTACTATATTTTAATGCTATATTGTTTGGCACATAAAGTTTCGAATATATTGCATTCAGTTTAAGAATGATATTCTGGGGACTCCTGGGTGGCTCAGTTGGTTAAGCATCTGCCTTTGGCTCAGGTCATGATCCCAGGATTGAGTCCCGCATCAGGCTCCCTGCACAGCAGGGAGCCTGCTTCTCCCTCAAATAAATAAATAAACAAACAAACAAATAAGTAAGTAAATAAATAAATAAATAAAAATCTTTAAAAAAATAAAGCCAAAAAAAAAAAGAATGATATTCTGTTCTGTGGGATGTTTAGTAAAATCATAGACTCTCAGGGTTGGAGGAGACCTCAAAGACATTTAGATCATGCCCCCCTCAGAAACTTGACTGTCCTCTCTGACCTTTCCCCAAGTGGCCATTCAGCCATGTTTGAACTCTTACAGTGATAATGAATATATGTCCTTCCTCCTATCTGAGAAGCCCACTCCATTACTGGACTCCTCTGACAACCAGAAAGTTCTTTCTCAATGGACTGGATGGACTCTGCCTTCTTATCACTTCTCCATCTTGGTCCTCACATTGAGTATCTTCTTCGCTGTAGCAGCCCTTCACATTTTTCAGATCAGTTTCTAGAAACTGGTCTGAAACACAAAACCAGAGCCCCTCTTTCTGGATGTCTTTCCTGGTGGCTTCAAACGTAACAAACATAGCACAGATTCTGAAATGCCAGTTGGGAAAGAAATCCTTTAATCCTGAAAGTCTTCTTGTTTCTGTTCCTCATTTTATGAGGGATCCTTTTAAAAGTTAGGCTGTGTTTTCCTTGCCTTCATTTTCTCTAATTTCATCACAGGTTCTAGAAAAAAGATTACAAATAGCTATTCTGCATGGGGCAGGGTAAAAGAGAAGCAGAAAAAGAGAGAGCAAGGGAGAAGAGAGGGGTGTGGTGTTTATGTGTAGGAGGATGCCTTTAGAGCTCTGGTGGGCAGGCAGTGTTCTGGAAAACAGAGCCACCTGGAGAGACTGCTGACCACTGGTGGAAAATTGTCTATGCCTTGTCAGTGGATGAAGCTTTTGGAGTCAGAAGTAGATGTCATAGAGAGGATTGCTGCTGTCCGGGTTGCCCATCTGAGCATCACCATCAGAGGTGGACATTCATTTTGTGTGTGCATGTCTCCTCCAACTAGGATGTAAGCTCCACATAACCAAGGATTCCCCCCCACCGTCCTTATTCACTGCAACATCCTCAGTGCCTAGAATATCATCTGGCACATAGGAAGCACTTAATAAACATCTCTTGAATAAATGAATGAATTCACACAGCTCAGCTTTCTTAATTATTGTCCCCCCTCCTCTCCACCTTTGTCAACAAGTCATCTATTCTTTCTCTTCCCTTTGATGCAAGAGGAAAACCCACTTTAACCACCCATCCCCCTGGATTCTTCTCTCAGACACATCATCAGACTTTGTCAGTGGCTTCACAGAGGGAGGGCACTATTTATAGAGAAAGAATGGAAACAGAATTAGAGAATATTGAGCTTCCTTGGTTCCACCCTTGAAAAATGTAACTTTCTGGTCCCTAAAATTCCCATGTTACTACTTTGGCTAAAAACAGTTGTATTAGTTTCCTATGACTGATGTAACAAATCACCTCAACCTGGTGGCTTAAAACAACAGAAATTAATTTTTCTCACAGTTCTGAAGACCAGAAGTCCAAAACCAAGGTGTCAGCGGGCCCCCCCTCTCTCTAGGGACTCTATGAGAGAATCCAGATTCTGATGGCAGCCAGCATTGCTTAGCTGGTGGTCACATCACTCCATCACTTAAAGGACAGCATCTTCAAATTTCTCTCTGCTGTCTTCACATAGCCTTTTCCTCTGTGTGTATAGTCAAGTCTCCCTCTGCCCCCTCTTGTGAGGACACATGTGAGTGCCTTTAGGGCCGATCCAGATAATCCAGGATAATCTCCCCATCTCAAGATCTTTAAACTAAGCATATCTGCAAAGACTGTCTTTTATGAGGTAACATTTACAGGTTCTAGGGATTAGAACCTGACATCTTTGGGGGCCATTATTCAGCATCCTACAACACTGAAGGCCACTAGTTAAATATTTGTTCATTTGACATTCTTTTGGTATCTATTCTATGCCAGACACTGAGCTGGTCTCTGGGTACAGACAGTGGCAAACAAGGATGATGTGAGTCCTCCTCAAACCCACACTCTAGAGAAAGGTAGAGCACATCAAGCAAGCCCATAGGCCCTGAGTGCTAACCAGCTAGTCAGTCACCTAGCAAGGCCTTGACTCAGTAGAACCCAGGACAGGTACGTTTTGATGAGTCAGGAGGACTGGTGCATTAGGGATTTTTGAGGGAATGTGAAGAGGGGAACCATCAGTAATAATTATAATCTACTTAGCACTTACAATGCATTAAGCCCTATGCCAAAAGCTCTAACACATTGTTCAATCTAGTCCTTACACTAAACCCACGATGTAGGCCTGATTATGCCCAGTTTACAGACTGGGCAAACTGAGGCTCAGAATTGAAATGGTTTGTCTAGGGTCTCACAACATAAATGACCAAGCTGAAGTTGGAACCCAGGTCTGTCACACTGTAGTGTTATTAACTAGTCATGACTCTACCTGAGTCATCTGAGGATACTGGTCACCAGTTAGGTTGTGGGTACTGAGAGGGGGGAAAGGCAATATTGGGCATGGGAAGAGCTGAATTCTGGTCCTGACTGCTCAACCGTCCATTTGTGTGTCCTTGAGTACATCACTTTACCACTCCAGCCTGTTTCCCCACCTATCACATGAAGGGATGGGCCTAGATGAACTCAAAGTCCCCACCTAACTCATATCCCCTGCATCCAGAATGGAGAGCCAGTATAAAAACTCCATTATCCTCACACCTTTGGCCTTGGATAGGAGCTCACATCAGACACCCAGGATCCCCAAAAGCTGAAAACAGTAGAAGACAGTGGGCCACAGAGCCACTAGAGTAGAATTACATTATGATTTAGCTGTCACACAAAACCAATGACCCAGGGGACTGGGGTGAGGGATTTGGAAAGGACTCTGCAGGCCATTCACTTGAGCCCAGCCTGGGTTCTGAGGACATAGAAACCCCATGGTTTCCCTAAGCACACAGGTGATACAAAGATGGCTTCTCCACCTGCCTCTCCAGGGGGTGAGAGTCCCCAGAGGGATAGTTCCATGACATATTCCAGGACCCAAAGTAGACCCAGACTCTCAGCTCTAATATCCACTGATTATAGCAGGTGGACCAGTGGTCTGACGCTTACAGAGGGTCACGATCTCTTTGGCAATTTGATTAAACCTTTGAATGCTCTCCCTGGAAAAAATCTCACAGGTGTGTAGACCATGGCATACTGTAAAGCCCATTCATGGTCACCAGGTGGAAAATCCTTGATGAAGAGGGTGAACCCTCTGGTTGGACTTGTTCCAAGAATAAATGGAGGGCTGAGGAAAGGGTCAAGGCCACTCAGAAGTCACTTTATTTTCAGAGCGTCTCACATAATTCCAAAGATGATATCTTTGGGGAGCCTGGGTGGCTCAATCGGTTAAGCATCTGACTCTTGATTTCGGCTCAGGTCATGATTTCAGGGTCCTGGGATCGAGCCCCACATTGGGCTCCACACTCAGTGGGGAGGCTGCTTGAGATTTTCTCCCTCTCCCTCTGCCCCTCCCCTCACTCATGTGCATTCTCTCTCTCAAATAAATAAATACATCTTAAAAAAAAAAACAACAAAAGCTGATGTCTTTGGAAGGAGGGAGTCTGAGAGAGAGAGAGACAGCCGGGTAACACTTAAAACATATCTGCATATAATTCTCAACCAGCTACTTTATTTTCTTTACACGTGTTTTGGGATTTGGAAAATCGAACAGCATTTCTGTTTCCTTGGTGATCTGGAAGTTCATCCAGAAACGTAGATCCAGGAATAATACTAGTCAGCAAATAGCAAAGACTGTCCCTCTCTCCTATGATGGTTTTCCTTGCCTTTCAGCAGACCTGGGCTGTCCCTTCCTCCATCTGGCAACATACTTTTTGACCCACATACATTGGGATAAGCTATCTGGAATCAGAGCCAGCCAGAATTTTGGAAGTCTATGGTCAGGGTACTCCACCCAGCACTGCAGTGGCAAGTTTAGATATCACAAGATTCATCTCTGAGAAATCTGACATTTTTCTGTCAATTCTTTGGGGGTCACTAATGCTTCTGAAAATTGGATAAAGCTACACACCCCTCATAAAAAATACAGTGTGCTCAGGGACAGACATTTGCAACCAAAAGTTTCACAATCTCCCTACAGCTTACCCATGAATGCTGTAAAGCTGTACCATCCAAGGTGGTGTGTAGCCACAAACTCTGTGTGGATCCCTTGAAATGTGGCCAGTCACAGCTAAGATATGCTGTAGGTATAAAATACACACTGGGTTTCAAAGACTTAGTATGAGAAAGAGAATGTAAACTATCTCATTAATAATTTTTATATAATTACAGGTTGAAATAATATTTAACTCTACTGACTTAAATAAAGTACATTATTAAAATTAATTTCACTTAGGGGCACCTGGGTGGCTCAGTCAGTTAAGTGTCTGCCTTCGGCTCAGGTCATGATCCCAGGGTCCTGGGATCGAGTCTGCCTGCTCAGTGGGGAGACTGCTTCTCCCTCTCCCTCTGCCCCTCCCCATGCTTGTGCTCTCTCTCTCTTTCTCTCTCAAATAAATAAACAAAATCTTTTTTAAATATTAATTTCACTTGTTCCATAGCCTTAGGAAACCCTGGATTTACAAATTACAAGTACGTGCTTAGATCCTATTACCCACTGCCCGCTTTCTAATGTAGTCAAGGTGACAGCCCTAGGCGGGGCTTCCCATGATATACTTCTCCCTCTTCTCTTCCCCAGCAACCACTCAGGGCTGAAAAGAGGCTTGAGACCAGGGAGAAACCTTCCTAAGGGAGAAGTCCCCTGGTCAGGTACTAGGAAGATGTGGCAGCCCTCTCGGCAGAGACAGAGCACTGAGACTTCAGGGTGAGTTTTTGCTCTTCCTGCTGGTCAACCAGCCTCACATGGAAATCCCCAGGCCCAGGTTCTCGGGTCTGCAGCCCCTAAGGACCCAGACCCAGCTGGCCGTACAAAGAGTGATGCTCCCACGTCTCCTAGGAAACATGAAGACCATGTGGTGGCTTCCACCACAGCCCCCTGGATATATTCTAGTTCTCGGCAACATCAGCTAAAAGGACCCAGAAATGACATCTAGTCTAACCCCTCATCTTCCAGGTGGAGAAACTGAGATTCAGATGGGTCAAGTGACTTGCCTGGTCAAACAGCTGCTTAGTAATATCAGCAGGATCTAGCCCACAGCCTGGCTCAGTAAATACATGCAGCATAAATGAGCAAACAGTTGACCCAGGGAAGGAATGCGGATCTCTCCTGGCACAGACCAGTGCCCCTCTTGCGATGCTCACAGACATCCTATCCTCACCCCTCCTCAAAAAGTGGGGGATATCTTTACCCTATTGGTGACCACAGGGAAGGATGTGAGAGAAGAAGCAGAACAGGATCTGAAAGGAGAGGTTTGACCTGAGAGCGATCATTAGCTGTCATTATCCTTCTTTTCCCCACGGGGGTTTTAGGATTTCTACAAACCCCAGGTACTCTCACTTCTGGAGACCCCATCCCACTGCTTATCAAACGTATTATTCATATAGCCCCACAGCTTACACGAAATAGAATTTAAATCTAACTATTTGAGAGTTGGTTTAAAATTAGCCGATGACATGTTAGGATTTATAGACATTTAATGAAAACATTACTAACTTTAACACGTGGCTTTTTTGTCATTGCTGTTAAGTCTCAAGTATTATGATAGGAGTTTGCAAAACTCAGAGCCCAGAGGCGGGGCAGATATTCAGCTGGTGCTCTCTGGTATTCCTCTGCGTATTGTATGCCTCTGCTGCCCACCCCAATTGGTCAATGGCCATGTCCTGCAGATGTTAAGTCTTTGATCATTACCCCCGCCCGAGGGATAAAATGGCCCTGTCTTCCGTAGGCTTCCTGTGTCATGTTGGATGAGAAACAACCTTAATGAACAACTCTCCATTGGTTCTTTGGCAGAAAGAGGGAACAAGTCATAGTGAGTAAATATCAGAGGTCCACCTGAGCCCCGTCCTCCCTGTGGATGCCTCACGTGGCAGGAGCAGGATCCTACAGCCACTGACCACACAAATGTTGACACTGCTACTAAACATGATCATCAGCAGACACATACAGAGCACTGAGAGTTTGCAGTTTCACATCTGTTTTTGCTAACAGGGGGATAGAGAACGTGACGGTGCAGCTGCCGTCACCTGCCCCTCCTGCACCCAGAAATCTGAGTCCTGGTGTAAACCTCTGGGCCCCTCAGCAGGTGCAGGGAAGACCATATAATCCCTGCCTGAAGCAGATGCACACGTCTGGCTCATCATGGGGCTGTGGAAGGGAGGTGTGCCCTGAGAGGCCATGGAGAACCCCTCCCCATCAGAATGGTATGTCCAGCTGGTACCTTAAAGTCCTCCAGGGGCGCGTTACTAGATCTCTCTCTCCTCATCTCTAAAATGGGGAGACTCCTCCTACCTGAAAGCGTTGTTGTGAGGATTCAGGGGGGTGTTGCTTGTAAAGCACTAATCCCATGGTAGCCAATCAAATCCTCCCCTGTCCGGCCCAGGAGGGAGGTCACCCGGCCAGGGGGGTTGAGACCCTGGAGTCAGGGGGTCTGGATTTGAATCCAGTCTCTGCCACTTACTACCTGTGGAACTTTGGGCCAGTTACTTCATCACACTAGGCCTCCTCACTGGTAAAAAAAAAAAAAAAAAAAAAAAGGAAATAAAAATACTACACACGTGTAAGGGTTGTTGCGAGGATGAAATGTATTAATAGATGAAAGTGTTTGAAACAGTGCCAAACAGGAAATCCTCATTAGCTCCCGACTGTTGCTACTAGAGTAGGTGCTTGATAAATGCTAACCGAATTCAAGTTTATCTACAAGACGTCCTAGGAAAGAGATGGTTCCTCCTTCCCACTAAGGATCCCAGAGTATCATTATTTTTTTCAATATCCATGCTTCCCTAAAGAAAACCCATAGGAGGGTAGAGGCCAGAACCCTGTGTGGATTGTACTGAGCTGGATACTTTTGAGGAGCTTTTCTCATTTATATTTCTTTTCTCCAGTGTCCCTGAAAGGAACGTGCAAGATGGTGTGGTAGATGAGGAACTGGCATCAAAACAAGAAGCAATCCTCCTTACCTTTCCTAATTCTTGTCCACTAAGCTCTCATCCCGATCCTACTCCAGAAGAAGCCCCCATACAGGAGAACAGAGAGAGACTGGGGGGCTCTGGAGGAGTGTGACCTCCTCAGAGCATCTGCCACACTAGAAGAGTTTTGCTACTCAAAGTGCGGCCCACGGACCAGCAACAGGAGCACCAGACAGAGCTCATCAGAAATGCAAAATCCCAGACCCCCCATCCCCAGATCTAGTGAATCTGCACTTTAATAAGATGCTCCGGTGGTGATTCGTGTGCACTTTAAAGTTTTGACAATCATCTTCATCTGAACAACAAAGAACAAGTATAATGGCCCACTTGATCTGGTGTGAGGATTACTGGAGCATGTATATGGAATTGTTTTGTGGAAGAGCCCAGAGGCTACACCCAGAGCTGCTCCTTCTCAGGCAGGGTCTTTGTCACTTTTCCCCAATGCTCCTCTGTGGACTACCTCAGACCAGGAAGCCTCAGTGTGAAGGGAGGCCAAGCTGTCCACACGATTCCTGGGAGACCTGCCAGACTAACATTTATCAAGCCATAAAGAGGGACACCCTAGAATAGGGCAAAGAACAGGGCTTCAGAGACTAACAGACTAGACTTACTATCCTGGCTCTTCTACCTCCTCGCTGTGACTGTGAGCAAGTCAGCTCAGCTTTCTGAGCCTCAATTTCTTCATCTGCACAATGGAGATCCTCACCCAGACTCTTCCAGACTGTTGTGAGATAATGTATGTAAAGCATCTAATACAGGACCTGGTTCATAGACGCTCAATAAGGATAAAGGATGCTAATAGCACTAGTTACCGTTATAACCAGTAAGAATTACAATAATGCCTGTGATAGATGTCTGGTTTCCCAGGGAGCATGAGGAGCCTGATCTAGGCAAGTATTTTGGGTCTACAATAACTCAGGGGAAATAACCAGTCATTGACTCATTATTCAAGCATCTATTAAGTTCCATCTGTATGCAAGGAAGCTTTATGTATCAGAAAGAGCATAGACTCTGCTGTCAGAAGAGTTGGTTTGAATCTCCAAGCCTCTTCCCTGCTCTAGTTTCTAGGATGTGTCAGCTTTCGGTGGAGGGAGAAAAAAAGTACCTCAGAGCAGGATCCAGTCTGAGTGTCACCAAGTCAGGGAGGATTGTCTCTTTGCTGAGGGAAAAAGATATGACTGGGACAAAAGGGATGCAAGAAGAGAGTGCAGCGCGGATGCCCCTGTCACAGGGAGTCAGGGACAATCCGACTTCCACGACAGAGCTCACAGAGGAGGATTCCTTCCCTCCAAATGGGGGTAATGTTTGATTTTCTATTCTTTGAGGAAGTTAGGATAATGCTCTAGAGCCACAGTTCTCAAACTTAATGTGCTTTAGTGTCACCCAGAGAGCTTGTTAAATATGCAGATTACTGAGCTCCAGCCCCCAGAATAAAATCAGTAGGTCTTAGGATCCATACATTTTACAGATGTTTTTGATGCAGGGGAGAGAAATTCTGCCTGAGGAACTGAAACACACTTCTTCTGATTCCAAAATCTATTCTTTCTCTATCATGCTAAGGTCTCCTGGAAGGATGGATGGACACATGGATTGGTAGATGGATGGATGGTCAGACCAAATGAATGACAGCTACCCTCAGCTGGGTCCATAAGGCTGTGGACAGGTAATAGAAGCTGGGTCCCTGCTCTGGCTTGTCTCTACTTGTCTTCTTAGGGTTCCCGGGAAGGAGCTGAGCTCTGGAGTGCTGGCCTGATGATACTGGGACACTGCTCAATGCCGGCTCAGTATGGTAGAAAGGATAGGAGCTATGGAATTAGAACACGTGTTCAAGTCTAAGCTCTGGGACTCCCTGGTTGTATAACCACACGGAATTCACACCTTTACTGAACCTTGAGTTTCTCATTTGTAAAAAGAGGGTTGCCCAACCCACAAGACTGTTAGCTACTAAAGAAGAATAAATGCTAGCTAATTTTCCCAGATAAGGACGCAACTACTAGTCCCCACTGCCTTTTCCCTCCTGATCTGAAATCCTTAAGGAGGATCTAGTAAACTCTCACATTTATGTACACCTCTCTTTCAGGAACAGAGGTCCCATCTGAGTCTCACAACAGTGTGGCACCTCTTGTGATGCTGGTGGGGGTTATGATTCCCAATTGACAGGTAACTGGGTGAATCGAAAAGCAGAAAAGCATAGCCACTTATCCCAGGTCACCAGGCAGCTGTGGAGGAGCTACAGATCTCAAGGGTATCTTTTGGTTCTAAGTCCAGGGGGCCTTTCAACTGCTCCCCACTGCCTCCTCCTAAAGAGGGAGCTCTCATGTTAAACCCTAAAATCGCTTTTGCAGTAGCTTGGGAGTGGGGCAGGATCACAGCTAAAATTACACTGGTCCCTTAACTTTGTCACTAGATTGTAATTGGAAGCATTTGAATGTTCAACGTCCACGCGTCTCCATCTTGCTGTTTTAGACTAGTCACACTGAAGTTTCCACCTGTGGAAACTCTTAGAATCTTTCCTTCAAGTCTGTTTGGTAGCCTTTTTACACCTCTGGCCTTCAGAAGGCATCTGTGTCCTGGTTTCAGACAGAGGAGGCTCTTTGAGGGGACAGAGTCTATTTATTCTAACTTGCTCTGTCTCCTCTAATGTACTGTCATACAAGTGACTTGCTGTGCGATGCTAGAAAGGAAACAATAAAATGCACAATTAAGAGTGTGGCTAATGCCTCCCAGGGAATGGGGTTCTCTGGAGGTCACATTTCCCCAGGAATTCATTGCCTATGGAAGGCTTCCCCATGGCCTTCACAGGGTGGGGGGGGCCCTCTGTTGTGGGAGGTCTGTGTTGCCCTTTTCCACATGGAGTTAGGGGTTAGGTGGGAAGTGGGGAGTGGGGAATAGACAAGGCAGCTGGGGCCAACTCCACCCAGTGCCCCTCCAAGGTGAGAAGAGACCTGTCCATCTCTTCCGTGGAGGTTGTCTTCCCTTGCTCTTGAGTCCAACTCTTCCTTGAAAGAGACGTACAGCTCTGGCTTTTATGACTCAAATGACCTAGAACAAAACAGCTCCTACTGTGCTATTGTTTCTCTGATTTTTTAGGTGAAGTCCAAGTCTTCCTAGTTCTCTCCTTTTTGGGGAGACTAAAGGATTGGGGTCCTTTTTGGATTCTTTTAACAAAGACAATTGATAAGAATGACACTTCCTTCCAACCACACGGGCCCAGATATTAGGGCAATATTACCCTCATATTTTCAATAGATGAGGGTTGCAGGGACTCAGGAAAAAGCCACAAGAAGGGCACCAACGTGCATGGCATATAATCAGGCACCGGACTTTTATATGGCTATCTCCAACCTCACACAGCCGGCTGTAATTAGATCTCTAGTCTGGCTAACTTGAAGGCAATATTCTTCCTTGGATGATCCTAAATGTGGCCTTCTCTCAGAGACCTTGAAGTAGGAGAAAAGTCTAATGGCACCATTTGCAACAGCAGGATGTGACACAGCCCTGCTGGGACTGTAGCAGGAAAATTAGATCTCACTCAAGAAGCTGCATCCAAGTACCTATCCAGTGGTCCTTGACCCCACTCTTGGGGGAACCCATCCACAGAATGACACAATAAGGGCACACTAGGAAAAAAGAAGGTACTGGGTAAGTTGTGGAGCAAAAAAGTTGGGTTTTAGTTCTTTTGTTCTCTCAAGCCTGGGGGTCTCATGCTCCTTCCTGCCCCACTTGCGCCCTGTTGCCATGCCTGCCTTTCCTTCAAGGATACTAAGGATATACCAGCATACTAAGTGCCACATGGCCCATCTGATAAATTCATCTGAGTTCCTGGAGATCAGCAAGAGAGTCAAGGAAGCAGCATTAACGGCAGCCTTCTGGAGGTGGCATGCAGCCTTCAGTGACTTCCACCCTGGACCCTTCAGGCTAACAGGGATGAAGACCAGCCCATAGGGAGAAGGGGCCATGTGCCATCCTTCAAATCACATCAGGGTAGGATGGGGAACCACGCTTCAGGCTCCTGGAATTCCAATCTATTGGCGTATGCCCTGACGGAATTCCCTTACCACCTCTCACCCTCTGACACACCTCCACTGAGCTTTAACAGAGGTCTCGTGTCGCTATGTCCTCCACACAGCCAGTGCAAGGTGCCGGGACGACTGCCTCCAAGACTCGGCCTCTTCTGAGCCTCACCTTCTATCTTATCACCAGCCCTTGCTACTTCTACCATATCCAGCCATGGGGACAGGGGGCTGAAAATTCAGCCCCACTTACCCTCCCACCCTCCCAGCCAAGGAAGATCTCCAGGAGCTCACTGGCCTCAGTGGTTGAATGCCTCATTATAAAGGGGATCCATCCCTGGGGAAGGCTGATGAGTGGAGCCAAGGCCCGAGCTCCTTGTGGGATAGAAGAGAATAGGGTCTCAGGGTAAAAAGAATCCCAGGAGAGTGCTGCTCAGCCTCGAGCTAGAGAAGTGATCAGGAGGCCAGAGCTTCAGAAAGGGGGCATAGCCTGCATGGACATGGCAGGCATCCCTTGCTTTAAGAGAGAGATCAATTAGGTGCTGTCTTATGTGTAATAAAAGGAACCAGTGCTTGATTTAAAAAAAAAAAAAAGAGTGACCATGGGGTTCTCTGACTAGTGACCACACCCACCGAGCCCACTCAAGTTTGGGGTCAGCTCTGCGGGCATCAGTGTACCCATACTGCTCTGTCCCAGGAATCCAAGGACACCAAAAAGGCTTCAAGGCAGGCCAGGCTGGGTGGATCTCAAGACCTGGCTCTGCTAAACAAACCCGAAGGCTCTTTCTGGAAGTGACAGCTGAAGTGCCTCAATGCAAATGGTGACAAATCAGACCAGCTAGTATAGGATTAGGCACAGCACATTGCCCTTCCCTTCATGTGTTTAATTTGGGGTCATCTCAGGCAACCTAGGATGGGTTGGAGCTGCTAGTGGGGTGGAGGAGATGCTACTCAGAGCTCAGAGCAGAATGCAGAAAGGCCAGGGAAAGGAGCTGGAGGAGAGACAGCCCGGGGAAGACAAAAAGCAGGGGGCTCCGTGGGACATGCCGCTCCAGAGCTGAACTTACAGCTTCACCAAAGCTGACTTTAAGCCGACCTTCAGCAGCGCTTCTTAGCAATGTACACCGGGCAATCGCTGGTAAATCTTTATTAATTTTAATTGGCGGCACCCATTTATAAGAACCATTAAAAAGGATAAATTGAGCCCATCCGGCGTAATGTCTTTTGTTAATTAGTTTGTCAGCACTGTTTTAATATCCCCTAATGACTTCATATTTCAGACCTGACATTAAAGGAGACGCTGTGAGAAAGGAAATGGTCTTATCACAGTGTATGGTAACGTTTTTCTTTTTTGAACAAAAAGTGTCCTTCCAAACGCTGACCAAGGTTAGATGTCATTTAATTCTCAAAGGTGGGTGCCTGAGGACTTCTGAGAACACCTATTCTGTATCCGAGTCCCAAGAGCCCATCATTTCTCAATGTGCCTTTCTTCCAACCATCTCAGGCATCCCCCAAATACTCATTCATTTCTTCCCTCCTTCATTTATTCCACAAACATTTATTGAGCTCCTCAGAATCAGGGAAATAGGTGGGGATGAAGTCAAGCAAGATGCAGATACTTTCTAGAAAAAAAAGACCTAAAAGCTCATTCTCCATCCAGTAGAAGGACTTTTATGACAAATTCAAGGCCATCGGTTTTGTTTGGGTAGGAAACAAAATATGGAAGGGAAGAGAAAGAAAGACAAATAGTTCAGATGGGCCTTAACTATTGATCCCAAGCAGTTATGCTCTAACATCAAGTGGAAAACAAAACTGGTGCCAAGGTGGTCTCCCATGGAAGGGGCACAGGGTTTGGAGACAGAGAAACAGAGAGACGGAGAGACACATTTTGATCTTAGCACCACCACTTAACCCACTTCTGCCAGGGGGCTCAGAGGAGAAGAGACAAGATGAAGCACTGAAATGCTGGAAGCTTTTAGAACTATTTACACACTTCTAAAATCTAAACAAAAGAAGGAAATTAAGCTTTCTAATGTGCAATGAAAGGTTTTGAGCCCTCCCTCTGCCCTGGTCCATGTGCCTGGCGGGGGGGGGGGGGGCGGCCACTGTGACTCTGGGCGCGGGGTGAGGTGTGTTGGCCGCGTGTTGTCCCTCTACAGCTTACCTTTGCCTCGTGCAGCAAACTCACAGGTAATATTATCGGGGTTGAACCGAATTACTCTCACAAAAGCACAATTAGAAATCGTAGCTTAAACCGCAAGTTGACATGAAAAATGACAGGCGAAACTTCTCCCAATCCTGGTACAAGCTCTTTGTCAACCATATGATGAGGTAAAAATAATGTTGATCTAATTGCATCTGACAAGCAATTGGCCAAAAAAAAAAGGGTATGAAAAATTATCAAGAAGACTCTATGAAATGTGGATTTACATCCACTATTATTCACAGTAAACTGCTCTAGGTGTTATTCTGTGCCTAGAGATATTACCTAATGACCGCGGGACTAATTTATGCCTTATGGGTAAATAAATGGACATGGATGGAGGCCCATGCGTGTTCAGAAACCTTACTGACAGGGTTTGCAGCCATAAAAGTGTGGAGACCACCCAAGTGTGGAACTCTGGGCAAGTAATTAGCCTTCTGGATCCTCAGTTTCCTCATCTGTAAAATGGCAGTAATTTTTTGTAAGCTTGTTTTAATGATTAGAAATGAAACATTTAAAGGGTCCGTCACAGAGTCTGATGTAGACACATCACGGAAGAAGCTATCCTCCCTCTCCTAAACACCCTCATCCTCATCGCCACACCAGTGAGCAAGACTCTACAATTCCTTTCTACACAATCTACAGTGACTATTGAATCAATGAAGATCAAAAAAAAGAAAAGCAAAAAACCTCAAGTCCTGTTAAAAGAGTCAATAAGAGTTTCTTGCAGGGCTTGATTCTCTGGAGATACTTTCTCAGAACTTTCTCTTCTCCTACATCTTATGGACCCCATAGAGAGGGCTCCAGCAACCCCAACACACAGGTCATGCGTATGAATGAAAAGAGCTTCAGGGGGACCACTGTCTAAGGGAATGGATGCTTCTCAGCACCATAAGGAGTAGTTGCTTTGTAGGAAGGTGGGCAGAAATCAGAAATGTAGATACCTTTAGGTGAAATTTTGTATCTGCGTGTTACTGTGCCTAAAAATAGCACTTTGGAGCTGCATTTCTTGGGTTTTTGTAGGGTTTTCTGTCTTAAGGGGTCCTCTGATGAAAAGCAAATGTTCATGAGGGAGCGAACCATTAGGTCTCAACTAACATCTAAAAGGATATTTGCAAGTCAGCCTTTTGAGAGTAAAATCACAGCCAAGAGAGGAGGGTGGGGAGCAGGAGTCGAGGGGGGAGCAGGGAGAAAGGGGCTGAAAGATAAAGTGGGGGGAATCCCAGGACTCTGTTTGACATTACCTATACCCAACCTTGCTGGGACTAGCCCTTAGTTTTGAGGAGGGGATTATTTGCT
Organism: Callorhinus ursinus; assembly: GCF_003265705.2. Taxonomy (NCBI): domain Eukaryota; kingdom Metazoa; phylum Chordata; class Mammalia; order Carnivora; family Otariidae; genus Callorhinus; species Callorhinus ursinus. The sequence goes on from NW_027397070.1 coordinate 48,330,800, forward strand.
TTTGAATATCTACACCTTCCCCTCTTTCTGTCTCGTTTCCACTCCCCCACTCTCTCCAGTCTCCTCTCCCAGCACACACAGACACAGACAGGCAATGCACACGCGTGCGCGCGCGCACACACACACACACACTCACACCAAAGCTACTAAAGCTCTGAATTTTAAAAAAATTAGGATGAAAACAAAGTTTGAAAAACTGCTAGACTCTAATATAGGTCAAAAGGGAAAGAAAAATAAGTTGTGTATGTATGCATGTGGATGTGTATAGTTTACAACTTTCAGCAACAACTAATCCCCTCGTTCCCCCCAAAACAAACTCTATTTGCACATACTATGAACTAGACCTTGTGCTAAGTGCCAAGGATACTAAAATGATTAAGAAAATAATCTTTGCCTTCAAGGAGCTCACCATTTAGGTGGCAACACCAACATGTACATCATAATAGATAATTTGTCACACATTTTAAAAGAGGTGGATCTGTGGCAACATAGAGGAGAGGGGGACTCACTTGATCCTTTAGGGAAGTTGGTTTGGGGAAGGCTTCATAATGGGAATGTCCCATAAATTACATAGTTCTTAAAACATTTTTTTTATTATTCAATGTAACATAAAGAGTATAAAATGATATACACAGGGAGTAAGGAGTACACTTGTTTTGATGAGCACCAGGTGATGTATGAACTGTTGAATCACTGTAATGTACGCCTAAAACTAATATAACACTGTATGTTAATTATACTGGAATTAAAATAAAAAATAAAAGCGTGGCTGGGTGATAGACATTGGGGAGGGTATGTGCTATGATGAGTGCTGTAAATTGTGTAAGACTAATGAATCACAGACCTGTACCTCTGAAACAAATAATACATTATATGTTTAAAAAAAGAAGAAGAAGAAGAAGATAGCAGGAGGGGAAGAATGAAGGGGGGGAATTGGAGTGGGAGACGAGCCATGAGAGACTATGGACTCTGAGAAACAAGCTGAGGGTTCTAGAGGGGAGGGGGGAGGGGGATGGGTTAGCCTGGTGATGGGTATTAAAGAGGGCACGTTCTGCATGGAGCACTGGGTGTTATACACAAACAATGAATCATGGAACACTACATCAAAAACTAATGATGTAGGGCACCTGGGTGGCTCAGTTGGTTGGGCGACTGCCTTCAGCTCAGGTCATGATCCTGGAGTCCCGGGATGGAGTCCCGCATCGGGCTCCCTGCTTGGTGGGGAGTCTGCTTCTCCCTCTGACCCTCCCCTTCTTGGGCTCACTCTCTCTCTCAGATAAATAAATAAAATCTTAAAAAAAACTAATGATGTAATGTATTGTAATGTATGGTGATTAACATAACATAATAAAAATAAATAAATAAATAAATAAAATAAAAAAATAAAAAACCTATTTCTTATTTTTAAAAAAGGATAAAAATAATCAATGAACATCTGTGAACCCAGTACCCAGCCTAAGAAATAGAACAGTTTCTGTATCTCTGAAGTCCGTCTGAGTGTCCCTTTCTGATCCCCTCTGTATGTTTTGTTTATCAGCCCTTTGTTTTCACTAATAAGTTTACCACATATATATGCAGCACTAAACTATACACTTTGGTGCTTTGCTTGGTTTTAAATTTTATGTAAATGGAATAATACAGTATTATTATTCTGAGACATGGTATGTTTTACTACACCTCTTGTTCTTTTGAGAATTATCTATATTCATGAATGTAGCCACAACTCGTTTTTATTGGTGTATAGTAGTCTGTTGCATGAACTGATTTTTGTTTACTGATCCATTTCACTATTGATAACTATTCTGTTGTTTCCAGTTTTTTTGCTATTATAAACAGGGATACTATGAACGTTCTTCTATAAGTCCCCTGGTACATATATATCCTCTGAAGAGGAACTATTGAGCTATTGCTGGTACATAGGAATGCAGTTGGCTTAAACATTGACTTTTATCCAATAACTTTGCTAAATGCTCTCACTAATGGGTTAAAATGTTATCTGTAGATCGTCTGATATTTTTTCATAGACAACCATATCATCTGAAAATGATGTTAGTTTCTTTCTTTCAAATTCTTATATATTCTTTTCTTATCTTACAATTGTTAAGACCTCTAATATGATGTATGGAAGTGATGACAGCTGACATCTATATCTAGCTTCTGACCTTAAAGAGAATGTTTTCAACATTTACTAGTAATTATGTTGTAAGCTTTTAAAATATATTAAGTTTTCTTGATTAGGTTAAGGAAGATTCTTCCATTCATAATTTGCTGAGTTTTGATCATGATTAACTTTTTTAGCTTTCTTTTTTATTTAAATTTATTTAATTAACATACAGTGCAATATTGGTTTCTGGAGTAGAAGTCAGCAATTCATCACTTACATACAACACTCATTGCTCATCACAACAAGTGCCCTCTTTATTATCCATCACCCATCTAGCCTGTCCCCCACCAACCTCCCCTCCATCAACTCTCAGTTTGTTCTCTATTCTTAAGAGTCTCTTATGGTTTGCTTCCCTCTCTCCTTTTCCCCCCCTCCCATATGTTCATCTGTTTTGTTTCTTAAATTCCACATATGAGTGAAATCATATGGTATTTGTCTTTCTCTGAGTGACTTATTTCACTTAGCATAATACATTCTAGTTCCATCCATGTTGTTGCATATGGCAAGATTTCATTCTTTTTGATGGCTGAGTAATATTCCTCTGTGTGTGTGTGTGTGTGTGTGTGTGTGTGTGTGTGTGTGTGTGTGTGTACCACATCTTCTTTATCCATTCATTAGCCAATGGACCTTTGGGCTCTTTCCATAGTTTGGCTATTATTGATAATGCTGCTATAAACACATGATTGAATTTCTAATTTTGCCAAAAGTCCTTCTGCTTAAAAAAAAAGTATTTTTTTTCACCTTTGATCTGTTAATGTGGTGAATTACCTTATTCAGTTATCTAACATTAAACCAACCTTACATTCTTAGGATAAACCCAATTGGCCATTACCTATGTCATTAATGTATGTAGCCACAATTAATTAGTTTTTTTAAATGTATAGTATTTTGAACTGTCTCAGTGCCTTTCAGTCCTAGCGGGCTTTTGTCAATACAACTCTGATAAAGACTTTGTGGGTTTACGGTTTATCTAATTCTGGTCTGCCTCATGCTATGGAGCCACATTCAGAATCCTTTTTTAAATAGGACTCTCACTATTTTTGGTAACTTAAAACCCTTTTGTCTGGCTGAGAGGGTCTAGTAGGAACCAACACAAAACTTCAGAGGTCTTATCTAAGGATCCTATGGCCACACTCTTGCCTTGATCTTTACCCAGAGGCTACTATTTACTTGGAAAATAATTTACTGGCTTGGGGGACTGGAATTAAGATGTGATTTGTTCTCCAGCATATTAAGTCCTGCCTTTTCCACAGTCACTTTAAATTCTTCTTGCAGGCTGAACAATCCTTTCTTTAGCCCCATCTCTCTCTTCCCACACCTTATCATACACAGCCAAAAGAAACTAACTGACACTTTCAACCTTCTGCCAGGAAATGATCTTATCGAGTCTGGTTTCTTTGCATCCTCACCAGCATTTGATATTGTCACTAATTTGCATTTTAGCTGTTCTGATACATGTGTAGTAGTTTCTCATTGTAATTTTCATTTGCATTTCCTTGAGGCTGTATCTCTGAAGTCCGTCTGAGTGTCCCTTTCTGATCCCCTCTGTATGTTTTGTTTACATGTTTGGGCCTTGAGGCCCATGTTACTGAACATCTTTTCATGTGCCGATTTTCCATCTTTCCATGTGCCAAAATCTGTAAATAGATTTTTCTATTTTTCCTATATTTTCTATATTTTCAAAAATAGATTTTTCAGTGCAATGTCTCTTCATGGCTTTTATCCATTTTCCAATTGAATTGTTGGCTTTTTTATTGTTGTGTATTGAGAGTTTTGCTTTTTTTAAAATACAGTTGACGCTTGAATAACATCGGTTTGAACTGCACAGGTCCACTTGTCTGTGGATTTTTATAGTTACAACACTGTAAATGTATTTTCTCTTCCTTATTATTTTCTCTTTTTTCCTTATTATTTTCTTAATAACATCTTTTCCTCCAGCTTACTTTATTGTAGAGTACAGTATATAATACACATAACATGCAAAATATGGGTTGATTGATTGTTTATGTTATCAGTAAGGCTTCCTCCAGTCAACAGTCGGCTACTGGGGCAGTCAAAAGTTATACATGGATTTTCCACTGTGTGAGGTGTTGGCACCCCAACCCCCATGTTGTTCAAGGGTCAACTGTATATTCTAAATATTAGTCCTTTGTGTAACATGTAGTTTGCAAATATTTTCTCCCTGTCTGTAGCTGTTGACAAGATCAAAAAGAGATATTTTTGCAGAGAAAAGATTTTTTATTTTTATGAAGTCCAATTTATTGACTATTTCTTTTATGGATCATGCTATTGGTATCATATCTAAGAACTTTTGACCAAGTCCTAGGTCCCAAAGATTTTCTCCTATGTTATCTTCTAAAAGTTTTGAAACTTTACATTTAAATATATGATCCATTTTGAGTTAATTTTATAAGGTATGAAATAAGGCAAGCTTCATTTTTTGGCCTATGAATGTCCAATTTCTCCAGAACCATTTCTTTTTTTATGTTAAGAGTCCCTGAATCTTATTCAAATCCTCTGTTTTAGGAATCCTCTCCCACCACTCCAGGAGAGGAAAAAGGGGCACTAGGGTACTACCTCATTATGACCAGATGGGAGTAGAAATTCAAGTTCCTCACTCTGCCTTCTCTGACACCTGGAAGTGGAACACGTCCTTGTTACTGCTAGGTGGGGATAGGAGTCCCCTGCCACCCCACTGGATATCACAACCTGTGTTCATGGAATATACACATTTGGTTATGGCATATTATCATGCACAGGAGATTTTATACAAAGATGATAGAAGAGATGATAGATAGATAGATAGATAGATAGATAGATAGATAGATAGATAGAAAATAGATATCTGTATCCCACAAATTTTTATGTATTTTTATTTCCATTTACTTCATTATATTTTTCAAATTTCCCTTATGATTTCTACTTCGACTTTTGGATGGCTAAAAAGTATATTGTTGGGGCGCCTGGGTGGCTCAGTCGATTAAGTGTCTGCCTTTGGCTCAGGTCATGATCCTGGAGTCCTGGGATTGAGCCCCGCATCAGGCTCCCCACTCAGCGGGGAGTCTGCTTCTCCCTCTTCCCTTCACCCTGCTCATGCTCTCTCTCACTCTCTCTCTCAAATAAATAAATAAAAATCTTTAAAAAAAAGTATATTGATTAATTTCTGTATATTTGGGGATTTTAAGATATCTTTCTATTTTTAATTTCTAATTAATTTCCATTGTGATCAGAAAACAAACTGTATAATTCCAATTATTTTACATTTATTGAAGTTTGTTTTACGGCAGCATATGTCTACCTTGGTGATGTTCCATGTGTACATGAAAAGAATGGGTATTCTTTTCTATAAACAGCAATGAGGTCAAGTTGATTGATAATATTGATTACATTTTCTATATCCCTATTGATTTTCTGTCTATTTGTTGTATTAATTACTGAAATAAATCTTCAGTAGAAATGTAGATTTGTTTATTTATTCTTTCAGTTCTGTCATTCCTGCTTTATGCATTTGGAAGCTCTGTTATTAAATGCACACTCAATTAGGGGCACCTGGGTGGCTCAGTCCATAAAGCATGTGACTCTTGATCTTGGGGTTGCGAGTTCAAGCCCCACATTAGGCATAAAGCTTACTTTAAAAAAATGCACACTCATTTAGTATTGTCCTGTCTTCTTGATGACTTGACCCCTTTACCATTATGAAGTGTCCCTCTTTATGCCTGGCAATATTCTTTGTTCTGAACTCTACTTTGTTTGATATGTAATATAGTCACCCCAACTTTCATATGATTAATATTTTCATGGTATATGTTTTTCCATCTTTTACTTTTAATAATCTGCATCTTTATATTTTTTTTAATTTATTTATTTAAGAGAGAGCACAAGCAGTGGGGAGGGACAGAAGGAGAGGGAGAGGGAGAAGTAGACTCCCCACTAAGCAGGGAGACCAACGTGGGGCTGGAGCCCAACGTGGGGCTTGATCCCAGGACCCCAAGATCACAACCCAAGCCAAAGGCAGATGCTCAATCAACTGAGCCACCCAAATGCCCCATATCTTTATATTTACAGTGAGTTTCGGGTACTGGGTGGCTCAGTCGGTTCAGTGTCTGCCTTTAGCTCAGGTCCTGATCCCAGGGTCTTGCTTCTCCCTGCTCAGTGGGGAGCCTGCTTCTCCCTCTCCTCCCCACTTGTGCACTCTCTCTCTCTCTCTCAAATAAATAAATAAAATCTTTTTAAAAATAAAGTGAGTTTCATATAGAGGGAAAACAATTAGATCTTGTCTTTTATCTAGTCTGACAATCACTGCTTTTTAACTGGAGTGTTTATATCATCTACATTTAATGTGATAATCTATACCATTGGGTTTAAATTACTCTATTGCTATTTGTTTTCTAATTAACCCTTGTTCATTTTTCCTTTCCCCTTTTTCATGTGTTCTTTTGGATTAAATTTTTTTTTAGTATTCTTTTTTATCTCCTCAATTGGATTGTTAGCTACAACTTTTTTTCTTACTAGTAACTGCGGTATTTACAGTATGCATCTTTAATTTATTACAGTAAATTTTAAATAATATTTTGCCATTTTGTGTGGAATGTACAAATCTTACAAAAGCATTCTCCATTTCTCACTTCTATTCTCTGTCCTATTGTTTTTATTTTCACATTATTATTGGTTTTGCTTCAGACAATTGCCTTTTAAAGCAATTTAATAAATAAAAGTAATATGAGATAATAATGTATAACATGTATTAGTATGTATTATAATACTAGGTAAGTATTGTATAATAATAAAAGAGAAAAATGTATTTTATACTTCACATATTTACCATTCTACATTTCTTAATTTATTTGTGTAGATCTAAGTTTCTGCCTGGTATCATTTCCCTTTCAAGAACTTCCTTTAGCATTTCTTATGTACACATCTAATGGCAACATTTTCAGGTTTTGTCTGAAAGTGACCTTATTTCACCTGTATTTTGAAGGATAATTTTGGGTAATATGGAATTTTTGTTTTTCAGCACTATAGTTCTGGCTTGTGTAGTTTCTGACAAGAAGTCTGTTGTCGTTTTTAATCTTCATTTTTTAATGTACCCTTTTCTCTGGCTAGTTTTAAGGTTTTCATTTGTCACTGATTTTCAGTCATTTGATTATGCCTTTGTGTTTATCCTGTTTGGGTTTTGTTAATATTCGTGGATATGTTGGTTTATAATTGTCATATTTGGCAAGTTCTCAACCATTTTTTTCAAATGCTTTCTACCTCCTCTTCTTTCTCTTTATTGTGAGTTTCCAACTACACATCAGTAATATAGCTTGATATTGTCAAATAAGTTACTAAGTTTCTGTTCATTTTCTTCAGTCTTTGTTGTTTCATTTTGGATGGTTTCTATTGCTTTGTCTTCAAGTTTACTGATCTTTTCTTCTTTAGTGACTACTCTGGTGTTAAACTCATTCAGTGATATTTGAATTTCAGTAATTGTAACTATCTGGGGAGTCATGATACCTACCCCACCTCTCTCACAAAATTGTAGAGATGCAACAAAGAAAGGAATTTTGTATCAGTCAGGGTCTCAGGAGGAAAGAGAAACCAATCTGAGTATTTACAACAGAAAGAAGTTAATGCACAAAGTGAGGGAATACTGAGGAGCCAACAGAGGAAAGTGGGGCAGCTGGGAACTAGGAAAGCAGGAAGCACCATCACCCCTAGGCTGTAAGAACAAAGGGAAAAAGTAGTGTTCCACAGTTTAGGAGCTGGGGCCTTCTAAGAGAGCAGAAAAACAATCATGTGGGAGTTGGAGCTATGGGGGAGACACAGATGCTGCTGGGGATGCATCTTGGGGCAAAGAGGGAGAGGAATACCTTGGCTTCTCTTTTTCTCCCACCCTCCAACCTCTCACCAGTGGCCTGGGGGCTTGGGAAACATAGCAGAGATCAGCTCCCAGTGTAAAGAGCAGAGTAATGGACCAGAGGGCTCCCAGGCTCAACACCTACCCAGTGTTACACTTAGAAATACTAATGCCTTATATAAATGTTAGCTATAATATTACAATATCTGGAGTGAAGCACACATTCCCCATCCCTTAAACGATCATTCATTCTAAAATCTCTGTTTTATAGATGAGCCCACTGGGGCTCAAAAGAGACTGAAATGAATGCCAGATATACTCATGAAATATCAAAAAAAAATTTTTTTTTTTTTAGAACTCATAAATCATTGCAGGGAGAAACAAGGTGTAATGGTTACGAGCCAATCACCAGTGAGCAGTGTGATTCTGAACCCAGGGTCATAAAAGGCGTTGGGACTTCCTCCTGTTTTCTCTCTTCAACCACTCACTCAGGGAAATCAGCTACGATGTTGTAAAGATACACCAGGTGGCTCTAAGGAGGGGCCCACAAAGGCACGGTAATGAAGCAGCCCTCCACAACCAGCAAAGAGCCAAGAATTCCTACCAGTGGCCCTGAGATGAAAGCAGCTCCTCCCTCCCCACTCAGGCCTTTAAGGGACACAGCCCCAGTTGGTACATTGACCATGGCCTCATGAGAGACCATAAGCCAAAACCACCCAGCTAAGCAGACCCACAGAAACTAAGATAGTAAATACCTGTCATTTTAGGTCACTGTGTTTTGGAAGCATTTGTTACCCAGAGATAGATAATAATACAGTGATTATCATGGGACCTCTTAAAATCTTTTCCCATTTTGTTTCTTGCCACCTTGGTGATCATGGCTGCCCCAGTCCATTCCAACATGATTCAAAATCTAAAAGTAAAAAGGGCTGAGTCTTCATTCCTTCTTTTCCAACTTTGTCATACCTTAGCCAGCAATTGCTAAGCTCTACCTACTCGTGCATACTTGGGAGCGGCAACAGGACTCCATGCCCTACATATTTGGACCTCAGGCCCTGGTTAAGTAAAATTATTTGGCTATCCTGCTTCCACAGAGCAATGACATAGTTATGTGCTTTATATCTGTGAGTCTTGAGGGTCTAAGTTAGATTTTTCCAGAACAAGCAGATTCCTTCCTGGGACAGAAAACTGGCCCTCTGGCTAGACTGATGTACACACCAATTGCTCCCCACCCGACACACAGACACAGAGGTAACACGCAATGTACCACTTACCACTGAATAACAGAGCTTCTGCTATAAATATGATAGCTATTCTTGGGGGAAACAGGGCTCACCTTCCATCATGGAAGGTGGGACAAGGACATCTGACTTAATCTTGGGACCCCTGAAGATGCCAAGAGGTGGGGACCATGGAGATCCCACTTGGGTGACAACACCCAGTTTCCAGGGCCAGCAGGTGACTGCACCTGCAGCCCCGTGCCCATGTCTGATGGTGAGGCCAGGCAAACAGGATGTCTAAGAGAAGTGGTGACAGCTCTGTTGTCACCGGGGCTAGTCTGCGGTGCCATCCCTGCATTTCTGGGTGCCTCATTCCATATCTGCCCAAACTGATTCCTCAGCCTTCCCAGAGGGCTGAGGGCTTCCCAACAACCTTTCTAAAAGAGCTACTTTCTGTAGCTTGGAACTAAAATCTCAGATGAGAACACATTCCCTCCCTAAATCAGACCAACAAAACTTTGATGTAAATTCAAGGCTGAGTGAGCAAATTCATGAGAACCAAAAATCTCTAAATATACTGTCATCATCACAATTAGTGATTGTTTTCCATGACCTGTGTATTGCTGTAAGCAATGCGTTACACCAGAAACAATTTTTTTTAAGTGTAACCTTCTTTTTCAGGAAAGAAAAAAAGGTACAAGAGTGAAAGCTTAGGGGGACAAAAAAACAGAAAACCAAAGCAAAAAATGAAATGTGATTTATGAACTGAGTACATAAAGGCACAGAAAAATAGTCTTCAAAGACACTGCAAAAAAAAAAAAAAAAGAGGAGAATAAAGGGAAATGTTGCTCCTTTATTAGATGGGGACAGGGAGAAATGAGTAGCAGATGACAGAAAAAAATACAAAATAACATTTTGAGCTAGTTTGATCTTGATCAATATAAAAAAATGATAAGGTGCAGAAAAGTCTAGTTAACACATGGAGAAAGGAAGGACAAAGTTGCAGACAGTTTGAAACCAGGTTAGAAGCAAAGAAAATTCATTTGAATGAGCTGAGGTCCTATAGACAGGGATCTTAGGAAACTGAAGGGAGTCATCACCAGCTTGCAAACTCAACAAACATGTATAGGATAGTAGTATGTTCATGGTGCTGGTGACTTCAGACATCCCACTTTATCTGCACAGCTATGCTTTCCAGTAAGAATTCTTATCCCTAATCTATAGGTAAAGATCTCGGTCCAAAAGTCATGCGATAGGAGTGGCAGAGTTGGAGCTAAAATGCCCATTCCGAGTGCATCCTTCCCACAGCTACCATCCTAAGTGGGGAGACGGAGAGATGGGGAGAGAGAGAAAGATCCCAGGACCAAATTCAGAATAGCAGGTGCTGGAGGGTAGGTAGTGTGCTAACTGCTGGCAGAGACAGAGAAGGCAAAAGTACACTGGGCCACAAATCAGAACTAGGTCCTGCCTCAACTCTGCAGCCTACTAGCTGTGTGACCTTGGGAAAGTTAATCTCCTGCTTTGGACCTCGGTTTCTTAGTAAATGAAGAGATTGGTCCAGGTGACCTTTGCCATTGCTTCAAATTCTAAGTCCATGATCCTGGATATGAGTTGAACATATACATAGAGGGATTCTGAGAAAGCTCATGAAATTTGAGAAATAGTATAGTTCTCCATTTACAGAGCAAATTCATATTTATCTGGATTTCCGTTGCTTTGCCCAACGTCCTTTCATCGTCTTTCTGAGGCTAGCACTCTTCCCCCACCTCCCTGTCTTTCTTTTGATGCACTATCCTTCCCACATTCCACGGGATTCTGGTGGGGCTGCCAATAACAGTACGGAGCCCCACCCTTGGCCTCTGTGATTGGCCCAAAGGTTGGGCACCGAACCCAAGACCAATCAGAATCTTTCTCTGAATGTTTCTATGTGGATATAGGGAGAAAAAAAGGTACTCATTCCTGGGATGTGGGACTGATATAAACCTAGAAATATCCTCTCTCCACCCCTACTACCACCACCCTGCCACATAGATATTGCCTCACTTTTCCACCTCACTGACAAGGCTTATCTAGGGCAGAAGGGAGAAGCAGGGGCAGGGATATGGGGAAGAAGGGAGGACACGCACTGTGGGACATACTGCTTGAGCACCTTAGCTCCATTCATGGCTTCCTAGCGTGTGATCCCCCTAATTCCACATATTTGGAGGGTATTAGTTTCCTATGGCTGTTGTAACAAAGTACCACAAAGTTGGTGGCTTGAAATAACAGAAATGTATTCTCTCACAGCTCTGGAGGCCAGTAGTCTGAAATCAGTATCCCTGGGCCAAAATCAAGGGGTCCACAGGGCAGTGCTCCTTGCTGAGGTTCACAGGAGACTCTGTTCCTGGCCTTTTCTAGCTTCTGGTGGCTGCCAGCATTCCTTGGCTGGTGGTCTCATCACTCCGGTCTACCTCCGTGCTCACATTGTCCCCTCTTCTGTCCACGTCAAATCTCCCCATCCCCCACTTAGTAAGACATGTGTGATGGCATTTAGGGCCCAGCAGGACACTCCAGGATAATCTCTGCTTCACAAGATCCTTAATTTAATCACATCTGCAAAGGTCCTTTTCCCAAATAAGATGATATTTACAGGTTCCAAGAAATAGGGCCTGATATCTTTGGATGGTCACGATTCAGCCCTTTGTAGGGTGTAAACTAGCTTGAGTTCCATTTCTATTATTTGCTACAGAAAGTTGTAACACAATGTTTATTGCTTAAAATTAGGGAAACACCAGATATAAAGAAAAAAACAAAATCCTACCCCGCTCCGTCATTCAACTGATGAATGCCTAATGTGGGACAGGGGCCTAACTTCCACCCACTCCCTGCCCTCACAGTATGATGAAAGAAAGGAAAAACAAGTAAACAAGCAAATATAAACGGCTCTGAACAAAAATGTCTTAATGCTTTCCATCCTTTTTCTAGGCACATTTTTCACTATTGACATATGCCCTGTTTTATCTCACTTTCTTCACTTCACTATAATTAGTATTTCCCGTGTCATCATTCTGCAAAAGCAAGATTTTCATAGTGTACACATTCCTTATCTGGATGTGTTAAGATATATTTAGTCATTCTCTGATACTGTTTTCAATCTTTTTACCATCATAAACAACATGATGGACATCTTCGCTTGACTGGCACATCACTTCCTTAGGAAAGACTCCAAGACAGTTACTAGGTTAGAAACCCTTTTTAAAAAGGCTCTGGATGAATACTGCCAGGTGTCTTTCCAGAAAGAACACCAGTTCACATTCCTACAAAATTGTCTCAGAGTGCCCCTCCCACTGCACATCTCATGTTTTATTTAAAACTTCTGTCTAGTTGATGAACAAAAATTGTATCTTTTCTCAATATACATTTTTCTGATTATTAGGGGTGATTTTTATCTTAACAGTCATCTCTATTTCTTCTTCTGTTTATTATTTTTTCATGTCCTCTGCCATTTTTCTCATTAGATTTTAGCATTTTTCTCATGGATTGGGAACCACATTGTCATCTTGGTGGCAAATAGTTTTCCTGGTTTTGCCATTTGCCATTATTCTGTTTAGGATACTGATTTCACATTTCTGGCATCCAGAACTACGACAGACCACTGAGCTTGTGGTAATTGTTATAACAGTCATAGGACACAAATACCACCCTGATGGAACCCCCAAATGGGAACTCTTTAGCTTTGCCTCCAGAATTGATTTTGAGCCTGATGTAGTGGCCTTATTGGGAGGAGAGGATTGGCCCTCTGGGGACCCCAAATCAGCCTTTCAAAACACAAAACTGAAATGTGATCATGTTCTTTGTGAAAAAAATGAAAAATGCTCTTTGGCCTGGCCTTTATCTCCATTTCATGATTTATTGTTTTTGTTTGCTTATTTTAGGTATACATATGGTTCATCCTCAGATTTACAAAGTCCAAAATCAGTTTTTAAGAAAATCAGTTCCCAGAAACACACATAAGTTCTCTTCTAAATTGACACATTTCTGACAAATCTGCCCCATGTGGAAAGAACGGTCTTGCAAATCAGGGCAAGACCCAGCCGGGAGCATGCAGAGATGTCCGAGACTATGTCCCCACTCCCCAACCCCCCACCCCCGAAGAGTCTGCAGGTTTTGTTGTCATTATTTTTGTTCATTTGGGGTTTTTTTCTATGTTTTGGTAAATCATTTTATACAACACATGTCTAAGTATACAAAGATGGTCCCTAACCTGCATCCAAAAGTGGTGGGGCCAGTAACAGTCTGGCTTCTGAGGTAGCCCGCTGAGGCCCAGAGTTTCACTGCTCAGGGGAAGGAAAAAGATTTTAGAGGCCATTAAGTCCAAGAGGAAAAAACAGAGGAAAGGGGTGCCTGGTCCCTGAGGGAAGGTGAGGAAGGAATGGAGACGTTTAAAGGAGATTTTGTGAGTTTTATCACAAGGAATGTGATGCAAACTCTCTTCCTAATCTCTTGATGAAAACTTGGGGGAAATATACACACCCCCACAGGTGCACTGGAATTGAGCCATTAGGTGAGATGAAATGGTGAGAACAGCCTCAAGTTGGATGCTGGATGAGTACCCAGGTGAAGGGCAAAGGGCCAGCCAAGTCCAGATTACAGAGGCATGGGGCACTCGCTGGCAGAGAGACGGTCACTCCCTGTGACATGGCCGAGGGGAAGGCAGCCCTCTGGTTCACCAGCCCACACTGGGCTAGATGGCATGAGGATACTCTGTCCCTCTTTCAGCTACAATGACCAGAGTGAGCTCATGCCTTCACTACTTCTCACCTGGAACATTCCAGCAGCCTGTCCTGCCCCCAGCCACCAATGTGATCTCTCTAACTCACAAATCTAAACATTTCCCCTTGATTATAACCTTTAGTGGCTTCCACTAGCCATCACTGTATCCTGTGTATACAAGGGCTGGAGACACAGCCCCATGTGAGTTTCCGTGTGAGTTCCCATCCTTGTCACTTCTTCCCTTGCATGCACAGACACTCCATTGCCATGTCAGTCTCTCTCCAACCTCACGCTCCTACATGTGCTCTTCCCCCTTGCTGCCTCAGGAATTCTTACTCGTTCTTCACATCCCATCGGAAATACCCATTCCCTAACTCCTGGGTCTCCCCTGACAGGCTCATGCACTCCCTTCTTTGGGCTCCCAAAGTACATCAAACCCACATGGATTCTTCTCAAAGCAACATGTTAAGTCTCTGAGGACTCATTCCACACCAGGACTTCTAAGTGCTCTACTGTATTAGCTCATTGCATCTACAACCTTATGAGATCTGTCTTGCTGTTACCCACATTATGGATGAGGAAACTGAGGCCCAGAGGGGTTACCTGCCTTGCCCAAAGGTATACAGCTAGCGAGCAGCAGATCTGAGATTTAAGCCCTGGCCTCTCAACCGCCACATTATGTGCCTTGAAGCACTTCCCATGATGCGTTTTAATCGTGTGCCCACGGGGCGCCTGGGTGGCTCAGATGGTTAAGCATCTGCCTTCGGCTCAGGTCATGATCCCAGGGTCCTGGGATCGAGTCCCACATCGGGCTCCCTGCTCCTTGGGAGCCTGCTTCTCCCTCTGCTTCTCTGTCTCTCTCTCCCTCTCTCTCTCCCTCTCTCATGAATAAATAAATAAAATCTTAAAAAAAAAAAATCGTGTGCCCACATCAGTAGCTCCTAAACCAGGCTATCACCTGGATCACCAGCCCCTAGCCCCACTGAGTCAGAACCTTGTAGAGTAGGACCCAGAAGTCTGTCATTCTCAAAAGCCATCCAGGTGGTGCAGGTGCCCAACAGGTGACCAACCATCCCGGATGTGGGACAGTCCTGGGAAAGCCCAGACAATTCGGTCACCATGAGGAAGTTCAGGTGTGCCTGAAGGTCTCCTCTCATGACCTGTGGGCTCCCTGAAGCTGGGTATAGCATGTCATTCACCTGCCCTAGCAGGCATCCAGCAGTGGCTGGCTCAGAGTAGGTGCTCAGTAAATGGAAAGAAATGTGTTATATGTGTAGAACTTATCAATGAACTTGAACAGCTTTCTTCAGCTCCAGGTTCAGCTGAAAGATAGTTTTCAAGGGACATCAGTGGGGGGGGCAGGTTAGAGTCACCTGGGCACAGCTCTGATCTTGTTCCACACCCACACTGCCCCACTTTACCAGCCCTCAGAGACCACTCCGAGGTGGGGATACCCAAGTGGTTGGGGTCAACTAGCAGGCAGCTCCCCGGGATGCCCCTAAGGGAGTCCTGCTTTTCCCAGCCATGCCTGAGCAGTGCAGGGCTCCCCAAAAGACTCAGAGAGTGAAGGCAGGGGTCTTGGCGAACACTGGTCCAATCCCCTGTGTTTCAGATGAGGAAACGGAGTTCCCTCCAAGGTGATTTGTGTATGTTCTTTGTAAAAGAAGGAAACTGGCTCCTTGCCCATA
>NW_027397070.1:48346562-48487730 GCF_003265705.2 Callorhinus ursinus
GCACGCACACACACACATACATACAGAGACAGAGAGGCAAGTATATTTTCTAGGCAAGTGTATTTTCTCAGCTTGTCCCTTGTCTCGGGGCTATGTTTACAGTATTTTTTCCCATGGTGATTTTAATTTCTCTGTAATTATGTAGTATCAATCTCTTCCTTTATGGTTTTGGAGTTTTATGCCCTATTGAGAATGGCTCCCCACTTCTTAATTTCTTCTAGAACTTATAAAATTTTTTTGAGTGTGAAGAGTGTGTTAGGGATCCAACTTCTCTTTCCCCAGATTAGACCCAGATGGAGAAATAACTCTTCCAAAGTCACAGAGTGGGTCTGGGGTCTGCTGGTATTATGGGGTCCCACTTAGAGCTCATGCTATCACTACCCCAGTTTGTATAAAGGTCTCTTCTTTAACTAGTCTCTTTGGAAGGCTGCAAAAGAATAACTTGTTTTCATTGTATTCTGTCCTGCATTAGAGACATCTGTAAGCTTGGCTTGCAAAATATTCATTTTGCCACTATATTCTATTCACCTTTGTGGCTTCCACCAACCCATGATACCTTGCCCAATCCTCTGCATACAATAAATATTTGGGAATTAAACTGAGTAATATGCTCCAACTGACTGTGTGAAGAAGACCCATTTCCTAAATGCAGAAATAAAGGGATTTGGTGGGCTAACTGTCCTAAGACCTCATGACCACATGGCAGGGGTTGCCAAAGAGGGAGATGCACCCAAGGGTGACCTCCGTCTTCTCTTCTCATTTGCCATGATAGGGAACCTTCAAGCCAGAGGGCTCTGGAGCAGTTGCTGGGTTCACAGAGTAGAGGGGCTTGATGGACGGAGGGACACAAAGAAGGGATTTGGCAGGAAGGGAGATTGCAGCTCCTGTGACTGATCTTGGGTCTTCTCCTGTCACCCCACCTCTTGGATGTGAGTATTTCTTAGAACACGAGGGCCAGAACAGCAGAAACTGAAGAAAAGTGACAGCTGACTAGGGCAGAGGACACTCTCCATTTTTGTGAGGCTTCAGAAAGAACTGCCCAGTGTCCTCTGGGGTTACCATATCCCACCTATTGAGGCCAATACAAGTGTCTCCCGATACTGTAGAATGCTTCGGAATGCAGTGTCCTGACAAATCGAAGACTCTTATGCACAGAGTGGCCAGTATTACTAAAGGTGCCTGGTTCATTTATCTACTCAACAGCTGCAGAATGCCTTCTGAGTGCCTGACTCTGTGTGCTGTTCTAGGTGGCAAGAGAAACAGTGAAAGAGGGAGAGAGTTGGCTGTTCTCATGAAATTTACTTTCTGGTTGAGAAAGACAGATAACAAATAAATCAACCCAAAATGCACCAAATAATACCAGATATTGATAAAAGCTACTAAAAAAGTACAAGGGATGTGTGCTGAGGAGTATGTTAGTCAGTGGTCAGGAAAGGAGGGGACATTTCCTCTGAGACCTTAGTGATGCAGCGGACCCGCCTACCTCATGAAGACAGGGAGGAAGAGCATCTCAGGCAGGTGCACAGCTGGAGCAAAGATCCTGAGGCAGGAACAAGTGAACAGAAAGGAGGGTAGCTGGGGTGCCTGGGTGGCTCGGTCGGTTAAGTGTCTGACTCTTGGTTTTGGCTAATGTCATGAAGTCATGGGCTGTGAGATGGAGCTCTGTGTTAGGCTCCGTGCTCAGCACGGAGTCTGCTTGAGATTCTCTGTCTCTGTCCCCTGGCCCCACTCGTGCTCTCTCTCTCTCTCAAATAAATAAATAAAATTATGAAAGAAAGAAAAAGAAAGAAAGAAAGAAAGAAAGAAAGAAAGAAAGAAAGAAAGAAAGAAAAGAAAGAAAGAAAAAGAGAAAGTTGGAACATGATGAGGGGGAAGGAGAATCTGAAGTATTGGAAAATATTGCACCCATGATGGCCGAACTTGTCGACAGTGATTTTGAGAGATCTTTGTGACCTATGCCCAGCGGAGCTTCCCACATCACAGGTAAGAGGACCTTCAGCCACCCTCTGGTCCAGTGTGTCTCAGATTGAGGCACTCCCTCTGGCAGAGAAGAATAAAAGCATATCCCCAGAGTTTCTAGAAATTTTGACTAAATTTTGTTTTTGGAAAGACTTGTGTTTCATTTTTAAAACAAAAGCAAATTTTGCATTCTCTTCCCCAAAATAAACATATTTGCTTTTATATTAAAAATGATATTCCAAATAATCAAATAAAATTAATGTTCCAAGAGGTTGGCCATATATGTTCTGTGTGCCTTATCAATCCCTTGGATATTACCAGGCACCCCCGTTTGAGAAACACCAATCACTTGCCAGAGGAGGGGAAAAAAGCCCAGAAAGATAGGATGAAGTGATTTTTCCCAAGTCTGCCCAAGTATTTGTAGAAATAAAACGTGCTGGGCACCTGGGTGGCTCAGTCGTTAAGCATCTGCCCTCGGCTCAGGTCATGATCCCAGGGTCCTGGGACAGAGCCCCGCATCAGGCTCCCTGCTCCGCGGGGAGCCTGCTTCTCCCTCTGCTTCTCTCTCTGTCTCTCATGAATAAATAAATAAAATCTTTAAAAAAAGAGAAAGAAAACGTGCTAATGTTTTTGTGCTTTCTGAGCATTAGGATTCTAATGGACAGCTATTTCCTGTTGATTTGAGTATATTTTGAAGGTTTGTTTTATATCCTGCCTGACAGGCTCCTCTCTTTCCCAGATAGCCCTGTTGGTTTCATTCTAATCATGGCACTCTTCTTTCAGGCTGTGGGACATGAAGGGCCTGCCAACTCCGTGAAGGGGATACCGTAGGGCCAAGGACACTGCACGAAGTCATCCCCTGCCCCCATGACCAGCTTCCCCCACAGACCAAGTGAGGCATCTGCAAAACTTTTCTGGGTTCACCACCCACAATGTGAGAGAAGCCATTTCTCCAGCAAAGAGAACTACGTCCCACTGCTTTAAAATCCCCGCATCAGCTGCGTGCAAGATTATTGTGCCACTATTTAGAATGTGACTTACAGAGAAGTTGAAATGAAGGGAGAAAAACTTACGTTCTAATGTTAGGTAAAAAAACAAGTGGCAAAACTGAACATGCTGGATGAACTCAACTACCTTAGCAGGGGGATGCATAAAGAAAAAAGACTAGAAGTAATTAAACTAAACAGTTAATAGTAGTCCCAGGAAAGTGGAATTGTGGGTAATGTGGCGATGGGGTGGGGGGTTGTGGGTAATGTGGGGATGGGGGTTGTGGGTAATATGGGGATGCAGCATTGTGGGTATTTTAGGGATGGGGCAATTGTGGGTAATGTGGGGAGGCAGCACTGTAGGCTATTTTTATGTTTTTTACATTTTCCAAATTTCGTGTGTGTGTGTATGTGTGTGTGTGTGTGGCAGTGATAGGCATTAAAAGGAAGATGTCTTTTTCTCAAATTCCCAATTCAGGAAAACACCAATGCGAACACAGAATGTTTTTAAACCCTTGAGGATGAGTATTCAATGTGGTTATAGAGAGAGCTGTGTGGAACTTACTAGGCTGTTGTCGCTACCAGTTAATAGTGATAAAAATAATAGTGATAAGAGTAATTTATAATTAGCAAGTTGATTATTCTGAAGAGTGCTTCTAAAATTTTTGAACTACTTTCAAATGAACTAACAGTTCCCATATAATCCTGCTTATATTCCTTATCATTCTGGGGGTTCCTTTGATAGTTTAAAAGGAAAAGCAGTCTAGCCCTTACCTAAGTTATCACAAATTCAATGAATCCATGTACTATGACGATCCTTCCATCCTGTCTGCAACAGAGGGGAGATTGCCCTGAAGGAAATGACCAGGAGGCTCTCATCTCAGCCGTCCCCTATCCCTAAACCCCTGGGGGCATCAGTCCCCAGGTCCTCCCTCAGGACTTAGTTTCCTGTAATATGAGGAACATGTTCAGACATATCAAAGGTCTCTCCAAGTCATTTATTTATTCACTTCTATTTACTGAGCACCCACAGGTGCCAGGCATGGCTCCAGGCACTGGGGACAGCATCGAATGAAGCAAAATCCTGGTTTTCTTGGCATTTCGTCTTCTTACCACTCATTTGGAGCTCTGAGCTTCTCTAACATCTGTTATAGAAAGGGCTCCTTTCTGTACTTAAACATACGCTGCCTTGTATCATGCAAATTTAACTGGCCTACCAACTCAATTATAAACCTCAGGGAGCAGAGACCAGGATTCCCTCTACTGCATTCCCACAGCCCTTAGCACAATCCTAGGCCTCCTAATTTTTCAATTAGGAAAGCACAGTATCTGCACACAGTAAAGACTTGATAACTGTTTGTTGGATGAATAAAGATCTTCCAATATATTGGACATTTAGACATTTTTTTCTATAGTCCTCGTAAGAGCCCTGAAAGGTAACAATTCACTAATGGGGAAAGAGAGTTTAAGTGACTTGCTCAAGACACATAGTAAGTGGTGATCCTGGGTGCAAGCCCAGGTCTCTACATTCATGAAATAAAATATAATGTGAAAACAAGACTGTTTCTGAGCTATGCACATGCATACTGGGGACAATAAGCTCTTCAGAGAAGGGAAGGATTTGTGCCGGCAGAGTGGTCTGGGAAGAAATCATAGCAGAAGCGGGGCTTCAACTGGACTTTGGGGGATGGAGGAGGGGAGAAAAATAGCAAAAATGACAGCACATGAATCGTGAGGCTCAGTCCCCAAGCAAAGACGGGGATTGGGATCAGCTGTCTCGGGGCACCTTCGCCAACTGATGAGTCTGAAGCACGTTTCTCTAACAGCGGGAAAGTGATGGGAAAATAATTGTTCAATATGTGCCAAAGATCACTAGCCTAACTAAGCATGTGGGCGAGCTGGAAAAGAAGCCAGATGCCCTTCCTCCTGTGAACTCCAGACTGCAGGGCAGAGCGGTTGGCGCAGCACCAGGGCCTGCCCTGAGCAAAGCACTGGGGGACAAGGAAATTGGGTGCCCTCATGGGTCTTCAGTGAGGGGAGGAGGGCCCTTCGTATACTGCTTCTGCAAAGCCTTGACCTCTGCCCTGTGCACTCTGACCCACTGGCCTCCCCCCAAAAGGGTTATTTCACACTCACAGGATGTACCAGAGACCTCCCAGGATGATACAGGGAAAACATCCTGGACTTTGATCCTGGTGACCAGGGTTCTAGACCCAGCTCTGCCATGTATGGATCTGTGACTTTGAACATGACACCACTCATGCTCTCTGCATGGTAGTATAGAATGGTAGAGTGCCTTCCTCACGTAGGGCAGGGTCTTCAAATCAGTTGAGATTAGTTTAGTACATCAAGACCAGGACTTATTGGAAAGGTATGAATTGGAATAGCATGGACATACCAATGTGCATCACATGTTGGGTGAAACTTGTATTTCAGTTGTTTATGCATAGCGGATGATCATGTTAAAATGATTTCTCATTGTGCACCATGCTCAGAAGAGTCTGAAAGCCCCTGGCATAGTCTCCCAGGGTGAAAGGTGTGAAGTCAGACAGTCTAAGTTTGAACCCAGCTCAGCTGCTTGCTAGCTATGTGACTTTGAACAAATTGTTTCACCTCTCTGAGCCTTGGTTTAAACATCTATAAACTCAATACAATATGTTAATAACTTCATAAGGTTGTTGAAAGAATCAAATCCTTCAATCAACAAATCAATATAAAGTCCTTAGGACAGTGGCTGGCATTCAATAAGGGAACAGTACCTGCTACAGTCTCTGTGTTTGTCATTGAGGCACTGGACCAGAAAACAACTAAGGTCCCGTGGCTCTAACCATAGGCCCTGCTTTTTGAGTTGAGAAAGGCTCAGAGAGGTCCTAAGACTGGCCCAAGATCACTTGGCTACTGCTCAGTTCCAAGAGCCCAGTTTGACTTTTCTGAAGCCTTAGCCTTAGCTCTGATCCAGACAAGCCCAGAGAGCAAGGTGATGAGGCACAGCATCGCAAGGGCTTAAGGTTCCTTTGCCCAGGCCCTGAGATTTCCAGAACTTTCCTTTACTCAGACGTGAAAAGCACTGGAACCCTCTGACAGCAGGCATGTCCTGAAGCATCAAAAAGGACTAACCACACTGTAATAGAAACTGGAAGAATGCCAGAGGATTACACGTCCCAGGGACCAGAGACCCAGTTTTGGTAAGATGTATAGCCAGCAACCCTGTGTTTTGGTTTTGCCTATTCGTTCCCCCAAAGTAACTCATTTATTTCACAAAATATAAAAAATACAGATCACAGTTTATCAACAGCTTCACAGCATGAATTAAACATGGTTAAACTGTTCTTCTACTAATATATAGTATGCACAGCATTATATATATATGCCTACTTGGTACATATGTAATACAAACGGTAATTTCCAAGTATGGTGAGTAAACCTATTTCCTCATAACTTCACCAGCATTGGATTTTACTATTTTACATTTGCAAATTTAAGAAGCATGTAAGGATACCTATTCTAATTTACTTATCTTTAAATAGAATATAATGAGGCTGACCTTTTTTTCCCAGGTGTTTACTTCCTGCTATCTTTTTTTTTTCCTAACATGCAAGTCCTCCTGACCTTTCCACAAGCAATACTTATTATGTGACTGATATGGATTGAGGTAGGTAGTAGTAGAGCAATGTTTATCAAAGAAATTACAAAAAAGAAAACTGAATATACTTGCATTGTGAGTCAAGTGAGTGAAGCTTAAGTTCCTAGTCGACAACACCCCACAGTCCTGGGAAATCTATAACCAGGCGAGCGACAGACCTTTTCATCATCATGTTATCACACTTCACCCGGTGGTAAGTCCAAGTCAAAACTCTAGAGAATGGTTGGCAACATCTAACTTGGGTGGGACAGGAACCCTCCTCAGAGGGTTGTTCCTTACACCCTTTGCTCCTGAGATCCTGCTCAACACATATTACCAACAGGTTTGTTCATGAACCCCAGAACCACAACTCAAGGCCATGAACACCCTAACCCAAGCAACCTAGAAATCTGGGTCCCTGAGAACTCTGAGCTGGGGCCATGCCTTTTCTCTCCAGTGGTCACATCACCTAGTCAGATCATCTCCTCATCAGATGACTCCTATTAACTAGATTGTGTCTCCCCAAAATGTGTATGTTG
Source organism: Callorhinus ursinus (assembly GCF_003265705.2). Lineage (NCBI taxonomy): Eukaryota > Metazoa > Chordata > Mammalia > Carnivora > Otariidae > Callorhinus > Callorhinus ursinus. Next base: position 48,353,669 of record NW_027397070.1, read on the forward strand.
AAGCCCTAATCCCTAATACCTTAGAATATGACTTATTTGGAAATAGGGCCTGTAAGAGGTAATTAACATTAAATGAGTTCATATGGGTGGGACCCAATCTAATATGACTGTTGTCCTTATAAGAAGAAGAAACCCCAGGGATGCACACACGCAGAGGAAAAGCTGTGTGAAGACAGCTGGAAGGCGGCCATCTGTAAGCCAAGAAGAAAGGCCTCAGAGAAACCAAACCTACTGATACCTTGATCTTGGACCTCCAGTACCCAGAACTGTGAGAAAATAAGTTCCTGTCGTTTAAGCCACCCAGTCTGTGGTATTTAGTTATGGTAGCCTAAGCAGATTAGTACAATGACCCAACAAAAGCCCAACGTTTGGGAACCCCAAAGAATGGGCACCCCTAAAATAAAGTTTTGAGGTTTCCCCTCTCAAAGTTTTATCCATCCAAGATAGAGAGGTCACTGGCCAGCTTCTTTCCTTCCATCATTCCCTCCTGAACACCTTAAGAACATTTGCTATGGGCCATATGCTGTAGCTATGTATGATGTCTGCAGATCCCAAGGCCATTCCTTTCACACCCCCAGGTTTCTATGCCAATGGAGGCATCACTAGCCTCAGCCAGCCTTTTGTTCTCCACATCATCCCATCAAAAATGGAGGTTGGTGGGGGGGAAGGACCTCTACCTGGAACCAGGCCAGAAGGCATTGGATTAGAGCATTATACATTCATCCCCTGTTGTCCTTAGACATTCTATATACAAAGATGACACCAAATTAAAACAGCTCAGTGCTGTCATTTCCACAGGCCTGTTAATTCAGGAACTTGGCTCTGGAATGGTCATGACAAGAACCAGCTTTACTACAACGGTATCAACAACAACATGTGCAGGGCAATGTCACTTCAAATAAGGTCTAAACCAGTCTACTTCCAATTGCAGCTTATAACAATTGTTTTGCCTATAGTTCTTCCTTCTATGAAGATTTCTCTATGTCTATGAAGACATCTCTACCAAAACACACAGGCCTTGGGGCCATATATGAAACTGAGGAAACCAGAGGTAATATCATCTTGGTCAAAGTTAACAAGACCACCTTCCAACCATCCCTGTTCTGGGAAAACAGTCTGTTTTGCCCAGAGGCCAGCAAGGCCTTCAGGACATGTGGTGTGCTGTATGTGATCACGTTGTGGTCCACAAAACTGAAGAAATATTCTCTATGTATGACACCAAAACCCACATGGAAACGTCCATTTGCCTCCAGTTCCCAAGGAAGTGGTGAAATATGATGAACCTCACAATGGCCCAACTGTCCCAAAACTCTACATGTACAGTGGCGGCTACTGGACCCACCACAATGTTTATTTTTATCATGATGGATGAGGAAGACAACCAGAGAGTCAGGCCACGCCACAGGATAAAATTCCTTGGAACTGTTCATAGAGAAGGTAGACACACCTGTATTTGTTTGTTTGCTGCCTGTGTGTTTCTTGTGTCAGTCTTACACAGGAAACCTTGGCTATCTGTTTCATGTCTAGGAATAAGACATAAAAAGTTGATTGGTACCCTGCAGCCTAGAAATTCCACTCCTAGGTATATACTCAACAGACATGCACACAGATATGCACCAAAAGATACATACAAGACTATCATAGCAAATCTATTTGCAATAGCTCAAAACTCGAAACTACCTAGAAGTCCATCAGTAGTAGAAAGGATTAATAAGTTGTGGTATATAAACACAGAAAATCTATAATGATATACAACAATATGGATGAACTTACAAACATAATGTTGAATAAAAGAAACCAGAACCAAAAGCACACATGCTCTATGACTCCATTAATTTAAGGACAAAACTATTAATTATTAATAGGCAAAATTATTAATCTATGGTATCAGAGGTAAAGATAGTGATTATCCTTGGGTGGGAATAGTGAATGTTCCACCTATCTAAAGCAGAAAAGCAAAGTAAAACAAAAATACACTACAGGGAGAATTTAACACACCATTCTCAGTATAAGACAGATTAAATGGACAAAAATTAAGCAAAGACACAGAAACATGCACACTTGGGATTCTGATTAGAAGAGCATTAAATTTATATGTTAACTTTACTTTTTTTAAGATTTTATTTATTTGACAGAGAGCACGAGCATGGGGAGCAGCAGAGAGAGAGGGAGAAGCAGACTCCCTGCTGAGCAGACAGCCCGATGTAGGGCTCCATCCCAGGGTCCTGGGATCATGACCTGAGCTAATGACAGATGCTTAACCGACAGAGCCACCCAGGCGCCCCTATATATTAACTTTAAAAGGATTTATATTTTTATAGTAAGTTGTCTCATCCACTAATATGGAATGTCTCTATGTTTGTTAGCATAGAGTAAAGCTAATGATTGTATACTTATCTTCCACATAACCACCTTTCAAAATTCCATTAATTGTAATCACTTGCTATTAGGCTGGATTTGCAATCCAACCTGACAAAAAAGATAATTTTCTTTAGTAATATTCATAGAGACTATTTCTTTTCTTCATTTATTAGTGAGAACCTCCAAAATATGTTCAATATTAGCAATGATAACAGCCTTGTCTTATTGATATTAAACGGACAACTCTCTCAGGCATTGTTCAGAATCACAAGGAGTCTGTGTCCCTTGGCCCCCATGCTCAGAAGTTACCACGGTCCTGACAATCATTGCCCTTCACTCCAGGAGCAAACGAAATCCTGGAGCTGCGGCGCCCGGGCAGGCCCGGCAATCCCAGTTCAATCTCCACTCCTTTCTCTTCTCTCTGACTAGCTCAGGCCGCCATCACCTGGCTCTGGAGTGATGACAGCAGCCTCCCAACTAACTTCCCTTTGTCTCCTCCTGTCCCCTCCTGTGCTGTCCTGCAGTCTGTCCAGCACACAGCCACCAGAATGAGCTTTCAAAATGCAAATCTGGTCAGGCCCCTCTTCTCTTTTCCCCACTGTCTGAGGACAGGGATGGTGCGTGGCCATCCTTGTGTGAGTTCGTCCCTGCCTGGCTCTCCAGCTCCCTCTCATCCGCTCTTCCACACTGTGAGGGAGAACCAGCTGCCTCTCAGTCCTCTAGAGGCACCCTGCCCCTTCCCGTCTCCACATTGTCACACCTTTTATTACTTCCTGGAACACCCTACACACATGCACATGTGTGCATACACACACACACACACACACACACACACACACACACACACATTCTCTTTCTCTCTCCCTAACTCATATATATCACCAATGTCATTGACTCCCTGGGTGTATACTATATAATTATTTGTTCAATGTCTTCATCTCTAGCCTGTATATCCTACCAGGGTAGGAACTGTGCATTTCTGCCACCCTTAACCCCAGCACCCAGCACAGGGCCTGGCCCAATAATTTTTTTTTTAAAAGATTTTATTCATTTATTTTGAGAGAGAGTGAGCGCGCACAAGTGGGGAGGGGGCAGAAGGGGAGAGAGAAAAACTCAAGCGGACTCCACAAGGAGCGCAGAACCCGACGTGGGGCTTGATCCCATGACCCTGAGATCATGACCTGAGCTGAAATCAAGAGTTGGTCACTTAACCGAGTGAGCCACCCAGGCGCCCCTAAATTAATAATTAGTTAGTAGGCCAGCAATTATCAGCCTTTTGTATTTCACAACCCACCAATTTCGGTTTTATCCCCATAAAAGGTGGCTGGACACAAAAGTGCCTTTTATTCTTATTTTTAAAAATGCTTTGGGGCGCCTGGGTGGCTCAGTTGGTTAAGCGACTGCCTTCGGCTCGGGTCATGATCCCGGAGTCCCGGGATCGAGTCCCGCATCAGGCTCCCGGCTCAGCGGGGAGCCTGCTTCTCCCTCTGACCTTCTCCCCTCTCATGCTGTTTCTCTCTCTCTCTCTCTCAAATAAATAAATAAAATCTTTAAAAAAAATAAAATAAAATAAAATAAAAAAATAAAAATGCTTTTGGCTAGGCACTTAGTATTACAAGGTCGGTTTCCTTCTAGGCTCAAGACTGGGCACCACTTGGTCACGTCATGCAGTTTCCTATCCTCTTTACCAGCCAGGGAGGGTTGTGTGTTGAGATTGTCATCCTTCCCTGATTCACCACAGCAAGGCTTTGTGTGGGGAAACGTGAAGGAGATAGAAGTCTCAGGATGCCAGGGAATGCCCATGTTGCTTCCCCTGTCTGCACGCACTTGCCCCCAGCATCCCAGCCCCTTCCATTGAAACCCAGCCCTCAGTGCTGCTGCCTAACTCCAACCCGCCCATGCCAGAGCCTCTGCCCAGGCTTTTGTTCTGTATTGTGTCCCATTCTCACAAGTAAACGCCCTAGAGTTAACCGGCTAGAGTGGGTGGGGGGTGTCCACCCGCCCCCCACAATAATGTGCTCTAAGAAAGAACTCAAGCTGGCGTCCCTCCCTGGAGCCTGAAGTCTTGAGGCAGAGACAGCATCTTATGGATACCTATCATTTTAGCCTTCCTGTTGGCCTGCCCAAAGTGCATGTGGAGGGCACTGGCAAAGCCTGGGGGCAGAATTTCAGAGCAATTAACTACAAATGCAAGAGGCCTCCCCTCTCATGTTGTCAGCCAAACCACAAGTACATTCCCTTCACTTGTTATAATGTAGCCAAGACAGTAAAGTATTGTAACTGTGGCACAACGAAAACCCCTGCAATTAAAGGCGATGTGGCGAGGAGAAAAGGCCTCTGGTTCTGGAAGCTCAGCCTCAGGTTGAGCAATAGAGCAATATATATATTCCCCAGTAGATGGCAGGCTTCCTGCTTTATTCCCCAATCAGCTCAATTTCAAGTTGAGAAATGATTCCAAAGAGCACTCCAACAATCCAATCCCCCCCGGAAGTACCTAAACACGCTCAGATTCATAGAATGTTAAGGGTGGGCAAAAATTTGGTCAATTTTTTTTTAGCCAAACCTTTCATTTATAGAAGAAGAAAAGTGAGAACCCAAGAGGTCAGTAGACCCTGGCTTCACAAATTCTCCCAGGCCATCTTGCTTTTCTGTTATTCCACCCTGCCTCTTGACAAAAGCTATCCAAAAATTGTCCTAAGAAGAGTTATGACACAGGTGTGTTCAGTTTCTGTAGAGCAGCGTTATGATACATGCAATTTAATGTGTATACCTCATACTGACAGAGAAAACAACTCTTCCATAAACAGTGGGATATGTAACTAGTTTGGGTCTTATAATTATTCGTGAACTTGGCTAGTCCTTGGCTAGTGAGCAACTTGAAGTCTGGGATCCCTTATGCAGCTCTGTGCTCCCACCAGCCTTATACAACACCTAGCAAAAGGACACATCAAGCATCAGAGGTGGTTGAAGTAAATTAAAAGCAGGGTGTCTGAAACCAGCTGGGTGACTTTATCTAAGGGACTAGCTTACTAGGACCTTGACTTCAAAAGAAGAGAGTGTTAAATTTATACTATCATCTAAATCTCTAATTGCAAAATATAGAAGAGAAATGCTTAGTGCAGTGCCAAGAAGGTTGTAGGCAGATGGTTCTCAAACTGTGGTCCAAGGACCCCTAAGGTTTCCGTTTCCCTTTTCCAACCACATGTCTGTGTGAGGGCAGACTTTCTTTTCTTTTTTTTTTTTTAATTTTAAGTAGGCTCCATGAGTAACATGGGGCTCGAACTCATGACCCCAAGATCAAGAATCACACGCTCTACTAACAGCCAGCCAGGTGCCCGGCGCAGGTTTTCTTTAGAAACTTCAATCAAACAATATATCATAAAAGACTGAATGCACAAGTGGATATGAGAATCTATAAACTAAACATTAAAAAGATTTATAGGGGCGCCTGGGTGGCTCAGATGGTTAAGCGTCTGCCTTCGGCTCAGGTCATGATCCTGGGGTCCTGGGATCGAGTCCCACATTGGGCTCCCTGCTCCTTGGAAGCCTGCTTCTCCCTCTGCTTCTCTCTCTCTCTCTCTCTCTCCCCCTCTGTCTCTCATGAATGAATAAATAAAATCTTTAAAAAAATAAAAAAATAAAAAGATTTATAAAAATGTAAAAATGTCATTCTCAAAAATTTCTTTGTTTTGGAAAATACAGTTACTGTTTATAAAAATATGTAATGTATGTTAATATGCTCTGGGTTTTTATAGTTATTTTAAATAAGTATTTTTAATTTTTCAGTTATAATTTCTAATATAGTAAGGCAAATATCAAATATCTCATATAAACAAAAGCTCTTTGGGGTTCTCAATCACTTGGAGAAGTATAAAGGCTGACCCAAAAATTTGGGAACCACTATGCTGGGAACTTCATTAACCCCTTCATTAGCTCTCTCTTATTTATCTTTCATTCTTCAAAATCAGAAAGCTAAATATCTGATGATGTTAATTTTGGCATTTGCTACAACAACAACAAGAAAAAAGATAAAAGAGACATCCTGAATGTCTAATATCAGGGGAAAGGATTAACAATAATAAATATGCTCCACAAACCCAACGGAATTAAATATTATAGTTATTATGTAATAATAAAATGATTAAATGACATAACATTAAGAGTAAAAAAACATAATTCAGGATGGCCACTAATTATAAAAGTGTGAGAGTGGAACCTAATACATAAAAACGAAAACAGTAAACACCCATCATATTGTGTTTGGATGTGAGGTTATGGATGTTGTTTTTCTTTAATTAAACTAGTGGCTGTTACCACATCACTAAGTATCTTTTAAAGCAACATTTTTTTTAAGATTTTATTTATTTGACAGAGAGAGAGACAGCAAGAGAGGGAACACAAGCAGGGGGAGTGGGAGAGGGAGAAGCAGGCTTCCCGCCGAGCAGGGAGCCCAATGCGGGGCTTGATCCCAGGACCCTGAGATCATGACCTGAGCCGAAGGCAGACGTTTAACGACTGAGCCACCCAGGTGCCCCTAAAGCAGCATTTTCAAGTAGCATTTTCAGACCAGCTCCCCCTCCCCCAGGTCTCCTATAGTAGGGGCAGAGAGGCTGTCATCTTTTTCCACTTAACAAGTCAAAAAGCTTCCCAATTTTGAAAGCTAACTTCCTCCAGAAGTTGTTGTCTGAACAACATCTGCCAAGCGGCAAGTCTGTACCACCATGGCCCAGCCACAGCAGCCATGGTGCCACGTAGGAGGGTAGGTAATCAACGGGAAGTCCGCGGTGCTTCCCAGCTGTCAGCGAGCAACAAGGGGTCTTTGTGAATGGAACAAAACTGCATCTGCCCCTCCCTCACTGGCTGTCCTGCACTGCCCCCAACACACACACATGCACAATGTGGATTTCTGGTTTGCTTCCTAGCGTATTAATAAACTCCCTCTTAAGCAAATGGCTTCTGAGGTTTCGAAGTGAAACACATTGTCAGAAGGAGGATGCACGCTTGGAGGAATCCTGCCTTTCAGTCCATTCACTGGGTCCAGTGCACATTTTGCCCAAGACCCCCTAGGGTCATTCTTCCTCTTAACTCCAAATATGCTTAGGGCGCTATTCCAGGCTCCCTGGACAGGGCAGCAGGTGTGAAAAAAATCCACCGGAGAATGAAGGAGATGATTTTATTTGGGCTATTGCAACTGGGAGGACATTCATTAACACAGAGGAACATCTCAGAGAAAAGGAAGACGGGCCTGAGATTTTGCAGAGGCAAGACAGTGGGGGGCGGGTGGAGGAGATGACAAGTCTCATGGGGTGGCGGGGAAACAGGCTGAATCTGTGCCAGCAGGGAGGGAGGTCCTCTGCAGTTTCTCTCGTGTCTCAGCTCTCTGGCTCTCTGTGAGCACAGGGCTCAGATCAACTTCAGCATGGTCAACAGGTCACCAAAAATCTGGCCTGACTTGTAGCTGAGAGGGAAGGAATGAACAGTGAGAGTGTGGTCCCAGAAGCCTCCGGGCGGGGAGGGCACCACAGGCAGAGACCCACGAACGAGTGGACATATCTCCAGGCGCTGTTGGCAGCTGAAATTTTGCTCCCGAAATTCAGAAGTCTTCTTCTCCCTTCCTAATCCCCCCTCCCTTGCCTTCTCATTTGGCAGGTGGGTGAGGATACTGTTGAACAAAAACCAGTTCAACTGCTTTTAATTCCTCTAAACACACACACACACACACACACACACACACACACACACACACACACACACGGCTTGGTTCCAACCTCCTGAAAGAAAGCTGGCCATCACCAGAAGATTCTAACCAAATATTTGGGGTTCCTGAACGATGTCTTTTGAAAAGAAAAAAAAAGTTGAGATATTTGAATCACTCCAGTCATGTCCCGAAGTTATAATTTTTCTTGACAGTGAGAATAGCCTTTCCCTTAACATCTTCTGTGACAAAGGTTGGCCCCCCACCCAGCTTCTCTGCCCCAGAGCCCCTCATTTCAACAAGTCTGGCCAGATGTGTGCACGTGTTCCGTTCACACAGCACAGGGTTTAAGGACGGGAGAAAAGATGAGCTGTTTCCCCCATTAGTGGGTCTTTGCACCCCTGCAGAGAGGGTTGTGCAGGGTTTGTGCGGTTGGCTGCAGATAAAACAATGGGGGTGGGAGCTGCTTTGGAAATAGGGGGAGGGATGGGGATTTTTCCATCTGGAATCACAAGGCTCTTGGTGGCAGGGCCAGATGGAGCCACAGTCTGTCTGTGGAGACAAAGCTTCTCTGTGAACTGGTCGTGCAAACAAGAATATGAGGTTTTTGACAACACAATGGCCAAGAGAAAGGAAGCTGAGCTTGGCCATGAAATGCCAAGTGCAGATCGCTCCAACTTTGGTGGATTAAGCCCTGAATATTAGTCAGTTAGGAGCTTCCTTGAGCTGATGAAAACAAGATTGTAAAGCTTTGCATTCAAACCAACTCTGTCAGCCAGTCCCCATTCTCTGAACTTAAGTCATCTTTCAGCTGGGAGCAAACACGCTTCCTTAACGCACCGGAACAGTGTTGGGACTTAAATTACTGTAAAGAATTTTATAAATGCTGAGTGTCCCTGTCCACACTCTTAATGAACATCCTCTAAGCTGCACTTAAGCCAAATTCCAAGGTATAATTAGGGCTACTAAACAATGATATAATGTAGATTGCAAGTTTGCTTGAAGCTCCCAACATCCGATTAGAGGGATGGCAGCAGATTTCCCAGAGCACAGGAGATGAAAACCATCTGTCACAGCCTGCTTCCCAAGCCCTTCCTTCCAGGAAAGCTCTTTGTGTCACTGAATAATGCCAAAAGGAAGGCCTTCTTGGCCCTTAAAGCCCGTCTTCGAACCAGAGATCACCTATCCAGCTGTGTGCCCTCGAGAAAGTCACTTCCCCCTCTGAGTCTTCATTTTCTCTTCCGTAATATGCAGCAGTTGGACATATTTGGGTGTTTTTAAACTTTTTTGAAACAATGGAACATTGGGTTTTTCCCCAAAAGAAAACTTCAGGATGGAAGTCTGTTTGTAAATATCCTATGTCGCCTGGTGGAGGATATAATCAGCACGCCAGCGATCAGACTGAGCGAGGGAGATAGCTCAGCTCTAGGTGCCTTAAACCCCCACGAGACTCTCAGTTCTAATGCAATGGATCACTCCCTGCAAACATTAAGCACTTTATAAATGTTGTATGGGAAAAAATGTGCGCTTCAGTGGAAAACTACACATCACTTAGAGCACGCTCTTCCAGGTTATCTCACTATGATGCTAGGGGACCCTTTCATTGCCTTCGAGCTATTTTACAACTCTGTAAATTGTGGACAACTGATAGCAATGCAAATAATTCTTGTTTACAGATGCACAAATAAATTCCATCCTGTGTAGAGGCTTAATTAACTTCCCTCCCTAACCCCGAAGAGAAAACAAGTGTCAACATGCTTTTACTCCATATAAATTTGTGCTTCTTTGACTTCTCATTTGACATCTCAGCTACACTCCTTAATAATGAGCTAAATAGGGGCGCCTAGGTGGCTCAGTCAGTTGAGCATCTGCCTTCTGCTCAGGTCATGATCTCAGGGTCCTGGGATCAAACCCCGTGTCGGGCTCCCTGCTCATCAGGGGCGTCTGCTTCTCCTTCTCCCTCTGAGCCTCCCCGCTGCTTGTACTCTCACTCTCTCTCTCCCTCTCAAATGAATAAATTAAAAATCTTTTAAAAATAATAATCTAAATGAAGTCTTTAACATGTGTTCATCTATATCGATGTGAGAGTCATGGCTTTAGCTTTCTTTTCTAGTTCTCAGTTTAGCTACTGATCCCCAATAGCATTTATACTCTCTACACAATTGCCTGTAGAAAACAGGTGACAAAACTAAAAGGCAAACTACGGAATGGAAGAAGATATTTGCAAATGCCTTATCAGATAAAGGGCTAGTATCCAAAATCTATAAAGAACTTACCATACTCAACACCCAAAAAACAAAAAAAATCCAGTCAAGAAATGGGCAGGGGGCACCTGGGTGGCTCAGTTGGTTAAGCGTCTGCCTTCGGCTCAGGTCATGATCCCAGGGGCCTAGGATGGAGCCTCACATCAGGCTCCCTGCTCAGTGGGGAGTCTGCTTCTCCCCCTGCCCCCCCCATGCTCCCTCTCCCTCTCTCTCTCTCTCAAATAAATAAATAAAAATCTTAAAAAGAAAGAAATGGGCAGAAGACATGAACAGACATTTCTGCAAAGAAGGCATCCAAATGACCAACAGACTCATGAAAAAATGTTCAACATCACTCAGCATCAGGGAAATACAAATTAAAACCACAATAAGATTCCACCTCACACTGGTCAGAATGGCTAAAATTAACAAGTCAGGAAATGACAGATGTTGGCGAGGATGTGGAGAAAGGGGAACCCTCCTAGTCTGTTGGTGGGAATGTAAGCTGGTGCAGCCACTCTGGAAAATAGTATGGAGATTCCTCAAAAAGTTGAAAATAGAGCTACCCTATGACCCAGCAATTGCTCTACTAGGTATTTATCCAAAGGATACAAAAATAGTGATTAAAGGGGGCACTTGCACCCCAATGTTTATAGCAGAATGTCCACAATAGCCAAACTATGGAAAGAGCCTAGATGTCCATCAACAGACGGATGGATAAAGAAGACGTGATATATATATACAATGGAATATTACTCAGCCATCAAAAAATGAAATCTTACCATTTGCAACAACATGGATGGAACTAGAGGGTATTATGCAAAGTGAAATATGTCAAAGACAAATACCATATGATTTCACTCATATGTAGAATTTAAGAAACAAAACAGATGAATATAGCAGAAGGGAAGGAAAAATAAAATAAGATGAAATCAGAGAGAGACAAACCATTAGAGACTCTTAACTCTAGGAAACAAGCTGAGGGTTGCTGGAGGGGAGTTGTGTGGGGGGATGGGTAACTGCCTGATGGGCAATAAGGAGGGCACTTGATGTAATGAGCACTTGGTGTTATATAAGACTGATGAATCACTGAGCTCTACCTCTGAAACTAATAATACACTCTGTTAATTAAACTGAATTTAAATTGTAAAAAATAGATAAATAATTAATTAATTAAAAAACAAAGTGTTGTGTTGGGGTGCCTGGTGGCACAGTCCATTAAGTGTCTGACTCTTGGTTTCGGCTCAGGTTGTGATCTCCGTGTTGTGAGATTGAGCCCCTTGTTAGGCTCCACGCTCAGCAAGAAGCCCGCTTAAGATTCTCTCTCCCTCTCCTTCTGCCTCTCCCCCCAACCCCTGCTCTCTCTCTCTCTCTCTCTCTCTCTCAAATAAGTAAATCTTGGGGTGGCTGGGTGATGGACACTGGGGAGGGTATGTGTTGTGGGGAGCGCTGTGTGTTGTGTAAGACCAATGAATCACAGACTCGTACCCCTGAAACAAATAATACATTATAATTAATAAAAAAATAATAATAATTAAAAACATAAAGTGTTGTAGAAGTGCCCTCAGAAAAGTAACATATGAGCCTTAGGAATAAGAAATAAGAGGCAAAACAATAGGGTTAATAGTAACCTGGCTCCTGCCCGTCGGAGAGGGCCGGCAGGGGGAGCAGTTACACCAACTCAACAGGGTGGGGGACTGAGAAGGCCGCCTGATGGGAGCTGGGAGCTCCAATAAGAGGAAACAACCAATCCAACAAGGAGAGAACAGAAATGAGTGTTCTGACCTCACTATCATCCCCTCTCCCTATTGGCCTGGGCCAACTGGACGCAAGAAAGTAAGAGAGAATGGACCCAGTCATACATGGTGGCGGCCTCCAGGGTCCAGCACGGTGGAGGGCACATCCCTGTCATTCAGACAGCCAACAAAGGTGGTTTTGGGTGAGAGTCAAACCACTCACAGCTCTATATTAACACGACCTTACTATTCCCTTGTCTTTATCAAAAGAACTTTGCTATTACTCCAGAAGATTCTTGCCCAGGAAGACAAAAGTTGCAAATGACTTTACTGTTCATTCCAGAAACTTCCTGAAAGATTGATCATCTCTCTCATAGGAAGCATCAAAAGACAGTTTACACCCCAAGACTCTTTGAACCCCTAGGCTGGAAATCCACACTTTGCTGTGTCCACCAACCCAACTGTTCATTATATCATGATCCTTACCACTCTTAATCAAACATGTCTCATCCACCTTGAAAGAGCCACCTGAAACCAGGCTTCAAAGTCGCAATAGATACCCCAACTCTGCCCTCCCCTGTGAGCCACACTGAGGCCCTGTGGAGTGGTGCTCTCCCTTACCACAGTGAGCAATAGGCTCAGTTCTGCCTTCTCATCCCACTGTTTGTGATGTAGAAGAGACGGCATTCAACAGCAGGGAAAAACATTTGGAGGCAACTGTGTATGTGAGCCTGAATTATTCGGGAAGGTTTCCTTCCTGCTCCAGTTCCGTGGGATGGTGGCATAAATATTCTTTTTCTTTTTCCTATGTGGATACACAATCTAGAGTTTGGGAGCTGGCAGGAGCTCAGGAGATGATCTAATCCTTTCCCTCCCTTAGGGATGAGGTCGCTGGGACACACAGAGGCGGTCAGCCCGGACAGGGTCTGAATCCAAGTCTGGTGGCCCTAGGCCAGGGCCCAGCACCTTCTCTCCCTTGCTCATCCACTTTGAACAACCATTTCCTGCATGCTGGGCTCTGTGCCTTGGGACAAGTGCTCAGAGACTGGGTCACAGTTTCAGATATCTGCCCCCTTTGCCACCTGCCCTTGTGAAGCAGATCCTGAGCTCCACATTCTTTCCTCCAGAAAGCAGTGAAAGGGCAGAAAGCTGAGACCAGTCCGAGAACTCCCAGTTTCCGACCTCTGACGTCTCAACACTTGGGAAGAACACAGAAGCCTGGAGGTGACAACCAAAACATCGAGGACAGGTTTTTCTCTGGACAGGTGTTGGAGGGGAGAGGATGAGAACAAATGGGACATGGGTCCCGAAGGGCCAAGCTCCAGGGGCGCCCATGGCAAACCCCTGAGAGGCAGTGTCTGTGTGGACAGACCTCGAGAGGGGCTCGGTGTCCCTATGCCACAGAGCAGCAGAGAGCCCCCACACTTCCCCAGGGCCACATGGAAAAGACTGAGGGATGGCCCAGGAGTGAGCTGTAGGACCATTACCTGGACCAAATGCCCGGGCATAAGTAGGTCTTGGCACCATTAAGACCCCGAAACTTAAAAAAAAAAGTGGGAAGTGGGTGCTGTAGATAGAGGGGCAAGACAGTCAGAGCTAATGAGGCTCCAGGCTTTCTCCCTAGAAGTGGGTCAAGAAGATAGTGTCTCTTCTCTCTCAGCCTAGACTGATCAAACTTCCGACCAAGCACTGAGGGTGACCACTCCGTAGGGTGACTTCCTACCCTGGGGTTGTAAGGAACCCTTCCGCAAAGAGCAGTCCTGAGCAAAATGATGCAGGAATGATGGATGCCCTTGTTGCTTTTAAAATAAGCCTGATCTTCCCAGCAAATGGAGGGGGTTAAGGGGGGGGGGTCTTTTGGAAGGAGTGGGGCAGGGAGGACAGGCAGCCTCACTGCCCTGCCCCGGGGGTGGGGGGGAGGGCAGCAGATGTGACCCTGGTCTGACCCCACAGAAGCTCCCTGTCCCCTGCTGGCTGCCGGCCAGATCTCAGACTCCAGTCTTTCCCACTGCCCAGACTTTCAAAGGAGGGAAGGAAGGAAGGAAGGGAAAGGGGGGGAGGGGAAGAAGGGATCTAAGAGAATGGAGGTGGAAACTGGTGGGGAAAGGAAAACCCAAGAAGAGGAAACATAATGAGTAACTAATTACGAACTCATGGCACCTGTGTCCTCAGTGCTTTGGGTCAACCCTTGCCCGGCTGGGCCTCTCACGGGGGCTCAGGAGGGCTGTGTGCTGGGTCCCCTCAAATTTAGAGCTCCAAATGAAATGCTGAGAAATGCTGAGATGCACAGACCTGTGTTTTGAAGACAATGCTCCACCTTCAACTTGAAGTGTGTCCCCATCCTGAATGACTCCAGCCGCAATGCACTTGAACTGGTACCATTCACAACTTCACTGACGACTGTAGCCAGTTTTAATGGGCTAATCTGTGGAAGGCAAATATTTAAAATAAATCACGAATTTTATAATGCTGTTTGGGTTCTGCTCTTTGTTTTTTAATTTACAGGGGACCTTTAAAAACAGAGGTGACCCCAAGTCTCCCTCAATCCCTGAGCGGCCCTGCCATGGCCCCAGGCCTCAGACCCTGGAGGACACCCACAGGAACAAGGAAGGCCCCACCAAAATGTTCAGGAAGGAAGTCATGGCACTGTAACTGCTCCAGAAAAAATTATTCTGACACTTGTTCAAATGGTAAGGAAGATTTTATTTGAGATTACTGCCATAGGTATCAAGACTGTTACAACAGGGGAGAGAGATGGGACTCAGCTCCAAACTCAACAAGAACAGGTGGGGATTTATAGCCAAGGAGCAGGTTGGAGGGTGGACATTTCTAGGAGGAGACCTCAAGGCCAGGGTGTTCTTGCTCAACCCACTTCATAGGAGCCTTGCTGAAGGCAACCAGGGTGATCGAACCTCAAGGGTGGGGGGATTCTCTCTAAACTGATCTGGCAGGGTTCCTTCTTCTGTAACTGGGCTCTGCAGGCCCAGCAAGGATAGGACCAAGGTCAAGGCCAGGCCCAGCAAGGATAGGACCAAGGTCAAGGCCAGGCCCAGCAAGGATAGGACCAAGGTCAAGGCCAGGTCAAGAAGAGTGCTCAGAGAAACCTGACTCAAATATGATCACAGAGAGCCTTTGTCCTTCACAGCCACTTTGTCCTAGAGGGTCCTCCAGCTACCGTCACACCCCAAGAACTCATTTTCCTTCATGAGAGCCCACAAGGAGGTGAGGAAGGAGACAATCTGGATCCCAACTCAGGGAATATTTTTGAGTCCTGGCACTGTACCCCCATTTGTTGGTAACCGGCCCTGACTCCCTCCTCCCATGAGTTTGCTTCTCAAGGGAGGGGACAAAATGCCAAAGAATTGCCTTCCCAGCCTTCTTTGCAGCTGGAAACAGCCTTGTGACTCAGTTCTGGCCACCAAAAGAGAAGCACAATTCTCCCAAGTGGCTTTTAGGAAATGTTTTCCCGTCTGGATGCAGAGTGGGAAGAGACCACACCTGTTACTGAGGCGGTCATCCCCCACCATGAGGTGGCAAGCCTGAGGACAGGAAGCGTGCTGACGATGGAAGGAGGGGAGCCCAGGCCCTGGGTGACATCGCTGAGCTCTTCCACCAATCCCCAAACTGTCTACACCCAGACTTCTTCATGAGGTGAGATCATTAAGTGGCTTTTTGATACAAGTTACTCTTTTGTAGGTGTTCTACAACTTGCAGCCCAAAGCATTTCTAATATCCCCCACCCCCGCAATGCTGGAATTTGTAAAGGATACAGAGACATCTAGGCCTAGATTTCATCCTTCTATTCTAGAAGTTTATAGTCAAGATGGGGAAACTAGCCATATATACATGTGCTCAATGTCCTTTAAAATTAAACAACTTAGAATATAATCAAGTTTTAAAGCAAAACTAACAGCAACTCCACTCCTAGGAATTTTTCCTCAGAAAATCCAAGGATATCTACCAAATTATAACACATGATAGAGAAAATGCAGACATACCCCAAACATTCCACAATAGGGGTTGACATTATAACCCGTACATATATATATATAGTGAAGTCATTAAAGATGACACTACACTTAATGAAGGAATTCTCTAGGTGATAATCAGAAAAAAAACAAGTTATTATCTTGATATTACATGAATCCTGTCTTGTGCAGAAAAGCATCCCTGAGTCTAGGTTATGTGTGAAGCTGTCAGCAGTGATTATTGCTATATGGTGGAATTATTATTGATTTTTATTTTCTTTACACTTTTCTGTACCTTTTGTATTTGGTGCAATGAACACAGATTTCTTTTTTAACAACTCCACTAAGAATGTCTCGAAAGGCAACAGATTGGGAAGACTATATATCTAACGGAGCACGTGGGGAACTAAGACATAAACAGGTGAAATGGCCCCATCCATTTCTGTGGGCTGTACAATATTTGTCATGTAGCCCACCCTTCCCAATGATATGATATATATTGAAGTGAAACTGAACTCTAAGTACTTGCCTTTTATAAAAAAAAAAAAAAACTCTACGCAAAAATTTTTGTATTATATCTGGTATGGACAGAATGTAATTCAGGCATTGTAAACAGCTTCCAGGAAATGCTCTCAGGCCTTTTAAGTTTTGGGCTTTTTTAAAGATTTTTTTTAATTAATTTATTTGACAGAGAGAGAAAGAGTGCACACAAGCAGGGGGAGCGGCAGACAGAGGGAGAAGCAGGCTCCCTGCTGAGCAGAGAGCCCAGTGTGGATCCCAGGACCTGGGGATCATGACGTGAGCTGAAAGCAGACTGACCCACCCAGGTGCCCCAGGCCTTTTAAGGTTTGCCTAAGAATTGTTTGCAAAGTCTTCATTGAAATACTCTGTCTATAACATAGAACCTAATTCACAATAAAGACTTTTGTGTTTCTTAGAGGCATAAATACATCAGAGGATCTCTCAATTTCTGGAATACTTCCAAATCCTAGTGTTACCAGCTTAAACTCTATGATACGCTGATCAGCTCATCGCTTACTTGATGTGATTCTGATGCTCCCAGCAACATAGTTTACTTCCCGAGTTTGACCCTCTTTCCCAGTTTCCCAGTATATTCTAGCAAAATAGGTAGCTTTCCAGCACCCTTTAGATTAGAACAGCATTAAAACAATCAAGATTAGGGGCACCTGGGTGGCTCAGTCGTTAAGCGTCTGCCTTCAGCTCTGGTCATGATCCCAGGGTCCTGGGATCGAGCCCCGCATCAGGCTCCCTGCTCAGCGGGAAGCCTGCTTCTCCCTCTGCCCCTCCCCCTGCTTGTGTTCCCTCTCTCGCTGTGTCTCTCTCTGTCAAACAAATAAATAAAATTTAAAAAAAAAATCAAGATTACATTTAACATTTGAGTACAGAAGAAGATGGTGAAGGCTGGCAGAATACATCACCCCAAAATATGCCACGTTGGTGTAAGGACTATTTTGAGCTAAAGACACCTTAAGAACAGCAGATGCAAAAAGGTCATTCTGACCTCCTCTTTTCCTGGAAGCAGAAGTTAAGTCTTTAATGTGAAAGATGCCCTCCCTACCCCAGGAGGAAAGAAACATTATCATCCCCAGAGACAGGGATGGAGGCAGAAAGAAATCTGTACAAACGGACCTTTTTAAAATAACTTACCTTCCTCTATGTCCCCGTGTATTTTAGGTACTTTTCCACAATTGCTAGTCTTTGTTCAATCTAGCATATAAGCACTAGGTCCAATCTGCCCTTTGGGTCTTCATTTTCCTCTGGGGGCTCCCACATACATGCAAAACTCTGTATGCTTCTCTCCTATTAATCTGTTTTATGTCAATTTAATTCTTAGGAGCAGCCAGAAACCCTAAGAAAGTAGAGGTAAAGTTATGCCCCCCCTACTACACGCTCTACGTTTATTTACTAAAACCGTTGGTTGGGTTCACTGAGCCGCCCAAGATCCAGATAATATTGATTCGTCCCACCCTTGGGGTAACCTCTGGCTCTGAACTGCTTCTTCTGAATTACTTGACGTTAGGAATCATCCTGTCATCCTGTTCCTGTGGCCACTGCTCCACATACCAACCTAGGCATTGGCCTCAGACCATCTCCCCCATGCACACAGGGCAGGGTGTGTTTGTGTGAGTGTGCGCATGCAGGGGCACGCCTCTGTGGTGAAGGGTGTACTAAAGATTGATGCATGGCCCTCTCACTTCTTTCCTCCCACCCTCAAATGTGGGAACTGGGCTCGATCTCTGGTCGCTTTGGCACCGGTTGGCCAGTACCCTTGGCATCTCAACTTCTTCTTTATTCATTCAGTCAACAAATATTTATTGAAGGCCTACTGTGTGCCAGGCACTATGCTAGGGAAGAAAAAGAGTCATGATCCCTAACTTGAGAGCTCATAGTCTCTGGTCAAAGACATAACTTACTCGAGGAATGACACCATCAAATATAGTTCCTCTAAGTGCTTTTTCCTAACTTGATATTTTGAAATACTTTAGACTCACAGAGAAATACCATAGAATTCCTATGTACGCTTTGCCTTCAATAACATCCTACATAATCATGGTACAATGATCAAAACCAAGAAATTTACATGGATACAATACTATTAACTGAGCAATGACCCTTACTGGATTTCTCTAAGTGCTGTTTATTACATTAATTCTTCAATCATTGTAGCAATCAAAGGAAGTAAATACTATCATTGCTAGTTTTATAGAGGCAGAAACTGAGATTCAGAACAGTTAACGTAGTTTGCTGAAGATTTCAGCTTGGAAGGGGCCAAGTGAGGAACGCAAACATAGGCAGCCCCCTGTAAGGGACCTGCTCCTCTCACTGAACTATATACTGCCTCTTAACATGGCCCCGGCCACCCAAAGCAGCTTTCCTTGTTTAAACCTGAAGAAATGTACTATCATCACACTACAGTAAAATGGCTAAGGAGCCAGAAGAAGTTGTAACCCTTGGATGCCATCTTTAGAGCCCAAACATTTGCTTCCAAATCAAAGTTGGCTTCAATAGCTAAGGCTTCCCAAAGGAAATTACTATTGCAACCACTGCTGATGAAACAATGTTCTTTAGGCTAACAAAGGCTGACTTTCAAACATTTCCCTGGGGTGGAAAATAACTTCAGTTGATACATTTTAACTCTCAAAGGGAAGTTTCTTTGTAAGAAACTGCAAGAAATGCAGATGCAGGTCAGGCACCGCCAAAACAAAGGCTTCAGGAAAACACTGGCTTCCTCTCAAAACCAAACCATTTCCAAGAGTCTCACTCCCACTAACTCAAACCTGAATACAATATGCCTTCATGAGTCCATCGACAGCAGAGTCATTCGAGATTAACTTGGGTTTGCTCTCCTCTGCTTTCAAGCAGATAGCCAGGCCCTTTGGAACTGCTTAGCTTCCGGATTTTGCAAAGCAGAAGGCACAAGAACTTGTAGTCAATGCCTCCTTCACTATTTTGGGGGTGGGGCACGGGGGTGGGGCAAGAAGTAAGGGAATGTAGTGAAGAGCGGTGTGCTACATCAGGTGGGGAGCGAGAATAGCAAAGGGCAGAAGAGAAACCCCTAGCCTGCGATGGGGAGCCATGCACCTCTTTCTGGCAAGATCTGAAGCAACAGTTGGCTGTCTGGTGCACCTAAGTGAGCTGAGCCCCAGGCACCAAAGCTTCAAATCTTCTCAAGAGTGCTGGCCCCGAATGTGGCATAGGGGCAGGGGCCTAAAGGGAACATGGAACTGAGACACAGGGGTCTCAGAGTGGTCAGTGGGATTGAGGCTGGCAGAATATTTCAGATGAGGCTTTAATGCTTAAGGTTTTAAGGTCTTTGTATAACCTGGAGAAGGCAGAGTGCTGTGGGGAAGAGCCAATAACCATTGAAACATAACTTCCCATCAATTCAACAGGCGAGATAAACCCAAGTTGATTTAAAGAATACAAAGAAATGTAATAGTCTTGAACATCTGAGTTTGTGGACTAACATTCACACCAACTATACATTCATCCATTTGTTCATCTGACAAGTAGTTATTGAGCTTCCACAGAGGTCTCGTACACAGAGACAGGACCTGAGGGCATGATGGTTTCCAAGACTACCAGTGCTCATGCACTCTGAGATATTCACCCTAAACCAAGGAGAGGCCACTACAGTGTTGCTGATGGTAAGAGAAGGCGCCAGGACATGTTATAGGCATCATAAATGACGCATATTGCATTGCTACTCTTTCACTGTTAAGTTATGCCTAATGTATCAGGTTTCAAAATTATCTATGGATTTATTCCAATGAAAGACTCACAGATGAATGCAATGATTTTGCTAAAATAATGTTCATCTTACTGTTACAATAGCAAAACCCTAAAAACAGCAAAAAAGATTAGTTAAATATATTACAATATATCCACTCTTTGGAACACTATACAGGCATTAAGAATGTTGTTATGGGTGCTTTTTTTCAAAAGATTGATTTATTTATTCATTGGAGAGAGAAAGGGCACGAGCGGGAGGGGTAGAGGGGGAGGGAGAGGGAGAGAGAATCTGAAGCAGATTCCTTGCTGAGCGCAGAGCCCCACGTGGGCTCAATCCCAAGACCCTGAGATTGTGACCTGAGCTGAAACCAAGAGTCAGCTGCTCAATGGACTGCACCCTATAGGTGCTACTTTTATAATTAAAAATAAAACACTGGGGGCGCCTGGGTGGCTCAGTTGGTTAAGCGACTGCCTTCGGCTCAGGTCATGACCTCAGGGTCCTGGGATCGAGCCCCGCATCGGGCTCCCTGCTCGGCGGGAGGCCTGCTTCTCCCTCTCCCACTCCCCCTGCTTGTGTTCCCTCTCTCGCTGTGTCTCTCTCTGTCAAATAAATAAATAAAATCTTAAAAAAATAATAATAATAAAAAAAAATAAAACACTGAAGAGTACTAGAGAAGAATATCTGATAACACAGAAAAACATGAGCAATGTATTGTTAAAAAAATGAGCAAATATGCTCACAATTTTGTAATAATGACACAAATATGTATATGCATAGATGTGTGTTGCATGTACAGGATACGGGAACACTGGGAAGATATACAACAAACTATTAAAAGTGGTTATTTCTGCCAGGGTTGCTTTATGATTTTTATGGGCCGTGGGCACTTTTGTCTTCATGGACCCCTTCCCCCATAAAAAATGTTAAAAATTATATTTCATAGTGGCATTGGTATAAAGATAATACAACCCAGGCCGGATTCATTGTTAAATGTTCATTATTATTTATTTTTTTCTTCTCATTTTAGGAGAAATTAAAATGAAAATATTCATGGGCGCCAGGCTCTGTGCCTCCAGGGGCTATCAGATGACTTGGTCCTCATTTCTGAGTAATGGGATTACTTGATTTTTATTTCCTTTTTGCTTATCCGTGCTTTCTAAATTTTCAATACCCTAAGATTTATTCTATTACTGTAACGAAAAACCATTTGAACAAGAGATTGGTAAACTAAAGAAATGGCCCATTTTATGCACTGCTTACACACAATACTGAGAGTGGATACAGCTTCTGGGGGCAACACCCTCCAGGGACTTTAAAACATCCCCACTGGATACAGCCTGGCATCTGCAGCATTGCTGATCTAGCCCATCCAAAGATTTCCTGCCAGAACCAACCAAGAAGACAAAACCTCTAGTTTTCAGGACAAAGTAACTCTCTGGCTTACCAAAGAAAATGGGTTCATGCCTTGTCCTTTTCACCCAGAGAGGACTCCACCAACCCACACTGGCTTTATTTCTCCAGGAGCACAGATGGTTGGCCATGTTCCAGCCACGCTCTCTGGCCCACTCTGAGAAGCATTTAGACAAGGAGGGCAGGCTTGGTAAATAGGCAATGGCACTAACCTTCTACAGCCTCCATCCATGGCACTGGTTATCATAAACTGGTGCTCTTTGCCAAACTGCGAAGTTTGCCAAAACTTAATAGATTTGATTTTATAAAGTCAGCCTTTCAAGTATGGATTTTTAATTTACACATTCATTTATTTATTCACATGTTTAATAAATATTGATTAGACATCTACTCTGTACCAGGGATTATTCTAAGAGCAGGCAACACAATGGGTGAGCAAGACAGACACAGTCCCTGTTCTCATGTTGCTAGAAGGAGAGATTCTGAACAAGGTGAAGAGTGGCTTGAAAAGGGAGAAGCAATGGGTGTGTTGAGAATGTATGGCCAGGGGATGGCACCCAGTCCAAGGAGCTGAGGATCCAGCCTTCCCAAGGAATGAAAGTTTAAACCCAGACATGGAAGGTAAGTAGAAGTGGGCCAAGCAGGGAAACGGGAGGATCAGGGAGAAGAACAATGGGCAGACTGATGCCCAGAATCTAAGTCTAGAGTCTATGAGTCCTAACAAACTGAAGACATCCAAAAGCGTCATTAAGTATGGCAGAAGGCTGGGTTAGATTGGCAGGCAGGGGCCAGATATGAAGGACCATTTTATTTAAGTCTGGGTTGGGAGGTGGGATACGTCCTTACTCCAATGGGAAGCCATCCCAGAGCCTTAAGCAAAGGAGTGCTTTGGTGCTGTGTGGAGAATGGATTGCCTAAACTCCTGCAGTGGCCCTTGGGTCACTCATGATGGCTAATTGTATAGTATGAACCCCACAATAAGACTTACTCCAGCCTACTTTCAACAACTGAAAGAAACAGAGATGTACACTGCACCTCTGTGCTTCCCACTGTCTCTATCCCAGCCTTCAGAACCATACAAGGAAAACTTAAAGAGGGGCCACAGGAGGAATACCTCACTGTCCTATGTACTAGAGCTTTGTCATACTCAGTGCTTCTTCCAGCATAGATCTTCCAGCATTTTCTTCTAGATTATCTTTACTCTTCTTAGCTGTTTGAATTTCCATATGAATTTTAGAATCAGCTTGTCAGTTTCCACAAACTATAACCTGCTAGTATTTTTATTGGGATTACACTGAATCAAAAAATTGATTTGGAGACAACGGACATCTTTGCAGTACTGAGTTTTCTGACCTATGAACATGGTCTAGCCCTCCCCGCATTTAGGTTTTCTTTTAATTTCTTTCAATAATAATATGTCGTTTCCAGGGAAGAGGTCTTGCACATGTTTCATTAAATCTAGCCCTGGATATGCGATGTCTTTAGGTGATTTTATGTGTAAATACTAAAAATATTAATTAAAGGAAATAATGTCTGGGGAAAGTACTTTGCAAAATGTAAAACGTTATACAAACTTGAGATATTCTTTCCCACCAACATTACTGAACACATCCTTTTGGAAAACTAGTCGACACACCTCCTTAAGGCATTTTTCTCAGTATCTATTGATTAACCAAGATGCTGAGGCTATCCAACCCAAACGGCCAAAAAACAGCGATACCAGAAGCCAAGAGGAGAGTTACTGGCCTGGAATAAACTTTAAGGGGGGAAAAAAATGAGTTCTCAATCTGAATTTTAATTTTACCCAAGAGCCACCAGATGGCCTGGGGGGGAGGGTATTTTTTCAAAAAGCACATCATTCAATCAAAACTCAGGGACTGGATACGCTCCATACAGTATCTCACTCAATCTATGAGCTCCTGACACCATTGCCGAAAATTAGCCTAGACCAGCCTTCAGTGGGAGCTGAGGTGCTACCTCCCATCTTCAAAGAAATTCTCATCTGCAGAACAGACAAAGGCCAAGCCTGGCCTCTTCCTGGGGCCAATCCCTGGTAATGCTGATGCTCTCACTGGCAGTGCCTCTGAGTCTGAACTAGTGACTCACACCCCCTTCTCTGAGCCCAGCCTCAGAGACACCCTCCTCCACCTGCCAGGCCCTGCCTGCCACCAATACAGCTCCGGTGCTCACCTCTTTCCACCAGTCTAGAGGAGAAAATGGCCAGAATGAACCAGAATGAAGCCTCCAGGACATGAAGACCGTTTATAAAACACAAAAAAAGAGAAAGACTTTGCTGTGATTTACCCCCACATCATTCCACTCCAGTCTCTTGGATCCCCCCTCGATCAATGTAGCAACAATCGGTACTTGCTGAATCAGCAGATATTTATTGAGCACCCACCACGTGCCAGGCACTATTTGAGACACAGCAGTGAACAGCACAACAAAAGGTCCTGTCTTCTTGCAGCTTACGTTCCTGGGGGAAAGGTGAATGTGCCCTCAGGGATGATGGGGAACAGCAGGCAACAGGACCATCAGCTACAAAAAAAGGATTTTAGAAGCCTGGGGTCTTAGTTTGGGTTCCCCCAAAAGGAGATCCCAAGATAAGGATTTGGGAGTAGGTTGCTTATTGGGGAAGTGATCCCAGGAAGCATAGGTGAGCAAATGGGGAAGTGACAGTGAAAAAGGAAGACGATAAATAGTTTGTTAATGAGACACTTACCACCATGGGCAACTGAGGCTCAGTCCTGGGGGACCCTCGTAGAGACTGTATAGAATGTGCCTCACAAGTACCCCCCTGAGGGGCAAGGAAGCTCAAGGGTTTACCCACCCACTCCCAACCTCATTAGCCGAAGGTCCCACCAGGGTCTTAACGCCCTGGCACCCCAGGCAGAGACAAAGGGAGGCTGTAAGCAGGCACAGAAGAATCTAGAGGCGACCTCTGAGATGAGCGACAGGGATGGAGGAGGCACTGGAGGCATCTTGTTCCCTGTGATAAGCCCAGAACCTAGTGGGGTTTCAGGGACATAGTAGGCACTCAATAAATATTTGTTGAGTAATTAGATGTTTTATTATCTGGAGATGTCTTGAAAGCTATTCCAAAGTCTGCAGGAGAAAGGGCCCTGGATGTGAACTTATAAACAGTGGGCTCAAAGCACATTAAGCTGTGTTATCCTGGGCAAGTCCCTTCCCCTTCCTGATCAGTCTTCACAGTCATAAAGCAGAGACAGACACCTGCCTTGCCTGCTCTGTCAAATTGGGATGAGGAGCCAACAAGAGAAACTCTGCCTAAGTACTTGGGAAAACCGGACTATGTTAGAACGATTTTTCTTGTGCAAAGACCCTGGAATATGGAATGAGATCTGCAAAAGGAGATTCTGGTCAAGTAAATTCTGAGTCTGTTTCCTCACTTATAAAAGAGGCACTATGATAACCAGGCCACAGCACGTCCCAGAGTGCTGTTCGGGGGCTCAGGAGGCAAGATAATGGATGTGGTGTGCTCCATCCCCTTCTGAAACTACACTAAAATGACAATGAAGGGATGTGGATTTTTAAAGGGTGGGGGGAATCATAAACCCATGATGACAAAGCAACAGGAGAGGAAATGATATCCACAAAATTTTGGAAGCAGAAGAATAGATGGTCAATTAGCAAATGGCTTCGCTAGTAGGGAAAATGAAATACCAAAATCACTAAAATCCAAGAAGAAACGCAGCTTGCCCCAAACACGAGGCACTAGCACCTTGGGAAGTGAGGGTGGCGATGGGCAGAAACAGGAAGACTGGCTGAAAGGCTTTTTAAGAAGTTAGAGCTCCAAATCCCCTGCTCAACCCTTGTGGAAACTGAGGGGTGGGTCTAACTGTTTGTGCGGCGAGGAGCCCCCTGGTTCTGATACACACTCAAGTTTGAGAAGCACTGCTTTAGGACATCCAGCAAATTCTATCAAGACACCGCTCTATTCCGGACTCTGTTGAAACCTTGGACCCTGACCTCCTCATGTGATCCGTCCGTGATGGATGAGAGCAAGCCAGGTCACCCTTCTCTCTCATCTCCAGGGACGCTTCAGCTACCCCATCCCTCTCTCTCTGCAGCACAAAGGGATGGAACAAGGGTCCTTTGTGAACCAGAAAGAACATGAATGTCAGGATATCTTTAAGAGTTTCATCTAGGGTCTGTTTGTGCCCACTGGTCTGACTCCATGGCAGCTAAAACGCCCAAGCTTCAGAACTAATGGTGCCAAAGGGACCATGACCCCCGAGAGAAGGAAGGACACAGATAAAATGACCTCAGAACCCAGCCCCAAATATTGTGCTTATTTATTCTATGCCTCCTGCAAAATAGAGTGTTATTTCATTGCTGGCAGATGCAAAATAATGAGCCCATTGTGTGCTGATCTGGAGTCCATATGTCACCCATTTGTCTTGCAGCCTGACTGGGGGCTCTGCCCCGCTCACAGGAAGCTCTCCTGATAGCCATGCACCATGCAGCCCCGATAATTGCCCTTTACTGGGGGAGGATCCACCAGCACCACCAGAAACACTGTCTTCCCTCCCACAGCCTTCACAACCCTCACCATCCGCCACCCCAACCACCAACAAGCCTGCTGGGGCAGGCTGCTCCTGTGGTTCTCCTGGGAACTCATCTGAGGGGTGCATAAAGCCCACTGGGCTGCCAAATGAGGGAAGGACACTCTTAAGAGACAGTAGCATACTGAGGTTAAGAGAGGCGAATCAGCAAGGCCTGGGTTCGAATCCTGCCTCTGCCACTTTGCATAGGCATGAACTTGGGCATGTTGCTTCCCCCTCTTCTGGCTGGCTGCCATCTCCCTCCCCACCACCATGGAATGGGGATAGTAAGAACCCCTTCCTCTTGGGGTGCTGTGAGGGCTAAATGAGTTAACCATTATAAAGCCCTTAACACAGCCACACTCCAAATGAGTGCTGGAGGAATGTGTTTGGTGGTGGCGATGGTGAACAGATTCTCTAAGAGCCCCCCTGGAAAGGGAATTAGGGGCCAGAAGATGGAAATGAGGCATTAACTGCAGGCTGAACGAACAGAGGCCAGGAAGGACCTGGCTCCCGAGGACGCCTGCAATCCATGCAGGGCCCCTTCGTGCACCGCGGTCCCATGGTGACTTGATGTGGCTGTTTGTTTTGTGTGCTGACACAAGCACGTCATGGGGCCAGGGGGAAGACCAAAGTGGAAACTCTTTGTCCATGGAAAAACAGTAAGCAAGTGACTGTTTTCCTCCTGTCTTCAATTGCCCAAATCCTTGTCTTATTTACAGGATTCTCACAGGCCCCAGTGGAAGACCGTTTCTTTCCTACCACCTGTGATTTAATGCCAGGAGTCACAATGGGGGAATGCTACCAGCATCTCGTGGGTAGAGACCCTGGAGATTGCTTAGCCTCCTGCCAGGCACAGGGTGCTCCCCACAACACAGGATCATGCAGCCCCAAGTATCAACAGTGCCTAAAGCCAAACACTGTTGCCAAGATTAAAAGGAAGCTCTCCCTTCTCTATGCTCTGCAAACATCTTGTTTGAGCTTGTGTTGGGGTATTGGCCTGACTCTCCTAGATATGCTAGTTAGCTAGTGGCGTCCTGGTACAGCCGGAAGGGCCCAGGTCCTGGCTCAGCCACCCGCTGGCTAAAACCCAGAAACAGTCATTTAGCTTCTCTGAGACCATTTCCTCATTTGAAAAATGGAGAATTAGAATCCTAATTTACAAGCTTAAGGGCAGGGTTACATAGAATGTTGTGCAGAACCCCTGGCACGTGGCAAGTTCCCACCAAGTTATCGGGACGCGTTTCACTAGATACAACCCAGAAGGTCAAGTAATGTCCTGCATACGTCTGCAACTTAGGCTATGCCATGCACATAGTAGGTGCTCGGAAATTGTTGAACTAAAGTGAAGTGTTCCCTGGAAGCCAAGGATTAAGAAATAAACCCAGCCCATCTCGGGGACCTATACATGGCCCCACAAATTTAAATGGTTTTGATTTAGTCTTCAGGATACACCAACATCCCTGCCCCTGTGTCTTCCTGTCACCAAGTCCCAGGCCCTTCCAGTGAGCAGGGAGACTGACGCTGGTCTTTCCATTCTTTCTGGGACTGCCAGAGTCTTGGCCACTGCTTGGGGCCATTCCTGGCTGAGCAACTCAATAACCCACCACCAGCCAAACATCTGCTCCAGTGGAGGCAGAAGAAAGTCAAAGGAAATGCCAGTTTCCTAACAGGAGGGATGCAAGCCTGGAGAAGTGTGATCTGCCTGGAAAATGAGAGTGGTCATCCTCCAGTCCTTCAGATTGAATGGAGACTTCCTAAACACATACTCAGTCCACACCCCACGGCTGACATAGCTCGGCTACACCCGGGAGCAAATGTGAACAAACCATCTCTACCTCTTGCCACTGCAAAGCTTTCCAAGGCTCATCTACTACCCCTTTTCTCCTGCTGATGAAGACATCAGGGAAGGCCTACTGGGCCAGGAGGGAGACCTGACTGCAAGTCTGATCCCTGTCTCTAATGGGCTGTAATTCAAAGGAAGTCCTGTTAGTTCACTGAGCCTCAGTTTCCCATCTGTGAAATGAAACCTGCAAAGCTCTCTACGGTTCTTTCTGGCTCTGATAGCCTATGCTCTTTCTATGGCCAGTCGTGGCTTGGCTCCCACAGAGACCTGCTGAATGCCATACAGACAAGCCCTGATGCAGTCCAAGGGCAGCCCTTCTGTTCTCCAAGGTCGGGATCTCCTATTACTGTACGAGGTGGCCCACAGAGAATGGCAGGGGACACATATCTCCCCCACTGTTCAAGTTGTTTGGAATGGACACAATGAGCCCTGTCCCTTCACAGCGCCCCGAGGCCAGGCCAGGCTGCCCAGGAAGTATCAGGCAGGGACTCAGATTGCAAAGATACATGGCGACACAGACATTCTGCAAGCCCACAGGGATCTAGGCCAAGAATAGATAATGCTTCTACCAAGCATAATCATAATTGCTAGGTATCTAAGAGCTCACTGTTCCAGGTACAACACTGTTCTTAGCTGCTTCCTCCAAATCCCTTGGTAAGGAATCCAGACACAACCATTTCGTAAAAGGAGAACTCCACTCCCAATCCCTTCATCTGTTTTATCCCTGAATCCCCCTTCCCTCCAGGCCCCCAGTCCTCTCACTGAACTCACATCAGCTCCAGGGTGATCCCTGACACACTAAGGACTGCATGTCACCTCCACAGAGCTTTCTTCCCTCCACAGACGGAGCACCATGCCCCTGTCTGCTGGCTGCCCTGCACTCTTGACTATGGATAGGTGCTGGGTGGCGAAGGGGAAAGAGTCAGAAATCTGGAGTTGGAATCCCAGCTGTACCAACTTGGACAAGTTTTAATCCTTATCCTCCTTGCATCTCAGTTTGCTTCTCTATAAACTGGTGTCAGCAAAACTCACTTTGAACAGTGTCCTGAGGATTAAATGACGCTGCATAGGAAGTGCCTGACCTACACTAGGTACTCAGAACAGGCAGTCTTTTTATAAGGATTTCCCTGGCTTGCTGAATAAGGCAGGCCCAGGCACAAAACATGCAAACAGTTTGAGAAAGAAGTGATTTAAAACCAAAAGTTCTTTCGGTTTTGGATTGGATTCTCTTTGGGTTAAGGAAGAGTTGACTTGTTCTTCCCTAAGAATTTTGCATTTGATCAGATAGATGCCACATCCGTGGAGAGTTCTGATATTACCATAAGGACCCTGAGGTCAGACACACACACACGCACACACATACACACACACACACACACACACATACAGATTCAGGTTTTCAGGTTGTCTAAAGCAAATCACTTCCCTAGCCAGAGCAGATTGTCATGGTTCTCCAGCACAGCAACACATTAACATCACCTGGGGAGGTTTTCCACCCTAAGGGTCTGCCAGCCCCATCCCAAACCACTTTCACCAGGGTCTCTGCTAGGTGGAGCTTGGATAGCAGTACTTCTAATAGCTTTCTAATAATTCTAACATGAGATCCACTGGACAGGCTCGCTCTGAAGTCCCTCTCAGCATCCTGGTGCCTACAACAATGTATGATTCAAAACTAGACACTTCATGTATGTTTGATGAATAAGTTCGTGAAGATTTTGACTCAGGTTTTTTGCTATTTCCCTATTCACGATGTATGAGGTAAAAGAACAAACAGTTAGATTGCAAATTAAGAATCCTGGAGCAGTGCTATCCAATAGAAATTTCTGCAGTGATGGAAATGTTCTATAATCTGTGCTGTTCAACCCAGTAGCTATAAGCCACATGTGGTTCTTGAGCCCTTGAAATGTGGCTCGTGTGACAGAGAACTGGATTTTTAGTTTTCTGTCATGTGAATCACATAGCCATGTGTGACTTCGGGCCACCTTATTGGACAGTGCAGACATAGAGTGTCTGCCTTTCACAAACGTACCCATAGCCATGCCCCTCCATGCCCCTCTTTTACTAACAATGCCGTTTTCATTTAGGGCAGTCCCCTGCCCCTACTGCCTGAGGTCTTTTGGGGGCAGCTCATGAAGTTGCCCCGCCCTCTTCCAGCCAAGGGGTGGGCCCAGAACCCCAACTCCGTCAACCAGACTCTCCTTTCCAGGAATCTAACTGTAGCTTCAGTGTTGCAAGAAAATGAGTTGGAGCAGGTTAATACCAATGTGGATTCCCTAAGACACTGTGTATTCGTTTCCAGAACATTACTCCCTAGTGTGACAGTAATAAGTGAGATATGATGTGACCTAGGCATCATTATCATCATCATCCCTATCATCATCCAAGTACATCAGCAGTACCTAGCAGCCCTGGCATGCTGGCTCCTAAACCACGTACTTAAGCTGCCTACCTTCCCTGTGCATCATTTCTCCATCTGTAAAATGGAAATTAACTCATCCAAATTTCTTCCAGAGTTTTTGTAAAGGTGGCAAAAGAATTAGCCATAAGAGCTTTGAGCTAAATGAGGGAGTGACCAAAGTGTCACCAGAGGTGTTGTTTCCTGGGTCTAGGTATGGGGAACCGTGGGAAGGTTTGATGCAGGACCCAAGATCTGGGCCCCGTTCACAAGCTCTGTGACCCCAGGCAAGACACTTGTCCTTGCTCAGCTTTCTGCTAAAATGAGATTAAGGCACATCCCTCTCTAGTTTCACCATTTTCTCATTGATTTGTATGCTCCTCCCACCTTGCCCGACACCCGTCTCCTCCTTCTACGAATATATCCCAGAAAACTCTAGGCTAGATCATGCTGGCCTTGTATCCAATTCATTTCGTCTTTCCCCAGTAACCCACTTAACTGGCAAGTTGCCCTGGGTATGCACTCTCATAGCTTCCTGGACTAAGCCTCTGGCAAAGCACTTTACTAGAATCATGTTTAACCATCTCCTCCAGTAGTAGACCATAAGCCTTACCAGGGCAAAGCTCACGTTCCTCTTGTTCAGCACCGTATCCCCAGTGCCTCGTACAGAGCCAGGCACGTAGAAGGTGCTCAGTAACTATTTCCTGTTAGAATGTTTGAATAAAGACTCCAAATCCATTTTATTATTTGTCATTTCAGGAAGTGTCGTTTCACAGAATTAATCATCTAATGCTGCATAACAAAATACCCCAAAACTTACGGGCTTAAAACAACAATGATCGCTTCTTATCTCTTGTTTTCTGTGGGAGAGAAATTCAGACAGGGCACAGCGAGGTTGGCTTTATCTCTGCTTCTTGTCTGCGACCTCGGCTGGAAGACTCAAAGGCTGGTGGTGGAATAATCTCAGTTCACCACTTATCTGATGAGTGATGCTGGTTGTGAGCTGAGAGCCTAGCTGGAGATGTCAGCCAGAGCACCTCCTGTCCTCTCTCCATGTGGTGTGGGCTTCCTCACAGCAGGGTGGCTAGGTTCAAGGGTGGCTGTCCTGGGAAAGTAAGAAAGAGACAGGAGGAACGTCTCTTTTCTAGGACTTCAGTTTAGGAGTTAGATAACATCACCTCCACTACGTTCTGTTCATTAGAACATCAGTCACTAAGCCCAGCCCACAGTCAAGGGGAGGGGAATTAGCCAACATCTTTTGAAAAGAGAAGTGGTAAAGAACCTGCAAACATGTTTAAACTACCACAACCACTTAGCTAGCGCAAGAGGCCAAGGGCAGGGTGAAAAGTAAGTGTCTAAAGAAGGTTTCGGTTCAAATTATTATCCGTGTGAGCTTGAAGGAATTGCGCTCTGAGAATCAGTTTTCCCACCTGTACAATGAGTAGGTGGCAGTTGTTGGCGCTTGGTGGTTTTCATGCTTGGAGTCTTCTTGCCTCAGTGGGCTTAAGAGGAGCGCCTCTTAACCAGCTTTCTTGAAGTCCCGTGACCCTTCCCATCACTCATCATCCTCGGTTTCTGACCCTGGAGGCAGCAAGAGGTAGCTACTGGAGCTCAGGGGACCTAGGAAGTTCAACACCAGGGATAACTTTAGGGAACGGAGGAGGAACCACTGAGCACCTCCTGATTCTCCAAGGCCTTCTCTGTCCCAGCCCAGGTGTAGAAACCTCAGCTTGTCAGAGACGGGGTGGTGAGAAATGCAGCAGTTACAGACCTGAACAATCCACATATGCGGGCTGGCAGGCCAGAGCCCAGGAATCTGCATTACCCCACCCCCCACCCCCACAAGACTGTCATTCATACTAACTCCTGGTGGGAGAGAGGAGAGAAGTCTCAAAGCGCCCATGGCTATCTGTCTCCTTTCGGAAAGTTCTTTCCCTCTGCTCCCTGTTCGCGCCTTTTCCGCGTTACTGCTCTGTGGAGGGGGAAGAAAAGTTTGCCTTGGGTCTCCGCAGTCCTGGGCCCATACACAGCAATGGGCTGTACTTTCTCCTTCTTCTGAGCCGGTTGGACCCTGCAGGACCGTCGCCTCACACTCCCACGGGACGCGCGGTTCCCAAACCCTGGTGCGCAGCGGCCCCTCTGCCCCGGGGCGCGAGGGCGTCCACCGCCGGGTCCAGGGAAGCCAACTAGGGGCGAACCCCGCGCCTGCCCCTCCCACTGGTGGAGGTCTTGGGGTGGAACTGGGTGGCTTTTAACCCTTTCGCTTCCAGAAGTCGTGCCCCTAACCCCCAGATGTCTTCCTTTAAGGAGCCCGCACGCCAGGAGGACTCTGCGCTCACCTGGGGTGACGAGCTCGGCTGATACATGGGGAAACCGAGGCCCACTGAGGGAAGCGATTTGTAGGATGTCCCGCAGGAAACTAGACTCTGACTGCTGTCTAGAACCCGGTCCTCCAGGCCGGAGCTCTCGCTCCTAACCCCCTGAGGGCCCCTGCGAGGTGCTTCCTTTAGGAAATTCCCGACCGCGGGCCTCCCGAGCCCGGCATCTCCGTGCAGTTTGCGCTCCGTGCAGTTTGCCCTCCGTGCAGCACGCTGCGAACTTCCTCCGCGGCTCCGCGCCGGCTTCGCAGCGCCCTGACAGAGAGGTGAGAGCCGAGCGGACGACCCCTTGCCTCCTAGAGATAACCTGGGGCGCAGGGCCGGCCGCCAGAGGCTGAGGGCCCGGCGGGAACGCGCTGGCCCTTTAAGGGGGGGACGGAGCGCATGCGCGGCGCGGGCCGGAGTCGAGCCCGGTGGGCGGCAGGCGGGCAGGGGACGCGCGCGGCCGGCGCAAGCTGGGCCCTGGGGCGGCGGGGGCGGTGGTGGCCCGAGCCTCGCGGAGCAGCCGAGCCGCGATCTGTGCCTGGACCCCGCGCTCGGCCGGCTGCTCTCCCGGGACTAACGCAGCCCGCGCTCGCAGGGGCTTTGTCACTCGCCTCCAGCTCCATCCGCGGACTGTGGCTGCGCGAGCCTCGAGCCCTCCCCGCGGGAGGTCCTTCCTCCCGGCTCCGCTCAGCCCGGGCAGCGCGAGCGCGAGCGCAAGCGGACCGCCGCGGAGCATCCTTCGCCCGGCCCGGCCGCGCCACCGCCCATGCCGCAGCCACTCCGAGGCTGCGACCGCGCGGCCGGAGCCCGCCGCTCGGTGACCTCAGCCTGGCCCCTGCGCGCCGCCCGAGTCGGCCCCGCTGAGCCCCGGGCCTGGGAGCGGGACCCGCGTCCCACGATGGCTCGGTCGGCGCTGCGCGGCGCCGGGTGCCCGCTGTCCGCCCGCTGAGACGCGCCGGGCTGGGGACCGGCGGGGCCTTGGCGCTCCCCGCCGCGCCCTTCCCCCTTCTGAGAGCTTCGCTGCTGTTTCCCGGGGGCGAGGGGACGGGGGCCGAGACAAAGCCCACTTTGTGCGGGGAGTTGGCCGCGGGCGTGGAATGAGCGTGTCGGCGCGCGCCCCCTCCCCGCGCCCCGCCAGCTGCGAGTCTTGACTCCCAGGCTCGTCGCGTGGAAGAAATCGCGGCCCCTCGCCACCCTCCGGTCCGGGGGTCCCGGCTCCGACCTGATACGGCCGGGAGTCGCCTCGATATCCCCCGGAGCGCGCGCTGCCTGAGCGTGCGATATTTTGGAGAGGAATCTGTTCTCTCCAAAACTGGGACTTGGGGCGCCCGGTCGGCCTGGGCACCGGTGCCTTGACCCTCTGTGGCTGCAGGTCGGAGCTGTCTGGCCTCAGTTTCCCTCCGACTTTTCTGCTCTCTGCAAGCCCAGACTGCTGCCATCATTGTTCTCGCTGTCAAATGGGGGAGCTTTGTGAAGGCTGCCAACTTGGGGTGTGTTCTCTTTATCCCGCTTCACAAAAAGAACAAAGCCTCTAAGGCTGACCCCGGACAACCACCTCTCTACCCCCTACTTCACGTTGAGGCACTGATTTTTTTTTTTTCTTATCGAGTAGTATTTTACTGTACAGGAGCCACGCCCTGGTTTCTTAAAGGCGCCTTGCACTCTGTTTGGCCATGTGTTATCTCTGCAGCTGGTGTGTGGGAGGCCTCTTGTGAGCCACCTATTTTTTTTTTCTGCCTCCTGATACATTCTCCCACCCCCGTCAAAGATTCGGGGATGCCAGGGGGGAAGAAGGTGGCCGGGGGTGGCAGCGGTGGTGCTGCCCCCACTGTCGCTGCCGCCCCCTCTGGGGTCAGACGTCTGGAGACCAGCGAAGGGGCCTCAGCCCAGAGAGATGATGAGCCAGAAGAGGAAGGGGAAGAGGACCTGCGAGATGGAGGCGTCCCCTTCTTTGTCAACCGGGGTGGGCTGCCTGTGGACGAGGCCACCTGGGAAAGGATGTGGAAGCACGTGGCCAAGATCCACCCCGATGGAGAGAAGGTGGCCCAGCGGATCCGTGGGGCCACAGACCTGCCCAAGGTGAGGGATGTGTATGTGTATGGGTGGGGGTTGGTATTCAGGGTTTTAGTGATGTTGGGGCTGGGAGAACAAAACCACACCTTCCTTTGTGGGGTAGGGGACCACTCGCATGGTAACACTTTAAAAATACAGACAGGTTGTACCTGTCCAGAAGAATTTTCTCTCAACTGCCCCTGAGGTTCTGTGAGGTCCACATACCCTGTTTCCAGTAGGCACTCCTCCATCTCTTTTTATTTATTTTTTTTAAGTTTATTTACTTAAGTAATCTCTACACGCCAGTGGGGCTTGAACTCACGACCCAGAGATCAAGAGTCTCATGCTCTTCTGACTGAGCCAGCCAAGCGCCCCCTCTTCCGTCTCTTTTTAAATACCCATGTTTTGTGGGCAGGGCAGTGGATTAACTAACGAGTACACCAGCGTGGCTTATATCTTATTTGCTAAGCCAATGAACTGTGTGGGCAGAGAGGTAATGAAGGACTAAGGAGTACACAGGGCTTCAAGTGTTGAGAAAATATTTTCGTGCCTCATCCCACTGAGTTCTCAGAC
Organism: Callorhinus ursinus; assembly: GCF_003265705.2. Classification (NCBI taxonomy): domain Eukaryota; kingdom Metazoa; phylum Chordata; class Mammalia; order Carnivora; family Otariidae; genus Callorhinus; species Callorhinus ursinus. The sequence goes on from NW_027397070.1 coordinate 48,389,131, forward strand.
AGCCTTGCGGAACAAGTGGGGCTTGGGGTCCCATTTTACAGATGGAAACTCAGGTAGGAACTCGGGGTCCCACAGCCATTAAGTGGACACAGAACCAGGACTCAACCACAGGTCTTCGGGTTCCAGGTCCTCTGCTCTGCTGGATGTGAGATGCAGGGCAGTACGAAAAGGGCCTGTGGAGAGGAGTAAAGTTAAATCATCTTTCCGTGTAGGGCTGGCTCCACGATGGCTGTCCTTTAGTTGCGTCCCCCATGAAGGCTGAGGCTGTGTCTCATTCATCTTTATCTTTCCAGGGCTTTCTGTGCGCCTCGCACAGGACAGGCACTGGTGTGTGTTTGCTGGATGAAAGAGTGCTTGAAGTTTTCGCATGCATAATTTTTGTGTTTTTTTAGCATTAAGGTTGAGACTAAGGAAACACTCTCCCCGATGCAGAAATGCCCAAAGAAAAGCGCTTGGGGCAAAAGTCAGAGCCCAGTGCTTAGTCGTGCCGGCTCAGGTGAGAAGGGGACCAGGGACAGCGGCCCTTCATGTGGAATAGACATGGAGACAGCCTGTTTTGTTTCATTTTTACCAAGTCATTGGTGGAGCCGTCAGAAACTGTCTTCCGGGAAAAGGGAATTCAGAGGTTGAAGGCTGAGCAATGGCCTAATATTTCCTGGGGAAATAAAATATGGATTGATTTTGCATGGCTACATAATTGCCCTATGTAGAAACTTGGAACTTAGGAAGCTAATCCCCTGTGATTGGACATTATTTCTAATATTTTATTCTTAAGATGAACACGGTAGCGAACATTCTAAGACATACATTTGGGGATCCGTCTCTTATTATTTCCTTGGCATAAATTCCTGGAAAGGAAGCGTTGCGTCAAAGGATACGGCTGATGGTTTTGATCACCCGCCTCTCCCTGTGAACTCAAGCAGGCCCTCGACCTATTTGAGCCAGTTTTCTCACCTGTGCGATGGAGTGGAGTGTGGGGAAAATTCAGTGAGAGACTACGTGTCAAAGGCCGTAGTTGTTACTGGAGGTTTGTTACCTCTCTTCACATCTTCCCTCAGGAGGGGAGGCTAGGTTTCACTCGGTGTTGGCGCCAAGAGGGCCAGAGCCCCACGCTTCTCCCAAACAACAGCAAGTCGGGGGTTAGCAGACAGCTCTCCAGCACCTTGCTTATGTCTGAATCGGGCTGTGGGAGAGTGTGAATGGTTCCCTGCAAAACTGTCACCACTCCCAAAGACTAAAAAAAATTCGCGAATTCATTAGCGACTGGTCCATAATGTCATCCTGTCATCTTCAACCTTCACGTCTAGGGAGGACACCCATGAAAAATGAAGCTCTTGGTTGGGTGTGGAGGGGATGTCATGACTGACAGTCTGGTGGAGTGGAAGGGGTCTTATGTGCAGACTGGAAAAATTCCAAACTCTCCCTCCTTAAACCATGTGACAAAGGTCACAGATAGAGAAGCTGGATGTCTCTGTGGGGTTCCTCTTGGACCTTAGCCCAGAATAGAAAGGAGCCCTAGAGTCTGGGAGGCACCGGTGATTGGATCCCAGAGTGCCAGCAGCAGAGACGACCAACCCCTGGGCTGGCCCCTCCTGGGTGGCCGTGCCCTTGGAGGCATTCTCTGTAGAGGTCACATCATGGCGGGCCCAAGAGCTGTTTTGTTGGGATGGCGTTCTGTTTTAAAAGATCACTGGAGCCAAAGTGTAAAATTGGGAGATTTCACATAAAGATCCAGATTGTGGGCATCTTTTCAGAAAATGAGAAGATCCGGGAACAGAGAATCTGTGATCCCACATAGCAGCTGGCTGCTGGAGCTGAGGAGTAGTTCCCTCTCTCCCAACTGGCCACAGTCCCCGCCACGCCCTCCCCGCCTGCCTTCCCCCTTTGTGCTACCTGCCCGGCCCCTGCCCGGGGCTCAGCCTGGGAGTCCTGTAGTGTAGTGTGATACAAAGAGCTCAGCAGAAGACTCTAGCATATTCAAATCCTGATTCTCTCATAACTGTTTTTGTGTGAGGAAGGCATGCAACCTCCTTGTGCCTCAGTGTCCTCAGCTGTAAAATGGGGATGGTAGCAACACCAGTGTCCAAGGGACTTGGGGAGGGATTGATGAAGTCGAGCATGTGAAACCAGGTGAGCACATAATGTGTGCCCAGCAAATGGAGCAAGGCCTGAGGGTGTGGTGGCCACACCCCAGGTGCTTTGGGGGAGCATCCTTTAGAGGATGATACAGTTCGTTGAAGGGCAGCCTGCTTCCAAAAGGATCTCAGGTCCAGGAACAGTTCATGTCCTTTCATAAGAATCTCTCCTTGATGTTCCAAGCTGCCACCACCTTTAAAAGCTCAGGGGCCACTTCTCCCAGACCAGCTGCTGCTGGTCTTCTGATGGTGGCTCTGGCCACGGAGCTCCTGCAGAATGGGAATTTGGACATCTCCTCCAAAAAGGTAACACTGCCGGTATCCACACACGCTGACCAGCCGCCTTGGCCCACACTGTAAGTGACGCTGAGCAGGAATCGAACCTTTGCTCTGTGCCAGTCGCTGTTCTAAGGCCTCGATGTGTAGCACCTCCTTTATGCTGTGAGGTTGGTTCTGTTACGGTTCCCATTTCACAAATGAGGCTTCTGAGGCACAGAGAGACCTTCAGGAACTTGATGCCAGACAGTAAATGGCAGAGCTGGGATTTGGATTGAGATGGTCTGGTTCTGACCGGCTCTATCAACCTCCAGGCTGTCCTGCCTCTTGCCCACACCTTCATCTGCGGGCTGATCCACCTCCCTGAAAAGCCTCTTTGTTGTGCTGGTTGAAATGGACTCTACCAGGGAGACTGTCTTAGTAGAGTTCAGGACTTCAGGGGGTCATGGACCAAGGGTAACCCTTGGCCTTGGTAGTGGAGGAGGAGTTGTCCCCGAAGAGATCTGGGTAGTAGATATCACTCACTGCCACGTACCCCACTTAACCACCCTTTGACACTTCCTGGCTCCCGGTTTGTAGCTGGGGGCCAGGAGGCAAATCCAGGCTACCAATTTGCCCCCAGTCCTAAAGCGGGCCTGGCCGTTTGGATGTACGGAATCCTGCGTATTTGTTTTTGAGCAAATGAGTGTGTACGTGGACGTTCAGAAGAACAGCGTTGGCGCTGTCTGCATCACTTAACACACGTAACGTGAGTCATGCAGCTGGCCAGACAGCTCCTTCCAGCTAAGCCTCAGTGGTGGGGGCCTTTGAGGCCCCACTTGTGAATCCCACATCTTTTTTTTTTTTTTTTTTTTTTTTTTGCCTCTCTTAGAGTCCTTGCCTTCTCCCAGAGTAATCAATCCCTAGGTTCTCTGTCTGGATGGCAGGCGATGCCCTGACCCAAGGCTGGCTCTGGTAAGCGTCAGTGAAGGATCCTCTGACTGGAGCTCCCTCCTTGTCTGGACTGTCTCAAAGGGGGACATATTTTCAGTCTCTATCCAAAGCTCCTGGAAGTTCCTGGATGACCTCAGTCGAGAAGGGGACGACCCACTTGCCTCTCAGGGACCTTCCACCTGAGGAGGTCGGGCGCCATGCTCTTCACAGCACATTGCGAAGGAATTTTTCCAGTTCCTCTCTCCCCTCCCTCTCACCGCATATGCTGACACGGGGAAGGCTAAGCCAGGCCCTCAGAGAGTTCTGGAGCTCATCTGGCCCTCCGTGGTCAAGCAGGAAGTGGGAGAGAGCCCCTCCCCCCAATCCTGGGACTTTTATCCTCCTGGGGACTGTACGTGGCTGCGTCAGTTTGGGCCACAGTGTGATGTGAAAGGGGAAATAGCTTCCTCCAGAGAGAAGTGTCTGCTGCTCGGGACGGCCGAGATGGGAAGGAGGGGACCAGCAAAGAGAGGAAGTTGACACAGAGCTGTTGCTCTGGACTCTCCCAACCGGGCCTTCCCTCCCGCGTCTTCAACCGTGGTAGCCCTGCCATTTAAAAGGCTGTGCCCTGTGGGCTCGGTATCTCACGACAGGCAGAACCTCTCCCACCCCAGCCCTACCCCAGGGTCACACAGACAGAGCTCCTGCTTTACCCTTTGGCTCACACATAGCCCTATCCATGCAGCCTGAGACTCAGCAGCCCCAGCCCTGCTGGGTGGGCTCCATGTGGGCTGGGGGTGGGGGTTAGGGTGGAGTAGAGACCTCAGGGGGAGAGGGGGAGACCTCTCTGTGAGGAGCCTGAGGCCACCTCCCAGCAAGATGTCCTGGTGGCCGAGGGGGAGCCCAGACAGGTGGGCCTTGTTTCTGGAAGCCGGGTTCTTCTACCTTCTATCTGTTTTGTAACCCCAGAGAACCCTAGCTGGTGCTCCTCTTGGCCACCTCAGCCTTGCTGACTTGTTGCAGCCAAACTGCTAGAATTCAGGACCCCTGGCCTGAGAAGGGGACTCCTGTGCCTCCACGAAACCCCTCCAAAGCAGCGAGGCCATGGCAAATAGATCCCGGGCAAAGCCTGTCCCAAAACCTGATCCTCCAACCAGCGACCACTGACCGACTCCTCAGCAGTTTGGGCTACAGGTAGAAGGCCTGTGCCTTCCAACACTCTGTGATACTGGGGTGCATTCACCCTCACGGAAGGAGCACTCCCCCAGCCCAGGCAGGGCCCTGGGGGGAAGGCGACACCGGGTAGATCTATTTTGATCCAACAGTTGAACCAGAGCAAACCCCGAACACAAATGAAATTAACCCCAATATTGACATTCTTGTTGAGCCGGGAAGTTGACGGATATTTAAGATTCAAAACAGCTGGTGAGCCAACCTGTGTTTTTCTAAAATTATGGAAGAAGCATAAAATCGAAACATCAACATAAGCTCCAAATTAGAAATGCTGTCGAGTGCCAGGAGGGAGAGAAATGGCCTTGGTGGGGGCCTGACCAGAATCTCTGGGAGCAGTTGCCAAAGACAGAGGGTCAGGACAGGAGGGAAGGGGGAGACCTCCAGGCGGCAGCTTCTCTGGGGGCAAATCCTGGGTGTCGGGTGGGCTGGAAGCTCCGGGGTGAGCCTCCCTCTTATGACCAGAGCTCTTTCTCCACCCCTAGATTCCCATACCGAGTGTGCCTACGTTCCAGTCCTCTACGCCTGTCCCGGAGCGCCTGGAAGCCGTGCAGCGCTACATCAGGGAGCTGCAGTATCCTCCCAGGTTCAGGGTCATGGCCACCATCTGGCTGGCCTGCTGGTCCAAAGACCAAGGGGGGCCCATCTCCAGACGGGGCTGGAGAGGCATCAGCAGAGCGGCCCAGGGCCACAACGCCCAAGAGTGCTGTTCGCAGCGCATCTCTGTGGCCCTCGAGTGTGCTAGCACCGCCTGGCCACGGGAGGGTTTTCTCGGATGAGTGCCCGCCGCACACGGGCCTCTCCGCCACCCACTTCCTCGTCCTCCGTGTGACAGGGTAAATGTCTCCCGAGGGGCCTGCTGGTGAGATTGTCAAGCCCGGGTCCCCCAGCCCAGACCTCCTCCTCTGCTGTCCATCCGGACCCGGCAAGAGAGAGGGGGAGCTCCCTTGGGGCTGTTTAACAGCTATTTGAAAGGGATGGGGGGAGGCAGGTGGAGGAGAAAAAGGATTTTACACTCTAAGAGGTAACTTCCACATCTTGGAACGTTCTCCTAGTTCTTTGCCTCTTTCTTCCCTTGTAGGAGGCCAGCTGCCTTGCATGGAAAGACCTGACCCCCCCTTAGGCCTGATTCCCCAGTATCCCTGCTCTGGGCCTCTCCGCCCCCTGTGCCTGCCCAGAGCTGTGTGTCCTGAGTCCTCTCACTAGGCCCTGCCAGCTGCAGATGTGACAGGGATGGAAGGACCAGGCATGGGGCCTGAGCAGGAGAAAAGACAGACTCATTACTGGAAATCAGGTCCAGCCCTTCCATTGTCCCAGTGGGGACGTTGTGGCACAAACTGGGGAAGGCCGTTGGCTCAGGAGCAGCACTGGGCAGTTTAGCTGCACTGGATGCAGCTCCCCAGCTCCAGCCTCCTGTCCATGCACATTGCTTCTCGGCTGGTTGGACAACGACATGCTGCTGAGAGCGTCTGCTCTGTCTCTCCCAGCCCTGGCTGGCCTGGCTGCCCGCTCCACAGCTCACAGCCTGGAGGGGAGAGCTGTGCTGGCCTCTCCTTTCCGGTGTTCCAGTCTCGAGTGCCTTGTGGCAGCACTTTGTGGGGTTCTTACCGAGTCTGCACCCCGGGAGTGCTGGGCCCAGGGTCTGGCACATGGGTGGGGGCAGAGGGACGCCGCACTTCCAGACCCAGCTAGGAAGCCCTTAACTGGTACCTGCAGGTACAATCACACAGGGACACAGTTCTTTGAAATTAAGAAGAGCAGACCTCTGACAGGGTAAGTTTGGGGAGCACCCTGTCTCTCTGCATCCAGGCTAACAGTGCGCCCAGCCAGGTTGGGGCGCCTGGGGAGAGGCAGACAGGGACACTTCCCAGGGGACCCAGCCAGTGGGGGCAAGTACCACTGTGGGGTTCTAAGGTTGTCCTAAAGGGGGAACTCTTGCCCAAGATGAATATCCAGGGCTCCCTTGATGGAACATCCATGCTGAGCTGAGAGAGTGACGGGCAGCCCCTCAGCCTGCCTTGGTGATGACAGAGGGTGTCCCAGGTAGATGTCTAGCCTTATCTCTCTCTCTTTTTTTAATCAATGAGCCTAGCGGGAGAGAGCCAGGCCTCCCACTCTCTCCGGCCCCTGCAACTGCCTGCATACTCCCCATTACAGGGGACCTGTCTGCCACCCCGTTTGCCTTATTGGACACTCTTCTAGTCACTTAGTACAGGGCCCAGTGTCTGAGAAACAGGGACCCCACAGGCACTTCCCATTCCGCCAGCCCCTGTAGACCCCTGGCAGGCTTCACCCCAAAGAAGCCCCAAAGGCAGAGGAGAGTGGAGGGTGAATGCCACTGCTGGGTCTGGGGGCTCAGCCCAAAGTTTAAAACCCTGTGTTTTAAAAATTAATGTGAATTTTACATCTTTCTCCACACACGATCTGTCCATGTTTGCTTTCTTATGAAAAATACTTTACATGGTCTGCTTGCTCAATGACTTAATTACCCCTTCTTGAAAGCCGTGGGTAGAATCCAGCCTCTCTAACGGAGAAGCTTTGCTCTCACCGTCCTGTGGTTGCTGGGTGCTGGGGGCCCCGCTCCAGCCTCAGTGCAATGGGGGAATCCAGCACCTTCCTGGGCAGGGCCAGTGGCCAGGCTGCATTCCCAGGCCTGGGAGCAGCATCTGATGAGGAGGAAGGAACCAGGCCTCGGGGATAGGCTGTCTCAAAGTGGCCTGAATTGCAAGTTCAGGAACAGGCTGGGTTGTCGCTGGGCAGCTAACTGCCTGAGAGCCTGTGTCTAGGCCCCGGGCAGCCAGCCAGCTGCGGGGGAGCAGTTGTAATTAATTACAAGCTCTTTGGAGAAGCCATGGTTGAGTCATAGGTGTTCACTGTGCTCTGAAAGGGACAAGAGCAATGCCAGGGTCCCCAGCATCCTTGGCATGCTTTCCCGCTGGCCCCCGCAACACCGTCTTCATAGAAGGCCCCCAGACCCATGGGTGTCCAAGACCTGCTTTCCGGGGCATGCCCCCCCCACCCCGCCTCTTCTTCTACCACTCAGGCTCAGGACAGATTGGTGGGGGGCGGGGGGGTTGCTGGCCCTGAGCTGGAAGGGAGGGGGCACTTCTAGACCACCTGCTCCCTCCCGCTGACCCTCCCCCACTGGAAGGGACTGGAGGCTGTGTCCTTATGGTTCTGCCTCCCTTCCCCCAGGCTGATGGACCTGGCCAAGGAAATGACCAAAGAGGCTCTGCCAATCAAATGCCTGGAAGCTGTGATCCTGGGAATGTATCCTTCCTTGGCCTTTGGAGACTAGGGGCAGGTGGACTCAGCCTCTCTGGGCTCCAGCTTTCTCCTCTGGAAGGGGAGGGCTGAATGAGCCCCAAGGCCCTCCCAGCAGTCATGAACTTGGTCCCAATGTGAAGAGCTCTTGGCAGACTCAGTCCCCAGCACCTCAGTTGCTAACTTTTCCAGGCTTCTTAGGCAGATCCTTATTTTTTAAGATTGTATTTATTTGAGAGAGAGAGAGAGAGCGTGAGCGCATGAGCAGTGGGGAAGGGCAGGGGCTGAGGAAGAAGCAGGTTCCCTGCTGAGCTGGGACCCACCAACACCAGGCTCTATCCCTTCCTGGGATCATGACCTGAGCCAAAGGCAGATGCTTAACTGACTGAGCCACCCAGGCGCCCTTAGGCTGGTCTTTTTTGAGTCATGTAGACACAGTGACTGTGTTCTCTGAGCCCCCAAATCAGGGCATATTGTCTCACAAAGGCTGTCGTGCCATTTCGGAGAAGCAGACAGTCTGGGAGAAGCCATTTAAATGCCCAAATGTCGGCATCTCCAGGACCCGTTGATTTGTGGAAATGATGGATGGGGTCTTTGAAACAAAACTGCCTCTTTAACAAAGCAGAGTTTCTGGGTCACCCCCCATCCAATGGGCAGAACTGAGGCCTATAGCTGGGTCACCAGGGTAGCGAGGTGGAACAGATCAGCCCCAAGTCAGAGCAGGAGGGAGACAGGTGTTTATGGCCTGTTCTCTGTTCTAATTTGTCTGTGCCTTAGCTATAGCCTTTTGTTTTGTTTCATGATGGAGAATGTTAAGCTTGTACAGACAGAATAATATAGTGAATCCCATGTGCCCGTCACTCAGTCTTACCAGTCCAGGCCAGTCTGGATTCGTCTCTGCCCACCCCTCCCATCTCCCGCTTCCCATAGTACCTCCCAGCTCTTAAGTATTCTGTGTGCCCCCCACCCCCTGGTACAGGTGCCTGGCTTAGTGCTGCAGAGAGGGCAGGGGGCAAGCTGCTGAACAGACCTGGGACAGATCGGGGAGGAGAATATGATGGTCAGGCCAGGAGCTCGGCTTCTCCAGGAGGACTGTGATCCAAGGGGGCACTCCCCCCACCCCTCATGGACATACCTACCTGAAATTATACACAGAGACCACAGGGGTGCCTCCTCAGTCCCCCTCCCGCAGAGGCCCCAAGAGCTAACTGCACCGTGGTGGTGGTTTGCTGAGGGGCAGGCCCACCTCCGTAGAGCCTGAGAAGCCTGGCCCAGTCCAAAGGGTTCTTGGCGGGGATGTGCCTGAGGCCAACCCTAGAACTTGAGGCCGCTGCCAGTGCCTCCTTCATGAGCCCACATTCTCTTCTTCAGGGGCCACACCCCCAGGTGGAGGCTCCCGCCCACACTGTGGGAGAGGGGAGGGACACTCTGCTTCCCCCCCCCCCCAGCAGAGCTCACCTGAAGCTGACCCAGGCAGGATCACGTGGTCCCAGAGACCTTTCAGAGGTTACCTGGGGACTCCTGGACAGGGAAATGACAAGAGCAGCTCCCATCTCGGCTGGGGCCCCTCCCCGTGGTCCCCACAGAACTGCCACAGCCCCTTTGTTTGCTGCACACACAGCGGACCCTGTACTGAGTTTTTTCCTGGGCTGTTCCTTGCTGAGCCCTGAGCGTGTGCCCTGTTCATCTGTGCGTCCTCAGGCCTTGCGAGGAGCCGGGCTCAGTACGTACCCTAGCGACCAAAAGCACAGACTTCGGGGGCAGGCTGACCTGGACCTGAATCCTAGCTCTGCAGCTTACTGGCTGTGTGACCCCAAGCAGGTCCCTTAACATCTCTGAGCCTCGGAGTCCTCCTCTGCCAAAGGGCACGCTGGCCGTGCTTGTCGTGCAAGGTGGTTAGGACAGCTGGACAAGTCATTGCATAGAGGACACCTGGCGCAGTGCCCGTACAGGGTATCTGCTCCAAGCTCTTGTTTGTTCATCCCCTTCTACTCATTTGTTCAAGGAGAGTTCATTGAGTAACTCTTAGGTGCCTGGCTCTGGGCTAAGCCCCAGACAGGCATCAAGGAACGTGGTCAGACGAGGTCCCGGCTCTCAGAAGTTTGCGTTCTGGCAGGGGACACAAAAATCGTTCTGGCAGGGGACACAAAAATAAGCAAGCGGACAAAGAAATAAGTAAAATTGTTGCAGTTTGTGGTGAGCGTGTCATGGAGGAAAGGAACAGGAGAGCCGACTTGCATTAGAAGGGGAGGTCAGCCATGGCGGCTGAGCCTAGGGCATGAGAGGGGCCAGCTTAGGTGGACACGGACCGGCCCCCTGGTTAAAGGGAAGAGCTGGTGCAGAAGGTCCTGGCGGGGGGGGGAGCTCCAGGTCGGAGAGACTGAAGGAGCGCGGCAGGCGGCGTGAGAGGTTGGAGCCGGCAGGCGGCCCAGGCTGTGTGGGCCTCCCGGGCCCGGGGAGCTTGGCTAGGTGTGAAGGGCAGTAGCCAAGCACGAGTGTGTACTGGGGGGCAGCAGTGAGAGAAAGCGAATAGAACTGCCTGTGCATCTGGGAGGAAGGTATGTGTGAGAGAGAGAGAATGTGACAGCATGTGTCTGCGAGTGAGTAGGGGGGCGGGTGAGGGGACAGAATGAGGGAAGGAGGGAGACAGGGCTGCGGGCAGCAGGCCTTTCTCATCCCTCCTCCAGCCACGAGGGCTTCTGGAAAGCTCTGCAGTTTGCAGTGGGGAACTCACTGTTAGCTATTAATAGTTTGCGAGCCCTGCTTGACATTCTCGCAGCGGCCACGAATGACTGAGAGCCCTGACCCTACAGGTTACTTTATTGAGCACCTACTGCATGCCAGGCTCCAGGCGGGAGGACGGGATGCAGGTGGGGCCGGCTGGGGGTCCGCCCTCGGGAGACAGGGCGGAGGGTCCTGCCTGCGCTTCTGCCGGCTGTTTCCTTAGCTGGGCTGGCGGGCCCAGTTACCTCACCAACAGCATGCCCACCCTGGAGCGCTTCCCCATCAGCTTCAAGACCTACTTCTCAGGGAACTACTTCCGCCACATCGTGCTGGGGGTGAACTTCGGCGGCCGCTACGGGGCGCTGGGCATGAGCCGGCGCGAGGACCTGATGTACAAGCCGCCAGCCTTCCGCACGCTCAGCGAGCTTGTGCTGGACTACGAGGCCGCCTACGGCCGCTGCTGGCACGTGCTGAAGAAGGTGAAGCTGGGCCAGTGCGTGTCCCACGACCCGCACAGCGTGGAGCAGATCGAGTGGAAGCACTCCGTGCTGGACGTGGAGAGGCTGGGCCGCGAGGACTTCCGCAAGGAGCTGGAGCGCCACGCCCGTGACATGCGGCTCAAGGTCAGTGCGGGCGCCTGCCCTGGGCCCGGCTCTGGAAATGGAAGGGCTGCTGCTTCCTAGTGCGCCACTTCTCGGGGGAGTGCCCCCCGCCCCCCCTCACCTTGGCTCCCACCCCAGCAGAGGTGGAGCGAGGCTCAAGGGAGGTGATGGGGGTGAAGAGTCTCCGTGGCGGATGGGGCTTGTCTCTGGGTTCCCTCAGGGGGGCGGGCCAGGGAAGGGTCTGGAAGGAAGCATCAGGTGAGCTGGGTGTGGGTGAGGGTGAGTCTGCCACCCTGGGGAGAAGGGCAGGGCTGAGACCCTCTCTGGTGGAGCCCTTGGTTGAGAAATCGGGGGCTGTCTGGAGGGAAAGGTAGGGCCAGGTGCAAGGAGCCTCTGTCAGTCCTGCATATCCTGACCCTTGACCTCCCAAACCCTGCATTGCGTAGAGGACCAGGAGGAAGTCAGAAACAAGAAGGAAGGCATACCATGGGAAGACGAAGAGGGTGGTGGTTCCTTCTCCCTCTTGCCCACCTGCAATGAGCAGGAGGGCGAGGGGCTGTTGTACCCTAGCAGGTGGGCTGAGCTGCTGAGAGGCTTGCCCACCCCCAGCCTACCAGTGGGCAGAATCTTGGCCTCTCTTTGGGTGGCCCTGGGACTGGAGAGCCTCCCCTGGTGCCTGCCTGGCCCCTCCTGGGTGCTCAGCCCTTCCCCACTGGTCAGTCACTAAAGAGCCCAGGAGGCAGCTGGTGGCAGGGAGGAGCTCTATTTTCAGGGCAGGAAACAGGTACAAGGAGCCCAAGAGCTCTGCTCACAGGCGATGAGATTGGACAGGCGCTCGCTCAGTCTCGAGATGGGGAACATGGGCATGTCACAGGTGCCGGCAGCGCCCCAGCAGGGCCGGTCTGAGCTCGGCTGCCCTGCCTTGCCAGGCCCCAGGCACGACCTTGTGCAGTGACAGCACCTTCCCTGTGCAGTGACAGCACCTTCCCTGTGCAGTGGCCCTGCGCGGCTCTGGGGGCTGGCCCTCCCCTGCGTACACCAGTTGCCCTGGCTCCGGCTGCTGGGGTCGTAGGGGGTCTTCGAGGGAGCAGGTGAGACCCGGAGTTGGAGCCAAGAGTTACCTATTCTTTAGCACTGTGATTCCCAATCTATATGGTGCTAAGGATCCCCACATTATTTGCCCCTCTCCAGCACCCCCACCGTATACCCCAGGTTTTGAAAATTCAAGCTAAGCTGATCATGACATACGAAAGATGTTTCATTTGCTTTTCTCATGCTTGCTTAATCATACATGGCTGCCAGTCTGAGCTTCTGCTTGGCTCAAGATTACCAGTGTCCCCCTTGGGACTGGTAGGATCCCAACCCAGAGTGCAGACCCAGGCTGCTTCCCCAGCTGTTGCATTCACGTGGCATGGGTAATGGCCCTGTTCTCCAGGGCTTCTTACAGTATCACAGAGCTCAGTGACTTCCCCCTAATGCAGACTGCCCGGCTGAGGAACCCTTGCTCTGGCAGCTTTAGTTCCTAGGAAACAGGTTTGGGATGACCCTGGGAACAGGGCAGCCTCCGGGCAGGAGGGGCTCTGGGGAAAAGCCCTAAGGGTGTCTTTGTTTCTTCCTCCACACCAAGATTGGCAAAGGGACCGGCCCTCCCTCCCCCACCAAGGACCGGAAGAAGGACGTTTCCTCCCCGCAGCGGTGCCAGTCCAGCCCCCACCGCAGGAACAGCCGCAGCGAAAGGCGGTGAGGGATGGGGTGATGGGGTCGTGCCTGGGGGAGCCTGAAGGCAGCTTTCTCCTCTCATCTTCTAGATCCCTGTGTTTTTCTCACCCTTTTCCCACCCTTCCCTATTTTGCCGCCCCCTTCCCCCCCCTTCCCGCCCCCGTGGCCCGAGGGAGGTGATGTGGGTTGGTGGGTTGCTGTCCCATTTCCCCGGGGCAAAAACCACACTCACTGGCGCACTGGCTGCCCCGTGTGAGGCCCTGGTGCCAGAGCAAGGGGCCCACACAGAGGGTCAGAGGCAGCTTATGTGGGAGAGAGGCGGGGAGGGGTGGGCTCCTGCCAGACAATGAGTTCTCCCAGGAACACCGCTGGGAAAGGTTAACCTCAGATGTCAGCTGGTGGGCGGCTTTGAACCTAACTTTTGCCCCTGCAAGTCTGGTGTTTGCCTCGATCTAGATGGCAAAAACATCCCATTAAAATACCAGGCCGCCTCCTCTCCTTTGTTTCCTACCCGGCGGTCTGGCTCTTGCGTTAATATCATTGTCGTTCAGGAGTCAAAGCTCCGGGATGATTAAGGGGCACAAGCAGGCCTCCCGTGGGCTGTGTCATTCCCTTCGACCGGGGGTGGGGGCATGGGGGCTTTGGTGGGGAACAAGCTCCCAGTGCAGATAGCCACAGGGTTGAGTTGTCACAGCCAGCCGCAGAGGAGGGGGCCTCCAGCAAAGAGCAGGAGCCTGTAAGAGAGTGTCGGGACCACACACAGGACGGCACAGGCAGGTCGGGGTCCCAGAAACACACTCCCACATGGACTTCGCTGCTGCCTTTGGGGCACCTTGAAGAATGGAGGGGGAGCTAGGGGAGCAGCCGCTGTTTGTTCCCTTCTCCCCTCCCCCACCAAGCCACTCACCCCTACCCCTTCTCCATTCTCTTTTCCCTGCAGGCCATCGGGTGAAAAGAAGCCTTCTGAGCCCAAAGCCATGCCAGACCTCAATGGGTACCAGATCCGGGTGTGAGGCACGTGGCAGTACCCCAGCCTCGCCACTTCTGGGGGCCAGGATCCATCTGCCAGGACCAGCCTCGTTCGTGGGGAGGGAGGGGCTGGTGATGGGGGGCAGGGCAAGAGGCAGCAGGAAGAGCCTGTCTCAGCTCAGCCACCCAAGCTGCTGCCCCTCCCACTGGGCCAAGACCCCTAACTTTGGGCCAAGAAGCAGTTAGTGTTTTATTTGGAATTTTTAACCTGATAACTGAAGTTTAAAGTGTTTGGGGAAAACTTAAAAAACTAATGGATCTGCCCATCGCCAGAAGGCCAGTGCTTAGGAGATCTAAGTCCCACAAGGCTGGCCAGGAGGAGTGGCTGGCTCTGCTGGCATCTCTCTGGAACTTGAATCCATCCTGTCTGTGGGAAATCTCCCAGCCCCACTAAGCCTGTGGCAGGATGGGGGTGGGGTCTGGGGAGGGCTGGAGGTGTTTCTCTGGTTCTGCCTGCCCTGGCAGAATCTTGACCCAGGGAACGGGAAGCAGGGTAGAAATCATCCTGGGAAAGGTCTGTGTGGCCAGTATCAGGAGCTTGGTACAAGGCCACATCTGCCCCAAGAGCAGAGCCCATGGCCCAGGAGAGCCCTCATGCCCTTGTGGCCCACGGACAATGCTATGCGGGCTGTAGGAGAGCCCAGGAGAGACCACTGGGGGAAGAGATCCCAGGCCCCTACCTGGTCTCCTTGCTTCGTCCAGCTCTGCCTGGTCCTGAAGCTGGGGGGCTCCCTGCAGAGGGGCTGGGCTTTGCCAAAGGCCCAGAGCTGCACTGGGTTCAGTGTGACTGTAGGGACTGAGCAGGCCTGGTGGGTCCAAGAACTGTGGCTGGGGATAGAGTGGGACACTCAGGCCTGGGGCTATCCCCTGGCAGTCCCCAAGGGTTGGGGGGAGGCACTGCTACTCCCCCTTTCTGTTACCTCGGTCCTTGCTGTGAAAAGGATGCCTGTGCCTCAGGCCTGTCTCCCCTCATTTAATAGCCCATCTAGGTTTGGGGGTACCAGTGGCGATCAGGCCTCTGGCGTGTGGCTTGTCAGGGAAGAATCTGAACAGCCGGAGTCTGCACAGTCTGCCTGTCAAGTGTGAGATACCTGGCAGGCGAGTGAGAAGTGGAAAGAAGTTGGCAGGGTTGGGGAAAGGTTCTAGATGCTCAAGCAACAAGGAGGTGGTAGGGCAAGGGTGCACCTGGCCACCATGGAGGAGCAGAGCCTGGGAACTGGGGAGTGTACGTGAGAAAAGGATGTGGGGGAGAATTTGGAATCAGGCTGCTTGGGGAATAGTGAGTTCTCTGCTGCTGGAAGTATCCAAGCAAAGCCTGGATGGCTACTTGTTGGGAAGCTGTAGAGAGGATTCAGGTTATGGGAGGGTAGCTAGATAAGATGACCGGTAAGGTTTCTTCTCATTGAGAGGCTATGATTCAGCCAGGGCCTGGGCCCTGGAAAAGGGAGGATCACAACTAGAGGGGGAAGCTCGCACGCCCCCAGGGCCAGGCAGGGCATTAACAGGAGGGCTGCGGGCTGGGTAGGCACTACTGCTGCTCAGCTCTTCTCAGAGAGGGGCCCTGCATTGCCAGATTGATTTTTTTTTTTCAGAAGCCAGAACTCTGGATTTTTATGTGAAATATCCTGACTTTTAAATGTTGGCAATCAGTTCAGAAAATGTAAAAACCCAAAATGAAAGAGAATGCCAGTTTGTAATCTCTGAAGTAGAGAGAGCTGGTGCTGGGTAGAAGTCCACTGAGACGCTTTGAGGTGGAAATCGCAAAAGTTCTAGGCTTCCCAGGGCGGGCTGGGCCAGGGCAGGATGCTCGCCACTGAAGCTGCTCCCAGAGAGGGCAGCGGGCCCATGTTTGTCTTCCTCACTCTCCTTGCAGACCAGAGACCCACCAGGGTCACCAGCAGGGGCGGAGTGGAGATTGAGCAACTCCCAGCCTGCTAGGGAGATGGATGGGGAGACGATGGGGCGAAAGAGGGAGGGAGGGAGCCAGGATGCCAAATGTGAGCGCCCATCAGGGAAGCACCAGAGGCTGGCAGCTCTTCACACCAGCAGCTTCTGGCCCAGAGCCAGGCCCAGCAGGAAGCCAGATGGGCAGTCCCTTGGGTTCCTCAGGGGTCACCAGGCCCTGGGGAGGCACCTAAACTGCGCCTGGACTGTACCCCGGCCAGGTCAATTCAAGGGCCATTGTGACCCCTGACTCACCATCCCATCCCATCCCAGTTCTCAGGGAGTGGAGTGGTGGTCCCCACGTTCCCCACATTGGCCTGAGGCAGAGATGGCTCCCTTTGGGGGGTGTGCAGCTGAAAAGGAATGAGGCCTTTTCCAGGTCTACCTGTGGTTGCCTCGCGCAAGCCACTCATCACCAGGGGAGGGGACTCAGACCCCCTGTAGAGCCCAGGGTTTGAGGGAAGGCGTGTGAGAGGGGATTGGGGTCAGGGAGACGGGAGGAAACTGCTCAACCCACAGACTCCTTTGCCAAAGCCGTCTGGGGAGAAGGAAGTGGAATGAGGCCCACCCCTGTTGCTGCCTCCAAGAGGGAGCTGATCACCCTGAGCTGATAGCCCCCCGCACTCCCTTTCCTCGCTGAGCCCTCGGGCCGGTGGAGGCCACCACAGGATACAGCGGTGCTTTGTAATTTGTGTTTAACATTTTCTCATATGTAGCAACCCCTCCTCCCCTCCCGAGCGTGTTTACACGGGCTCTGCTCCCTGGGGCTGGCCTGACTGCAGAGTTTCTGGGGAGGCAGAGGAAAGGACTTTGGGGCCTTAGTCACCATCTTTGGTTTCACCTCATCTCACTTCCTGTGAGGAACAGGGGCCTGGCTCCTGACTCAGGACTGCCTTCCAGCACTCAGTGGGGGCTCCTCTGCCCCCAGCAGTTGGGGGTGGGGGTGCTGCTGGCCGAGGAGTCCCCAAGGTGAGGTCAGAAAAAGCTGCTTAATGAAGGTGGGTCAGGGTGGCAGTGACTGTTCCCCAAAGCCCAGCTCCCTGTGCTCAGTGCTAGATCAGAACACTGGGAAACTGGGTTCAGAGAGCCTTCCTGCCCACCTGCCAGTCCGCTCCCTCGCATGGCCTCAACACAGTCATGTTCCCTCACCCATCGCACCAGGCCCCCATCCTTCCTGGCCATGGCCGCATGGGGAGAGTAGCAGCCCCCTGGCCTGGGTGCCATGAAGCTAGGGCCAGGGTTCCAAGGAGCAGAAAGGGCCATAGGTCAGCTGGGTCTGGTTTCGGGCCCTGTCAGCACACAGCCCATTCCTTCCATCTCGAATTTGACCTTCTGGCTCTGAGACGGGGTCCAGTTCTGGTCAGCAGCGTGCCCAGAGGCCCATGTGTCTGTGTGCACCTGGGTCTCCTGCTTGGGTGGCTTTCTGGCTTCGATGCACCAACATCCCCAGACCCACCCTCTGGCCTCGAAGTACAGGAAGTGCAAGCTGGGCCGGCATACTGTGTTCTTCATGCCAGAGCACCCCTGTGCTGCAATCTCCATTCGTTCCCGCTGAGAAGCCAGCTGAAGGGTGGGAGGGGGCCCACCCCAGGCCGGGCAGGGCTGCTGCGGTGCTAGCTGCAAGCCCCAGTGTTGACCCCCTTGCCACATCCTGGTGCTCCTGAGTCCCAAGTTCCCCTTTCTCTCGGGTGTGCTTGGCCCAGGGGCCTGGTGATGGGGGCCGCCCCTCCCTTAAGCTTTGTGTTGGGCTGCCTGTGGGACCAGACATAGTCCTTCCTGCTCTTCCTGTGTCAGTATTGCCTCCTCCTCTCTCACTTTTACACCCCTCTCATTGCTGTGCTCACTTTTTTCCTGAAATGAATAAAGGCTCCCTGGCTCCGGTTGCACGGGCTGGGCAGAAACCATGTGGAAGCCTTGTCTCCTTCCCCCTGGGAGCTGGGGCTAGAGCCCACCCCACCCACCAGTGTCAGCCTCGGTGGCTCCAGGAAGAACCTGACCAGAAATGAGGGGAGCCCCAAACCAGCCAACAGGAAAACTTGAGGCCCCTGTAGTCGTCGTGAAACTTCTGGGGTCCCAGACTATCACCCTCTGCCTGCCTACGCCACTCTGCTCTTGTTAATCCTAGCCTGGGAGATCTTTCCTGCTGGCTGGAAATGAACTCTTCTCCTTCACACAGCCAGCCTGAGCCCCGCAGGCCGGCATCTGCTCCTCCCATCCCAGTTTCCAGCAGCTCCCCAGGAACTGAGGGAGGAAGGAGTATTCCCCTAGGAGGAAAGGTTATTTCAGAAAACCACAGCAACAGGGATCTGAAGTCCCTGCTCAGCACAGTTGCCCACAGTCTCAGCACAGAATCTATGGTGGCTAAAGCCACCGCCTTGGAGAACACCTCTGGTTCCACCCATCACCCTTGCTCCTTCCAGCTCTGGGCCCCTTCCCATGCTTTAAGACTAGCCCAACCATGGCAACCAGACTTGTACAAAAATAGCTTTTAGACCCCACAGCTTTAGTTTTCACCTGTACCCTTCCTTCCTCTGCTCTCCTTTCATTCAGCTGAGAGTAAAACCTGCACTTGTAAGAAGAGGTAGGGCATTTCCTCCTCCTTATTCCAGTCAATCCCCATAAGGTCCTTGCTAAACAGCAAAATTCGCTGACTTTCAGGGGCGTGGTAGTAAAGCATGGCAGCTCGGAAGAGAGGCAGCCTGCTGGAATCCACAAACGTCTTAGACTGTAGAGCATCCAGAGAGAGGCAGTTTTGCTACTTACAGGCTCATTTAAGTCCAATTTAAATGATACCCAAAAAAGACCTTTCAGTAAAGGTAATCAGAATCTGTGAGTAATATGGATTGTACACCTTTACCCAAAGGCAACATTATAATGTACACATTCAAGTCCAGCTAAATACCCAGTCAAGGGCCTGTGGGTAGACTTCAGTGACATGGGCTCATTCATAGTGGGGCTCCTGGATCGCTGGTGTACAAGTGAGGGTTGGGTCAGTGCTGGGACCAGAGTCTGCTGGGATCATGAGTTCAGCAGGCTCATTGTGGACACTGCTTAGAATTGGCAGAGAGGTAAATATCATCGTGGACTTCCGGGAGGATCAGGACCCAACTTATGGGGGAGACGGGTTACCTCATTTCCTGCTGCCCTGTGTCTTCCTGGCTCTCAGCATGTCCCAGCCTCATTTAGCCACATGACTAATTTGTGTTGGACTTTTGGATGCAGGTGGCACTTCTTGGAGCCCTGAACATGAAGAGGTTGAAAGCCCTGTCACCCCCATCTGCCAGGATCTGACCTCTTGACCATCACTCTGGAAGGTGGTGGTGACAAGAAAAAGTGGTCATAGCAAAGACCAAAACAACTGGTCCTGATGTGGACTGCCTGGTAACCCTTAGTGTTTGCCAAGGGGGTGAGGGGACCGGCTGCCGAGGCTTGGCAGGTGGTGGAGATGGGCCACCTCAGGTCAGCTGGAGGGACGGCTCTCTGGGGATATGCATTTCCTCCAACCCCCAACAAGAAAGCGCTTGGTCGTGGAAAAGATGAAACCTCCCAGAATTTAAGTGTAGAGACTCCAGTCTTCTCTCCACAGCTGTGTGAGGCTTCAGCAGCAGAGGACTTGAGGAGGGACGGGGCCGAAGGCAGAGTCGCCTTGGAAACACATTCCGTTCTCATTCTCCTAACTGGGGTGAGAGCTGACCCTATCAGGCTCTCATCTTGCCTAGAACAGTTTTGCTTTGTGCATTTGCTCAGGAGCGGGGAGGCGCACCAGGATGAGGCTGGAAGTGTCAGGCCGCAGGTCCTCCATCTCCTCAGGTGGAAACTAGAAGAGGGGGCTCCCTCCAACTCCTGGGAGAAGAGAGGCCACGCTGTGCATTACATAACCAATCAAACAACAACCCTCCGGTTAGTTGCTACACCAGGGCAGGAACTAGGGAAAAAAACAAAACAAAGTTGAAAGACAAAAGCCAGCAGCAGGCTGGTCGGTCACTTCCTTTCTCCCAGGCCCACCCCCCATGGGTCTGCCTTACAAGAGAACCTGTCTCTCCTACTCCAGGAAAGGCTATGTTCTGAGGAGGGTGGAGTGTCCAGGAATAAAGCAAAGGAGATTCTCAATTTACCTCTTTGGGAATTGTGTTTCCTCAGATGTAAATAGAGGTAATATATGAACACCTGCACTGCCACGAGCTAGTGTTGTCAACTGATAGTGGAAGTACTGTTTCAACTTAGCAAAAGTCTGTGCCAATGTCACGTGACTCAGGAAACCCTCCAGGCCAGGAAGGGGTCTCTGGGGACACACCTCAAAGCTTAGAGCTGCAAAATAATGCCTCACCCATGGGCAAACCATGCAGCCAGGCTGGGGAGAACTACCCACCCTCAATGCCTACCAATGATACTCTGCAAGTCTTAGCATCCCTTGCTTGCCAAAGCCCAAACGACATAATTTCAGATCTGAAAATTCCTCACAGGTGGAAAAGATTTTTACTTTAATTCCTATTTCACCAAGATATAAAACAACAAGGAATGAACTTACCCACAGTCACCAAATGACCAGGCCAACATGACCAAGCGGTGTTCCTTATCTCTGGCTGTTTTCTTTCGGCTGAATCCCAACCCAGGTGGTTCAACAGAAGCACCAGGTAACTTTAAGTAATTCAGATTCTCAGATTCAGAGGTATGGGGTCTGGGATTCTACTCAGGTAAGGCAGGAAGCCACACCTAGTTTCAGGGCTTCCCAGGGGCATGTGGGTTTCATGGACCTGCTGCAGAAGGAGACTGGAGGAAGACGAAAGTACCAGCAGAATGAGGCCCAGAAGGGAAACCTTCCAGCAACAGATGGCCCACAGTCCAGCTCTGACTCCAGCATGCAAAAGAGATTATCAGAAATAGGCACTGAGCAAGAGGCAACTGCCACGCGCACATCATGCCTCACGCAGCTGCCATGGCTTTGACCAAGAAAATGCTTCTCACCCCACATTCCATTCAGACTCTCCTGAAATGCATGTGGACCAGGGGAAGGTATGGGGGCAGCCGACGGAATGGGAATGAAAGCAGCTGAAGGAGCCGTCCTCTAGCTTGGTGAGGAGGGAGAAGAGAGCTGGACCTCAACAAAAGGCAAGCGAGGAGGCTTCTTCAGGCCCTGTTCCTCGCAGGCCTCAGAGCCGCAGGGATATGTGCCAATTATCACAGGGCCAATATACCTTTCTCAGGTCAAGCTTTAGGACCTGAGAGCCCAGCCCAGGATCGGTCTCTTCCTCTCGCCCACCTCAAATCTCCAGGCCTTCTCTCCCCCATGCCTTTCAGGATCCTAACAAAATGATCAACAGTAGTGGGGCGGGGGGGAATGGTAAACCTTTATTTGGAAAAGAGAGCTTAAATTACCACTTAAAACCCCCATTTCATTTCCAAAACAGAAACAAATAAGAAAACAAGGAAATGATCATCTATAAAACTCCTGCCCTCTGCCATCTTGAGCCATTTTAAACTGCATTTCCTGGCAGAAGAGAACAGTGATGGGCCCTAGTCCTGAAAACCAATAGGGCACTGACTTGAGACCATCTCAGCAGGTGCCCGGGGAGAGAGAAACACAATGAACGATGGGTAGGGTGCGGACAGGTGGGCCTGGGGCTCAGACAGGCACACGCCTAGTGCCCAGGAGACAATGTTCAAAAATACACACGCACAGATAAATTCCCCAGTACCTGGGCGTGGAAAGCTTATAACCATGAACACAGCAGCAGAATTCAGGCGGGGTCTTTGGCTTTCAAAACAAGGGGGAGAGAACCTCCTGCTAACTGTCCCTAATTCTAGCCTCTCTGCCATTCCCTTCAGTCCCATTCCGGAGGCTGAGCGGGGCAGCAGCAAGGCTAATCTGCAAAGACCAGCAGCTGTTCTGAGTTGAGGGAGGTATGAGGAGCTGCCGGCCCAGGAACACCCAGGCTGCACCCCAACTATGAAAGATTAAGGCATGCAGGTGATACACGTGGGCAAGGGGCCCCCCGAATGGGCCAGGGTAGCCCTGTGCTAGGAAGAAAAGCACTGGCAATGAGCAGCTGAGGCCTTGCTGGCCAGAACAAATCCTAAAGCACTGCCCCCTCGAGTTCTTGGACAGGTCTTGCCCAAGGCCACCTTCTGCAGAGAGGGTTTGGCCCCCACCTAAGTATCAGGCTTTTTTAGGAGAAAATGGACAGGAATGGGGGAAGCAGCGAGGTAAAAAGTCGTGGGAGGAAAGGAACAGAAGATAGCTTCGGAGGTGTGCAGAGGAAAGAGAACAAGTCCCTGAGGTCTTGGGTCCTAGCTGAAGTGGCCGCACAGCCTGCCTGCTCTTACCGCTGCCAGGACTCCCACCCTTGCCCCAGTTCTGCAGGGAGTCCAGTAAGACAAGAAGTTTCCTGAAGGTTCTTTCTAGTCCTTTAAACCTCAAACTCTTATTCCAGTCCACTGACCCCACATGGGCTCACCCTGGCACCTCTCTCACAGCAGCCTGAGGAAAGGGACGAGCCCTAGAGAAAGCATGCCAGGGCTGTGGGAGCTCTGGGTCGCAGGCTCAGAGGCTGCTGCGGCAGGCAGTGCAGCCCGGAATCTGCTGTCCCAGGCTATGAGGCCCGTTCATTCCCAGCAGCCAGATGAGTATATGCCCTGGGTGGCATGATGAACGCCTCATGAGACACAGGGGATAAAAGGGGAGAAGGGCCCATGCCCCTGCTGCTGCGTGGCAGCACACAGCTACCAGGTCATGCCCTCAACCTGTCAGGAGGGCGACAGCCCCAGTGTGGAAAGTGGGCTGGTCAGAGGCAGGCATGGCCGTACAGAGCAGTCCCACCCCAAGAGGACACATGCATGCTACACACCTCACATGTGTGTGCCTGGCAAGACGGCTGGGCCCAGAGGTCATGAAAGCAGAAAGAAGATTGGGTTAGAAGATACCATCAAGAAACGGCCTGAAAGCAAATAACCAGTGAGATCAATAGCTCCCACAACCCTGGTAATTAAAAATTAAGGGGGAGCACTGGATACATGGAAGGAAAGGGGAAACCCCCCCCCCCGCTTCGGCCTCTCCCAGGGCCACTGAGTATGTGGCACAGGATTAGGAAGAGGTTGGGGCGGGGCAGGGACCACAGGCAGAGAACATGGACAGGCCTGGAGAAAATCTAACCATGGGAAAAGGGAAACGGGGAAGGGGAGAGGAGAAGAGGGGACGTAAGTTTCTTGGATCTAAGTTTCCAGAAGCATGGGGTATTTCCACAGTCTCTGATCCAGTGAGCTCTTCTGGAAGAGAAGCTCTCTTCCTCTTGGAGCCCCATCATGGGGCGGTGACTTCCATCCCAAAGCTGGCCAGCAGGCAGAGGTGGTCTGAAGAGCAGAAGGGGTTGGGTAAGCCATTGGCAGCCCAGAGGATCTCTTCAGAGAGGAGGGAGAGACGGCCCAGAAGCTTGAGAGTCCCATCTTGATACAGCCTGCGATCTGTGGCACAAAACAGAAGCCAGTAGGGAAAGTAGCCACGGCCACTACACGGGGTGGCTGGGGCCTGTGGGAGCTATGCTTTATGGAGGCTGCATCCCCTTGGCTCCCCCGCCCTCCCTCACCTCCCCCTGCTGCCTCTGGCTGAGGCCTCCCTTTCTCAGATACTCTGTGATATATCAGTGAATGAAGCAGGGTGTTTTCAGGGAGACTGTGGCAACCGGAGAATGTGTGCCCAGGCCCAGCATCTACAACGACTTCGGATTTTCTGAGAAAAGCTGGAAATCCAGATTTTCTACATAAAATCTGATTTTTTAAACATAGGGAAATCAATTCAAACATTTTAAAAGACATGCTTTAAATAAAACAGGCATGCAGCTGGTAGGCTGCCACACTGTGACTGCCGGTAGAGGGTGAAGAAACAAGAAATAGGGTCTCTAACCTAACCAAGTCCCTCGCTAAATGGCTGCCATGTTCAAAATCCACTTGCCTCCTGGTGCTCTATTTTTACCTCTTAAATAGAGGTAGGGCTGGTTCTGCCCACCTCTCTCTAATGCTGCAAAGATAAAAAAAGAAGGCAGGCAAGTGGCCTAAGGGGATTATGATGAGGATGACCAGTGCCAGGAAGGTATGAAATTTGCTCTTTTGCGAGTCTGCTCTTTTGCCAGCAGCCCAAGCCATGTGACCAAATGCCTGCCCTATCATCAGCTGTTCCCAAGTACTTCTGAGGGTGGCTTCTACGAACTCAGGATCCTTCAGGCTTACCAGTTCTGTTCCCATTCTCGCAGGACTCAGCTGAGAAGAAGATGTAATCCACTGTCATTCCAAGACCCAAGGGCATTGTGGTGACCTCTGGGCGGCCATGCTGGGGCAGGAAATGAGTATATACTGAGGTCAGGTGAAGGCAGTGCTGGATGGTGCCTACAGTCCTGCAGGGATGAAGGGGAAGAGGTCAGTCAACAAACACTGAACTTTTCTCAAAGTCACTTCCTCTATGGGTTTTATAGTTTTTAAGGGACAATCCCAAATAACTCTATTTCAGCAGATTCCTTCCCACGCTAGTAAGAGGCAGATGGTCTTAGCTAAAATTAGCCTAGAAATAGACACATTTATATGCAGTCCCCCTGACCTTCCTCACCCCACCCCCACCCCACTCTCCTCTCATTACCTGGTAAAGTATACCTAATGTACCCTGTCCAGGGGTCAGCAAGTTCTTCTGTGAAGCCTTACTCCCTGAGGAAAAGTGCATGGGCTCTTCATCTGCAAGAGCCTAGGTGGGTCACCTCTGGCCTCTGCACACCAGCCCTTCCAAAAGCTTAGCACATATTAGGAGAAGAGAGACCTCAGCAAAAAGTGCCTCAGGAAAGCCAATGAGACTCTCTCTCCTTCACCCAGATGGGGGCTGGAAAGCAAGCTGCAGGGAACTGGAAGGAAGATCACCTGGGGAAGACAGGCTCAGGCTCCAAAGTGTCTTCCTCAAGGACAGACTGGGCCCAGCCAGCAGGCCGCTCTGTAGAAGACCAGAGAGAAAAGGTTTTATTATTCCCAGCAGACAGTGAAGCAGGGTCAGAACTTTGCACCCTGGAATCCCTCTCAGACCCTTGACCAGATTGCTCCAAAAGGGGAAAGGGGAAGAGAAGAGGTGATGGGATGAAGAAAACAACAGATCAACGTTGGAGGAAGGCAGACAGAGACCTTGAATGCAGCCATTTCTTCCTTGGCTCAGCACCTTTTCAAATAATCTATTTAAATTTATTCTTTATAAATAAATTTATTTAAATTTATTCTTTAGGTAATAGAGTCACACAGTACAAAAATCAAAATGTAGAGAAAAATATCAGTGAAAAGTCTCCCTCCCGCCCTGGGGCTCCTGCCACTCAATTTCCCTCTCCAGAGGCAACCGATGTGACCAAATCTCTGTTATACTCCTTCAGAGATTTTCTATCACATACCATTTGCTGTGTGTATATGTGTATGTATGCATATACATATGTATGCACACTATGTAACATGTATGTATACATTCTTAAATACACATAAATAAGTACATACACATACATGAAGAAAAAATACACATTTCCAGTGACCTTATTATGGACTGAATGTTTGTGTCTCCCCCAAGTATGTTGAAATCCCACCCTCCAGTGAAATGGTATTTGGAGGTGGGCCTTTGGGAGGTAATTAGGTACACAAGGGTGGAGCCCTTGTGTACTGGATTAATGCCCTTATAAAAGGTTTGGATCCCAGAGAGCTCCCTCACCCTCTGCCACATGAGGACACAGAAGTTAGCACTCAGCAACCCAAAAGACGGCCCTCACCAGAACTGGATCATTCTGGCACCCCAAGCTTAGACTTCCAGCCCCAGAACTGTGAGAAATAAATTTCTGTGGTTTATAAACCATCTAGGCTGTGGCATTTTGTTATAATAGCCCAAACTGACTATGACAACAGGGTAACAAGGATCAACAAAATTGACAAACCCTTAGCTAGACTGACCAAGAAAAAAAAAGACTCAAGTTACTAATACTAAGAATGAGAGAAGGGCCACCACTACCAACCCTATAGAAATTTAAAAATTATGAGAATAATATAAACAACTGTGAATAGGGTTAATAGGTGGAGATTTGGGGAGAACAGCATGCCTAGAGAGGACATGGAAGCTCCCCAAATACCTTGCCCTATGCGTCTCTTCCATATGGCTTGTTCCTGAGTTCTATCCTTTTATAATAAATGGGTAATCTGGTGAGTAAAATGTTTCCCTGAGTTTTGTGAGCCATTACAGCAAATTAATTAAACCCAAGGAAGGAGAGGGTCATGGGAACCTCTGATTTGTAACAGCCAGTTGGTCGGAAAGTACAGTTAACAACCTGGACTTATGACTGGTATCTGAAGTCCAAGGAGGGGATTGTTGGAAGCACAGGCTGGGCTTGTGACTGGTGTCTGAAGTTGGGAAGTGGGGGAAGTCTTACAGGACTGAGCCTTTATTTCATCTGTGGAATCTGGTGCTATCTCTGGGTAGATGGTGTCAGAATTAAATTGAGTTTAACCCCCCCTCTTCTCCATGTTGAATATTAAGTCTCAGAACACCAAAAGAACAATATATTAGCAAACCAAATCCAGCAAAATATAAAAATGATTATATACTATGACCAAGTACAATTTACCCTAGGAATGTAAGGTTGGCTTAACATCTGAAAATCAATTAATGTAATATATTATATTAATAGAATACTGAAGGATAAAAACCACATGATCATCTGAACACACATAGAAAAACCATTTGACAAAATTCAACACTGCTTTACCGGGCGGGGGGGGGGGAAGCAGCATAAAAAACTAGACACAGAAGAGAACTTCTCCAACAGGATAAAGGGAATCCACAAAAACCCCAGGGCTCACATCATACTTAACGCACAACACACTTAAAAGCTCTACCCCTAAGATCAGGAAAACAAGGATGTCCACCCTCACCACTCAACTTTAGAGAGGCCTAGCCAGGGCAATTATGGAAGAAGAAGAAATAAAAGGCATCCAGATTAGAATGGAAGAAGTAATGCTATTTCTGTTTGCAAGATGACATGACCTTTTATACAGAAATCCTAAGAAATCCACTAAAAAACTATTAGAATAAATGAGTTCTCAAGACTGCAACATATAAGAATATACAAAAATTGCATTTTTATACACTAGCAGTAAAAATCCAAAAATGAAATCAAGAAAACATTTCCATTTACAATTATCATCAAAATGAATAAAACAGTAATGAATTTCACAAAAGTGTAAGACTTACACACTGGAAACAAAACATGGAAAGAAATTAAAGATCTAAATAAATGGAAAGACATTCATGTTCACTGATCATAAGATAGTATTATTAAAATGGTAATACCTCCCAAACTGATCTATAGATGTCTAGATCCCTATCAAAATCCCAACTAGTTTCTTTGCAGAAATTGACATGCTGATCCTAAAATTCATATAGAAATAAAAGGGACTCAGAATAAACAAAATAATCTTGAAACCCCACAAAGTTATAGAATGTATACTTCTCTATCTCAAACTTATACAAAGCTGAAATAATGAAGACACTGTGGTACTAGCATAAGGATAGACATATAGTGAACATATAGACATATAGTGAAGACTCATAATAGAACTGAGTGTCCAGAAACCTGTATGGCCATGTTCAATTAATGTTTCACAAGGGGAGGGGTGAATGGACAATGACTGCTAATAGATACAGGGTTCCTTTTGGGAAAGATGAAAATGTTCTACTGTTAGATTGTGGTGATGTATACACAATTCTGAATAGAATAAAAGCCACTGGCTTACACACTTTAAGTTGGTAGATTTTATGGTATATGAACTTCATCACAATAAAGCTGTTTTTTTAAAAAAAGGGTAAAGGAATGTTATGGACAACTTCCTGCCAACAAATTTAATAATTCAGATTAAATGGAAGATTCCTTTATATACTTTACATTTTACCTGTTGATTTTTTTTTGTTGGTATTATAAATAGGGTCTTTTCTTCATTATTTTAACAAATATATCCTCATTTTTATATATGAATACTATGTATTTCTGTATATTCATATCGTGCCAGCCAGTTTCCAGAATTATCTTAATGCTTGTAATAGTTGTTAGTTGATTGGATCACCAGTTATCTAACAACCTGAGCAAGTAATTAACCCCTCCCCTCCATTGTGTTACTTCTGTTTTCTGACCCACATTTCTGTTTCTAAATCTGTTGGCTGGCATCTTTGAATATGGCTGAATAATGACAGTGGTCATCCTTGTCTTATTCCTGACTTTGACAGGAATGCTACTACAGCGTCTTCTTTAAGCCAGATGCTAATATGTGGAGCTGAGAGAAGTGTGGTTTGGTTTTGGTTTTTAATTTGCAGGCCTGCAGCGGCTCCACCCCCCAACTCCTACTCCTCACCTCTCCTGCACATTGTTGCCACCAGGCACTCTGACCGACCAAGATCATTTTAATGGTGTAAGGGATTAAGGGCAAACCTCAAAGACAACGTGGGTTCAATTCCAGACCATGGCAATAAAGTAAATATCCCAATAAAGCCAGTCAACTGAATTTTTTTTGGTTTCCCAGTGCATATAAAAGTTACGTTTATATCATACTGTAGTCTTTTAATTGTGTAATAGCATTGTATCTAAAAAAAATGTACATACCTTAATTTAAAAATACTCTATTACTAAAAAATGCTAACCATCACCCGAACTTTCAGCAAGTCATAATCTTTTTGCTGGCGGAGGGTCTTGCCTCAATGTGGATGGCTGCTGACTAATGAGGGTGGTGGTTATTAACGATTTCTCTGTAGCATGCAATGCTGTTTGACAGCATTTTGTCCAGAGAACTTCTTTCAACATTGGCGTCAATCCTCTCACACCCTGACACTGCCTTATTGACTAAGTTTATGTAATATTCTAAATCCTTTGGGGGCTCCTCTTGGTTTCAGCTCAGGTCATGATCTCAAGGTCCTGGGAATCTCTGCTTAGTGGGGAGTTGGCTTGTCCCTCTCCCCCCTCCCCCTCCCCCCCACCTCGCTCATGCTCTCTCTCCCTAATAAATAAATAAAATCTTAAAAGAAAAAGAAGCAACTCCTCATAAATTAAAGTTTTATCCTGCGTTGCAGCAATTCAGTCCCATCTCCAGGCTCCACTGCTCATTCCAGTTCTCTTCCTGTTTCCACCACATCTGCAGTTACATCCTCCACTGACGTCTTGAACCCCTCATAGTCATCCCTGAGGGCTGGAATCAACTTCTTCCAAACTCTTGTTAATTAATGTTGGTATTTTGACCTCTTCTCAGGAGTCACAAATGTTCTTAGCAGCATCTAGAACAAGAAATCCTTTCTAAAAGGTTTCAATTTACTCTGCCCAGATCCATCAGAGGAACCACTATCTGTGGGAGCTATAGCCTTTACAAAATGTATTTCTTCAATAATAAAACTTGAAAGTCAAAATCATTCCTTGATCCCTGGCCTTCACAATGAATACTATGTTAACAGGCATGAAAACGTTAATTTTGTACATGTCCATCAGAGTCTTGGGTGCCCAAGTGCACTGTCAATGAACGATAATATTTTGAAAGGAATCTTTTTGTCTGGGCAGTAAGTTTCAACAGTGGGCTTAAAATATTTAGTACATCATGTTGCAAACAGATGTGCTCTCATCCAGGCTTTGCTGTTCCATTTAGAGAGCAGAGGCAGCACAGATTTAGCATAATTCTTATGGCCCTAGGATTTTTGGAATGTAAATGAGCACTGGCTTCAACTCGAAGTCACCAGCTGTGTTAACCCCTAACAAGAGAGTCAGCCTATCCTTTGAAACTTTGAAGCCAGGCACTGACTT
Organism: Callorhinus ursinus; assembly: GCF_003265705.2. NCBI lineage: Eukaryota > Metazoa > Chordata > Mammalia > Carnivora > Otariidae > Callorhinus > Callorhinus ursinus. The sequence goes on from NW_027397070.1 coordinate 48,418,795, forward strand.
CTCTCTAGCTATGAAAGTCCCAGATGGCATCTTCTACTAATAGAAGGCTGTTTTGTCTACTTTGAAAATCCAGTAAGTGTAGCCACCTTCATTAATTATTTTAGCTGGATCTTCTGGATAACTTGCTGCTTCACCTTGTACTTTTATGTTATGGAGATGGCTTCTTGCCTTAAACACTATGAACCAACCCCTGCTGGCTTCAGACTTTTCTCCTGCACTTCCCTCACTTCTCAGCCTTCGTAGAATTAAAGAGAATTAGGGCCTTGCTCTGGACTAGGCTTTGGCTTAAGGAAATGTTGTGCTAGGCTGATCTTCCATCCAGACCACTAAAAGTTTCTCCACATCAGCAGTAAGGCTGTTGCTTTCTTATCATTCAGGTGATCACTGGAGTAGCACTTTTCATTTCCTTCAAGAACTCTTCCTTCGCATTCACAGCTTGTCTTACTGTTTGGAGCAAGAGCCCTAGCTTTTGGCTTTCAACATGCCTTCCTCACTAAGCTTAATCATTTCTAGCTTTTGATTTAGTGGAAGACATGCAACTCTTCCTTTCACTTGAGCACTTAAGAGGCCATTGTAGGGTTACTAATTGGCCTAACTTCAATACTGTTTTGTCTCAGGGAACAGGGAGGCCTAAGGAGAGGGAGAGAGAAAGACAGGGGAATGGCTGGTCGGTAGAGCAGTCAGAACACACAAAATATTTACCAATTAAGTTTGCCATCTTATATGGGTATGGTTCATGACCCTCCAAAACAATTCCAATAATAATATCAAAGATCACTGATCACCATAACAAATAAAATAATAATGAAAAAGTTTGAAATGTTGCAAGAAAAACCAAAATGTGACAGATACAAAGTGAACAAATGGTATCGGAAAAATTGTGCTAATAGACTTGGTCAATGTAATAAGGTTGCCACAAACCTTCAATTTGTAAAAAATACAATGTCTGCAAAGCACAATAAAGTGAAGCACAATAAAACAAGGTATGCCTATATCTAGTTTTTCCTTAATTTAAGGGGGGTCTTTTAAAAAGAAATCTAGAATAGATGTTGAATTTTAACAGTCTCTTGGACATCTACAGGATGCACTTCATATATTTTAATAGATTTTATATATATTAGTATGTTAAGTTATATTAATAGATTTATCAAACAACCTTTGTATTTCTGATACACTCCATTTGGTCATGGCATACTGCTCTTTCAATGTGCTGCTAGATTATTTCCTGATCTTCTATTTAAATTTTTTTGCATCAGTATTCATAAGTGGAGAATTTTAGCATCGACAGTTTTTTCTGTATAATTGTTGTCAGGTATCGGTGTCAAAATACTTGCTGCATAAAAATAACCAGCTTTCTTCCTCTGTGCACTGTAATAACTTAAATAGTAATGGAATTACAAGTTCTTTAAAGGTTTGATTACATTCTCCAATCAATCTGAGCCTGGTGTTTTTGTGGGACTACACCGCTGAGAACTTTATGTATTTCTTCCCTACTTAGATTCTCTCTCTCCTCTGTAACCAACTTTACTAAAATACATTTTCTAAAATTAATATATGCCATCTAAGTTTTTGATTTCTTTTGCACTTAGCTGGGCCAAGAACCCCCTTATGATCCTATTAATTATTCTGCATCTGGATACTTTCACTTGTTCCTTCCCTGCCCTTTGAAATGGGTTGGCTAATGGGCCTACCTAATTGACAGCTGTTTTTTTGCCCAAACAACAAACTCCTATTTTTCTGTTTTCTAAATTATTCCCATTTGTATCTTTTGTTTTCTTTCAGCTTATTTGTTCTTTTTTTCTAACTTAAGTTGAACGTGTAATTTAGTTACTTTTATCTTATCTACAAATGTAATTCTGTGCCTCTAAATATTCTGTATAATTCTATGAACTTTTCACTGAACAGTTTTAGCTATATCCCACAAATATATGGTACTTTCATTATTATTATTTTCTAGATACTCTGCAATTTTAGCTTAAATTTCACCTTTGACTCAAAAGTTTGAAATTTTCTAAATATCCAGATGATAATGTTTTCTTTTTTGTTTCTCATTTCTATTTTTACTGCATGTGTGATCAGAGAAAGACTGTATAACTTCTATGCTTGAGATTTACTGAGGTCTTGGTTTTTTTTGGTGGTCTAATTCTTAAGAATTTCCTACGAATACTTAAAAAGATGTCTTTGCTCTGCCTTCAATATTCAGAGTTTGATATGCATCAATCAGATTTACCATATACAACATGTTACTGGAATCTTCCATATTCTTGGTTATCTTTTTTCTACTTGACCTATTGTGGGCTAAGACAGATAAATTAAAACCCTTTACCATTAGTTATTTTCTGGCTACTGTTCCTTGTTAAGCCTGCACTTTCACTTTATGATTGTTGATGTAATGTTATTTGGAGCTTAAATATTTATAATGCTAATAATATCTTCATTTTGAGTTGTATCTTTTACCATCACAATACACCCGAAAACTCTCAGTGAGCAGCAGGATACTACAAACGGTTTCCCTCAACAGCAGGTTCTGTCCACGCAGCACTGGGTACAGACTGCACTGTTCTGGCAGTCACACGGGACTAGAGGCCTCTGCATGCCCCGCCAGGCCAGATGAGCACATGGGCCACAGCTGCCTCTACCGGAGCTGCAGCATCTTCCTGACCCAGTCAGCACTGGGAGCAGTCTAACAAGTAAGTTCTTCTGCAAGTACTTGGGAAGAGGCTAAGCTGTGTCCAGGCATGGGCCAGTGGAGAAGCTGGACTCAGAACTTTCCTGGTTAGAAAACTGATCAGACGCTTTCGGTCTGCGGCCATCTGGTCAGTTTGTAAATAGTGGTTACAAAAATCATCTATTAGCCATTGCTTTTTCTATGATGTACTGTATTGGGCATATGGTTTGTTGTTATTTGTTAAAAGACCTGAGGGTCCAGAGTTCAATGGAAACAGGCAAGTGGTCATGAGAAAGAAAATCAGTAACCCCCTTTCAGTGTCTTTAAGACCATACTGGAAGGAAGAAATCATTAGTAATTGAAAATGTTTACAAGATGGGGACTTAAAATTTAAATTCTCTTCTCATGAATTATTCCCCAACAAAGGGAGCTGGGGACAGTGAGAATCACAATGTTTTTATTGCACAACTTGGGCAATGCAGAATTCTCTGGTGCATTGCAGTGTCAGCCAGTGGGAAGGTTAGACCACCACTACCTAGCACTGCAACTCACATGCTGCCTAGTAAAACCAGTGTCACAGTCAAGTCAGCAAGTTCTGATGTGCACTGGTGGGTTGCATGACTCTACTATTAGACTGGAAATATTCTTTGTTAGCATATCTAAACACATCTTCTAGAAAAAAGAGCACATATTATGATTTCCTTATTGCACTTAAGTCTTTCTGCTCATGGTGGGAATATAAACTGGTCACTATGGAAAATAGTATGGAAGGTCCTCAAAAAATTAAAAATAGAAATGCCATATGACCTAGTAACTCCACTTCTGGGTATTTACCCAAAGAAAACAAAAACACTAATTCAAAAAGATACATGCACCCCTATGTTTACTGCAGCCTCATTTATGATAGCCAAGATATGGAAGCAGCCCAAGTGTCCATCAACAGATGAATGGATAAAGAACATATAGTGTACACACACACACACACACACCCAGAATATTATTCAGCCCTAAGAAAGAATGAAATCTTGCCGTATGTGACAACATGGGTGGACCTAGAGGGCATTATGAGTGAAATAACTTAGAGAAAGACAAATAAATTAGGATTTCACTTGCATGTGGAATCTAAAAACCAAAACAAAGAACAAAATAGAAACAGACTCATAAACACAGAGAACAAAGCAGTGGTTGACAGAGGGGAGAGGGTGAGGGGGAGGCAAAATAGGTGAAGGAGATTAAGAGGTACAAAATTCCAGTTATAAAGTAAGTAAATCATAGGAATGAAAAGTACAACGTTAGGGAACAGTCAATATTGTAATAACTTTGTATGGTGATAGATGGTAACTACACTTATGGTGGATGGGTGTGTTTACTCAAATTTAATCTCAATTTTGAAAATACTGCTATTATTTTACAGTTAGTGAATTGGATATTTCCCCCCTACATAATGATTCTACTTACAAAGTGATCATCAGTATGTGTTTTAAAGGTTTAATTTTGTTATTGAATTGAAATGCTTGTTTTATGTTTCAAGTACAATACTGTTTTGTTTTGGTTTTTAATAATATATTCTTAACATGAAATGTGGGGTCCTGCTACTGTTTTAACTTTAGGATTTTGTAATTATAAAACATTGGGCCACCGCTTCCCTGCCTGAGCCCACTTAATACCAGCAGTCATCTCAGTTCCTGGAACATGCTAGCTGCTTCATGCATGGGGGCCATCATTATCATTATTGCAATTGCTACAGCTATATAATAGATTTAGTTTTGCAATTAAATAAAAAAACAAAGAGAGCCACTGAAATGTTCATTACTTGGTGCAAAATGTGAATTCAAATTAAATTCCTACAAGAAAAAATAAATTCATCACTGATCACCAGTCCTTCTAATATAGTTTTTCCAGTCACTGCTTGGTCGTTTTAGGTTGTTCTAGCAGTTTGGTCAAGAAAAGCTTTTGGTTGAGTATTAAATTCTTGAATCATACCTTCTTTCCTCGAAGCCTTGTTCTCCTGTCTTCTAGAGTGTAATGATAACGTTAAGAAGTCTGAAGCCAACCTGGTTATTTTCACTCTTAAGAGCAGCCCAATCTTTTTGGCTCAACTGCCCAAAGGATTCTTTTGTCTCTGGCTTCTAGTAACTTCAGTAAGATGTCTTATTGTTGATTCTCCTATGTCATTTTTTTACTGAAAACATGGTACATTCTCTCAATTTGAAGACTCAAATCTTTTAATTTGGGGAAAATCTTCCTTGGATCATACCTTTACCTATTTCATTGGTGCCATTACATTGGTTTTCTTCTCTGCGAACCCCAATTATGTGTATGTGGACAGTCTCCTCATCTTCCACTACTGCCATTTCTCTCTAATCCCTTTTATCCTTTTACTTCCTTTTTATTTTGCTTTCATAGCCTCTGTCTCTTGGCCTGTTTTCAGCAGTATCTATTCCTATTCCTTCTCATGCTGCACCCAGTTTTGTCTTCATTTTATGTGATTTTTAAATTTTTTATTCTTTCCTGGCTCTGCAGCTTTCATTTCATCTTCTGATGTCTTGCAATGTGCCTGAACTTGTTTTATAAAGGCAGTTATTTTTGGACTCTTATTTCCTAAAGGCAATTGCTTCACTTTTTTATTCATGGGAAAATAATCATAACCTTTCATATGCTTCATGACAACAATTTTTATCTTTGAGGTAAGCATTCTTTATCTGCCTTTTATTTTTCCTGTTCCTTCTTCTTTCTTTCTTGCAGTATTCTAGCACAGTTTGCATGCTGGTTCCTTCTGGCTTTGAATTAGTTGAGGTTTTTCTGTACCAGCTATCTGTAAAGCTTCTCTAAGGGAAGAACTGGGTATGCATACCAAGTAACAGGACTATTCCTGATGACACAGGGTTGTATATGAGTCCTTTTAATCTTTACTTCTCCCCAGCCAAAAGCAATATGCAGCTCTGTGAGTATCTCATTGCTCTTCCTGCCCCTCAAACAGATTGCTTAATGCAAATAGGGCTTGATTCCTTGATCAGGCTTTTCTCCAGTGCCTATTAAGACCAAAACAGGTTCAGACAATCTCCTATCACTACCTGTGCATTCTATTCTTGCTGATGAAATAAAGGATTTTAATTTTGTGCCTTGAGGTACACTCCTCACCTTGGAGAAGTGCACTGTGCTGGTTCTTTGTTGAGATCTACATAGTCCCCAGAGAAGTCCTTCCACACTTCCTCCAGCACCCATGCACGATCTCCAGTGCTTCCTGCAGCCATTCTACTTATGTTGTGATTCATGGTTTCAGATACATTCAGATCTCCTAGTTTTCTCAAAGATGGAGTTTGCATTGCTTTTTCCCATTCTCCTTGTTGCTTTGGAATGGTTTCAGAGACAAGAAGGGGAGAATGTCAAGTGTGCTCCACCATGTTTGATCTGGTAGTTCTCAGTAGAAGTAACTTTTTATCACAAGCAGGACTACTGTCACCTTCTGATTTTCAAACCCTGTCATGTGCATCTTCCCTATATGCTGTACACACATTGGTTATTAGCAACTTAAGCCTAAAAAGGTTACATGGCTCATCCAAGGTCTCAGACATGATTGGAACCCAAGTCTCTTGATTCCTGGTCCATGTTCTCACTGTGCCGCACATCTGTGCGTGTATATGGCCACAGAACTCCACTGACCTTCCTTCTAAGCAGGCTTATTGCCAGAAGCTGACCTTAAGAATTATACCTACAAAAAGACTAAGAAACCACATAACTGACAAATATCAGGGGTGAAGAGGAAAGAAGACCAAGAAAACAAGCTTAGTTTCCATTACCTGGCTTAGTATCTGTCACTCCTTCCATAAGAACCAGTCCTACTGGTCGCTGACAGGCGATGTCACAGAAACGGAATCGCAGCAGGAAGTCTCGGCTATACTTTTGTCTCTCTGCAAACCAGAAAGGCCATACAGTGAGAGAAAGGAAGAGAAGCCACATGCTGAAACCGCCTTAATACCGAGAAGCTTCCAGTGTAGGGACAAAGAGGAAGCCTGGCTCTGAAGACAAGTTGATTTTCGAAGACATAAGATTTAAAGTTGTCCATTTCACCGGGAGGTCATGAGGACAGTGGGAAAAACAAAGGAACTTGCTAAGAGAATTGAGCGAATTACATTTTCTCTTGTTACTGAAATACCAGCTGTCTCCCAAAATGGGCAGAGGCACGGCCAACCAAGAATGTGGCACAGGCTCACCTGCTCTCTTGGGGTGACAGGAGGTGAAGTACTGACAGCAGTCAGTGATGCCCAGGGAGCTGGGCCAGAGTGGGGCCTGCAGCTTCCTCTGGTAAAGCTGATGGGAGAAGTCTTCCTGTCCAGACACCTAGAAGGAAACAGCAGGTGGCAATGAGGATACCGAGATGGAAAAAGAAAACAGCCCATGATTTGGGACATGCAGACACACACGCACACGATCACACACTGTATACATAACATAAGCAAAACACGTCAGTCTCGGGAAGGTTAAAAATAAGGAGCTAATTAAAACCATTTTTTTTTTTTTAACCAGAAGCACTGAAATAGCCACAAAGCAGAAACGAGGGCTAAGGGAATAAGGTACGTGAGTCAAAGAGAATAGAACTGTATGAACATATAGTCCCCGAAATTTCACCTCCGAAAAATCTACATGAGTCTCCATGGGGAATACCAACGTTCAGGGGGCTTTAATTTGTAATGGGAAAAGGTTTTATCCTGATCTTCGGATCTTCTGGATCAAGGTTTAGCATCTTAAGTGCATCATGAGGAAAACACAGGGTCAAACCAAATGGGAAATGCACCAAAGAACTTTACTGTATCTATGTCACCATCCTCGGTCAAAGCCAATGAGCAGCCTGGGAACAGACAGAATGTAGTAGGGAAGCATTGGGTAACATCAGTCATCTGCATATCTCCACCATGTGTAGCAAAATTCCCTTTATTTCATTTAACAACAATAAATATTTGAATGCCAGCTATGTACAAGACACTAGCTAAGTGTTGGGGAGAGCAAAATGATAGAATCTCTCTGCCCTTGAAGGACATAAATTTTCAATATGCCATCTCAAGTAAGACAGACCTAAAATTTAATGGTCACTTTCTAGCTGTGTAACTTAGGGCAAGTTAGTTAACTCTCTAGGGTTCAATATCCTCTACTATAAAATGGGATAATAATATCACCTACAATTAAGAATCTTGATAATGACAACTGATGGCTGACTGCTTCCTCTGAAGCAGGAACTGGAAAACACTTTACCATGCGTTCTTGTATTTGATCCACCAAACAACAACAACAAAAACCCCTCTAAAGTGGGTCCCATTGTATCCCTAGTGTATAGATGAGGCATGGGGCTTAAGGAAGTTAACCTGCACAAGGTAGCAGAGCAGGGACTGGAACTCAGGACTGTCTGGCTCTTAATCACTATGCTTAATGGCGCTGGTCACATGGTAGGCACTTAGTAAATTCTTTTTCCCATTCTCCGAGCTCCTTGATTATAGCAGCTTTCCGGCAGGATAAGACCTTTCTCTGCACACATGGGAACCAGGACATTGCTGGCATTTGAGTAACCTCATTAAAATAAAAGCCCAAAGTGCTCAACTATTCAGCCATTTTGTGTCCTTTCTCCACTGCGCCTTGCCAAAAGCTAAGCAATAAGTCGGACAGCAGTGGCCAGAGGAAGAGGGAGATTAAGTGACATATAAAGAAATCAGCACAAGCTCTCCATCAGCAGGGCTAAATGGGATAAAACTATGAATCTATGCTATCAACATTCAGCAGTTAAAAGGAATGAGATAGCCCCATATATACCTTGTTGAGTGAAAAAAAAACAAGCTACAGAATGAAACATACAGTAATAGGTTTATAAACACACATACAACAGATCATATACCAGCTGTCAGAAGCAATCACAGCACAGTATTGGAGGGCAAGAGCTCTGGGATCCTGGCTCCACCACTAGCTACCTGCATAGCCTAGAGCCAGCAAACTGCCGAACTTCTCTACGCCTTAGTTTCCTCACTTAAAAAATGGAAGCAATGATAGAAACTGTGAAAGTTGAGTGAGTTAACACATGTAAAGTGCTTAAAATAGCACCTGGAACCCAATAAGGGCCTAATAAATGTAAATTATAATTACAATATCACAGGAACATAGGTATCACTGTAAATGCATACAGAATAGTCTGGAAGACCACCAACAAACTTCAAACAGTTATTACTTCACTCTAAAGGGAAAGGTAAGGAATGTAGGTGATAAAGAGGGTTTTGGTCTTATTTTACAATGTTTGAATTCTTGCCAGAATGCACTTCTGTCTTACTTATAAACTAAAAATTAATGATAAAAACTGAAAGGATTTCAAGATGCCAAAGGCACCCAGGAATTTCTAACTTCCAGGCTTGAGTACAGTCTATTCAACAGAACAAGAAAAGGCCGGAGGGAGCCAGAAAAGGTGTAACTGCGGTCCCTGCCACAGAAGGAGCACTAGCTGCCCATACCTGAATCTCTCCCTTGGCCATATTCCCACCCCCGCAGTGGCCTCTCCCATTTCACCTTCCAGGCTGGCATCCCATGGTACTGGAGCTCTCCATCCCTGATGAAGTTGTAGAGAGGTGAATTAGGAACAGAATTCAGGTCCCCACACAAGATGATGGGGCAATGGCTGCCATCAGACAACCTGGCTACTTTGTCCACTTCGGCCAAGAGAATGGCCATCTGGGCCAGCTTGACATCACCCCGGCGTGGGTTGTACAGGACATGAGTATTTGCCACACAGAGGGGGGCCACCGACACTTGCCCCAGGCCTTCTGGGACTAGTGGCTGCAGCAGCAACACTAAGCCCACGTTGTCCCGATTGAGGAGCTCCAAGCCAGGCCGGAAGTACTCCACAGGGCTGGCACAGAGCAGACGGAATCTCGTGGGCTTGTAGCAGACAGCACAGCCATCTGTCTTACACCCGGTCCTCCTCTTGTAGAAACAGGTAAAACCTGCAAGGAACACCCGGCCAAGGAGATGGGTCAGAGTCCCCCAAGCTTGAATCCCTCCAACCAGTGGCAGTAGCCAGGGCGTGTGTGCCTATGGCACTGCTCCTGCTGCTCAGTAAGGGGGTTCCTGTCCTTGCCAGCTCCTTGGTTCTGCAGAGGTTCCCTTACAGTTATAACCAGGTGACCGAGTGGCTACAGGGGAAGTAGGACTGAAGGCTGTGAAGCAATATAACTGGATAGGAAAAGCATGGTGGATAGGAAAAGCATGGATTCTAGAGTCAGACAAATTAGAGTCCTAGTTCCACAACCTACTAGCTTTGTAGCCTGGGTGACCTTGAGCAAGTCACACACATTTTCAGAACCTCAGTCTCCTCATTGTAAAAATGGGGATAACAATAACTCAGCCTCACAGGGTGGGTTACTTCAAGGACTAAATGGCAGAAAAATGTCAAAATTGCTTTAAAACTGCAGAACTCTTTCTTTCTCACCCATGCAGAGGAGGAACTAGTGCACAGGTGAGACTGAGGATTTACTGAAGCAAAAGGAAAAGATGGTGCTTTCAGGAAAGAGCAGACAGGGCTGGAGGAAGCAAGACCGGTGAACACGCCAGGGAGCTGCATTACCCATCATTCGCAGAGAAGGCTCCAGCTGCTCCCAGTAATGATCTTCCTGGACTTCCTGGAGACACAGGATCTGGGAAAGTGACAAGGAAACCAATCACTCCAAAGTACCAAGAGTGCTAGAAAGTGACTCTCACCCTAGGAGCAGGCACTGAGGCCAGGTGGGAAGCTGCTGCTTGTCTCACGCAGGGTCACACTGGAACTTTCCACAGGGCTGACTCTTCCCAGACAGCCACCAGCAGCAAGGACAGGCCTAGAGTTAAGCTGAGTAGACCAGATGCATGCACTGGATTTTCCCACTTCTTGAATCCCTCAAGTCTCCCTCCCTGCATAAAGGTGCTGCAAAGTGTGTACGCACGGAGTCTTCTCAGCACCTGCCAAAAACTCATTTACTCCAGGCAGGGAAGCTCCAGCCCTAGGCAGAACTCCAATCCTATAAACAACTATGGGGTTGAACTCATTTTCTAAGAGCACTGGGAAATAGCCCACGTTCAAAGCAAATACAAGATGGCACTTCCTCCCCTCTTCACTCACATCAGGGTCCCAGTGCTGGAATTCCTGCAGGAGATTCGCAAAGCGATAGTTCCAATTGAGGATATCCGGATGGCAATGCAGGTAGAGCTCTGAGCTCTGCTGCATCAGGTCCTGGGCCAGGATGTTATAGGACATCAGAGTGAACTGGAACTGAGGGCCATCCCCCGCCTCCAGGCCCTGAGCATCTGGCTGAGCGGAGAAATCCTCCCATTCTCTCCACAAGATTTCTGCAAAGGGGTGGAAAGAAGAGGTCCACAACAAGTACATGTTATCCTCAGGCCCTGCCATCTCCACTCCTGACTCAGAGATGCTATGCCTGAAGTTCCTTTTTTCATCTTCCCTGCCACCCAACCCTCTCTATGGCTATTTGAGCAGCACTCTTAGGACATTTGCAGACTAGACAGTAAGCTCCACAAAGCCAGAGACAATCTTGGCCTGTTCGCCACTGTACCTAGCAGAGTACCTGGTACATTTTCAATAAATCTAGGCTGACAATTTCTCGCTTTTGATAAATCTATGGATCTCTGGAGAATCACAGATCAATGTGCTTCATAGTCACCTGAGATTAAAGACATTTCTAGAGTAATCTCAGCCTTGGGTGTTTCCTAACCTTTAAACTCAAAAAAGCCTGTGGGGCTATAAACCACATGTCCCCATCTCCCCTAGAGCATGGAGCTGCAAAGTGGATTTCAAAGCTATTTGAGCCACAGAACTCATTCTTCAAATTTTAATGGAAGCCAAATATATAACACAGATAAAACTGGAAGATAAAATTCTGGTTGAGGCAGAGAGTGGAGGCCCGGAGATCTCTCCACCACTACTCCTAGAAACAATATCGTGGAGAATCAGAACAAGGGTGTGCTTTCAGTTCTGCCTCTACCTGGCTATGTGACTTCAGGCATGTCCTGCCACCTCTCTGCACCATGGCTATTTCATTTGAAAGACCACGGGGCTGGATGAGACAATCCCTAGATCTAAGGCCCCTCTAGATCTGATACTGTAAGATTCTCAGAAAAACAGAATGCAGCAACAGAGCTCCCCGCCAGAGAATCTTCTCTCTAGCAATGGCTCTGCTCGCACTGGAGACAAGCTGCTGCCCAGGCTCCCTCAGCCAGTTGTCAGACTCACCATGATATGGGATTTCCACTGGGGGAGGCTGCAACTGCCCCAGGCCATCAAAAGGCCAGATGGGAGCCTCTTCCTGGGGCATAGGCTCGGGTGCTATGCTCCAGGCCACCACTGCGGGGTCCTCTTCCCACTGCTCTGCAGCCAGGGCACCCATTGGGAGGACAGCACAGTCTGCATACTGGGGGCCAGTCTGCATGGGGACAGCTGCCCACATTGGGCCCTCGACCTCTGGCAGTGGCTCCTCTCCTAGCACCTCGGGGAAAGGCTCCTCCAGGTTCTCTGCTGCCCGCAGGTCACTCAGCTGCCTGCTGGACCACTTGTCCTCTGAAGCAGCATCCTGTTCTCCGGGATTATCCATCAGGAGCGCCAGGCTGCTCTGGGCTAGTCCCTTATCTACAAGGGGACCCTCACTCGAAGTTGAGAGCGCCTGGCTCGACCCTTCTTCTCGCCACTGCTGTAGCAGGCCCTCACACTCCTCCTGGTCGGGGCCCCGAGGGGCCATGGCAAAGTCGCCCTCTACCTGGGTGGACGAGCTCTTCGCCAGGAGGGCATTTTTTCGACATGTGAAGAAAGCATCTAAGAAGCAAGCCAAAATATCATGTTATAAGATGACAGTGTCGGGGCACCTGGGTGGCTCAGATGGTTAAGCGTCTGCCTTCGGCTCAGGTCATGATCCCAGGGTCCTGGGATCAAGTCCCACATCGGGGTCCCTGCTAGGCGAGGAGCCTGCTTCTCCCTCTGCCTCTCTCTCTCTCATGAATAAATAAATACATAAAAATAGTTTTTAAAAATTAAAAAAAAAATAAGATGACAATGTCCCCCAATCCATACTCTTCTCCCAACTAGAACAAAGTCCCATACAAGCAAGAATCACATGCACCTTGATCATCGTTGTACCATCCATCACTGAGCCTGCCCATTTTAGTGCCTGGAACACCATCATCATTAGCATAAAGTGCTTACTAGGTGCCAGGAACTATTCTAAGTGCTTAACAAATATTAACTAATTTGTATGGTAGAGATCTGATACATATTCAGTGCTTGAATGAAAGAATGGCCATCCCACATAATCTAGGACAGAGATGGTAACATATAACCACCCCCACTTTTATCTAGAGGTTACAACTCCTATTAAGCATCAACTCTCTGGTTCTAAGGGCCACATTACATTGGAACCAGAACTTGACCATGAATCTGAACTGTGGGTTATGACCTAGCACTGAAATTAACAAACCATGTGACCTAGCACTGAAATTAACAAACCACATTGCCCCTACTGAGAGGGGCTCACTCTTGACTCTAAAGGGGGACAGGGGAAGTTTGAACTACATAATCTCCAAGAGCCTTTCTAGTTCTATAAATCCCCTAATCTATAAATACATTCCAAAAGAAAAAGTCCTAAGGTAGACAAAAAGGGCATCTCAAAATCTATACAATTTACTTCTTGGCAAAGGCCCTTGCTCTTTTTCTTGAAGCTATATATTCTATTCATAAATCTTCACAAACTTCATTATCAGCCTTCCCATTCCCTAACACGCCAGAGGCTGTAAATCCGAAGGTGCCAACAAGTGACAGCAAGAGACAGCTGTCATCTCTCTGCCACAGCAGCCATAAATGACAGCCAACAGGCAAGAAAGCAAGTGGGAAAACTCTAAAATTAGAGCCCCCAAACTCCAAGCACAGTATTTTGGTGCAAGCAAACACCCACACTCACTAACTCACTTATTTACAGCACAGGACAAGGGATGTGCTCACCCTCAACCACAAGAGATTCATTTTATCAGCTCTATTTTTTTTAAAAGGCAAGAGAAGCTTCAAAATGGTTCAAATGTTGAAAGATACTATCTTATTTATAGTCTATGTAGATTTATGTCCCTCTAACCCAGTGGTTTTCAACCAGGGGTAATTTTGCCCTCAGGGGACATTTGGTATTATCTGGAAACACAGTGGATGTCAAACCTGTGGGGATGCTACTGGCATCTAGAGGTTAGTGCAGAAGGATACTACTGGACATCCTACAGTGCAAAGGACAGCCCACAACAAATTATCCAGACCCAAATGTCAACAGTGCTGAGATTGGGAAACCCTGCTTTAAATCCATGAACTTCATTGCTGGCTTAAATCTCAGATTTGCTAATTCCCTGTCCCTTGAAACATCCCCTGCATACCAGATGGCAGAGGTTCTCTGGTTTACGTGTGTGAGGGCACTTGTTTTCAAATTTCACAGATTTTTGGTGGTGGTGGTGGTGGTTGGTTTTTCAACAGAATTGTTTTATAGGAAGGAAGGAGGGAAAGAAGGAGGGAGGAAGGGAGGAAGGGAGGAAGAGAAAGAAAACCTTCTGTAAAAACCAAATACACAAAGTTTAAAAAAAGTGGCACTACTTTAATGGGGGAGAGAGGGAGGTGGTCCTTCCTCTGAGATCTCTAAATTCTGACTACCGGCCTAGAAACCTGTAGACTAGTGTACGTCACTAAGGCTACCATGGCGGACATCGGAAGAGCTCCAGAAATGACAGCAACATGGATAAAGGAAAATGCTTTAATTCTCTGAAAACAATCACTTTCCGTGGAGTTTCTCATTCGGAACTGAGTGTCTACTATATTCTGGGCAGTGTGCTAGCACTGGAGATACACTGGAGACACAGGGCCCTGCCCTCCTGGAGCCTGCATTCCAGCGGCAGACACAGAAATAAATAAATGAATGAATTTACACACTCACACACATTGTGTAAAGTTCCAGAAAGGAAAAGCACAGAATGCAGTTGACCGCTCATTTCTATAAGAAAGTAGCTCTTGGTCTGTCCCGCCCTCTAAATTGCCAGAGAACATTCTGGGCGTTCTGTGGGAAGTGATTCTCCTAAGAGCCTCGGGAATTTTTCAAAGACCAGGAATGGGCGCGCTGGCAGATCATGAAAAAGTGAAAGAATAACTCTCTTCTCGCTCTAAAGTACCAACTGGGCATTGGCTCCACCCCGCCGCATCCCTAAACGCACGGGAGACTGCTTCAAAGCTGGGGTTTATGTGGTCTCCGGGTTGTGAGCACCAGTTTTTCAACCAAAAGCTCGGCTGGAAACTGGAGAGGCGGCTGTGAAGGGCGAGTGTGGAGTAACCCGGGGAATGGCAGGTGCGTGCGGGTCTTCGGCCCACAGACCCCACCCCACCCCCCGCTCCCGACAATTCGGGGCGTTCGCCTCGACCCGAGTTGCCAACCCTCGCCGACCCCCTCAGGGCAGTGACTCTGCGGACCCCTGAAACCTGTGCACCCCCCGGGGCCCGGGAAGGGCGGCTCCTGCCCCTTCGCCGGCCCCCTCCCACGTTAACTGTGGCCGGACGCCACCAGGCCACAGGCGCGGGGAGAGGAGGGGCGCCCGCGAGGGTCGTCGGCCAGGCCCGGGCCTCATGGGGTCCAGGACGGACACCGGGGGCCGAGGGCCGCCTCCCCACACCTTGGTCGGGGAAAAGTGGTCTTGAGGCCCGACGCGCCGCACGCCGCCCCAGGCCCCTCGGGGCCCCGCCGACGTGGGCCCGGGCCTGGCACCCGCCTGCCAGGACGCAGGGCCGGTACCTGAGAGGGCACGGAAGAGGCGCGCGGCCGGCAGCAGCAGGTAACACAGGCACGACGCGATCATGGCCAGCCGCCGCGCTCGCGCCCGCACCCGCGCCCGCCTCCCCTCCTCACCGCGGCCCGCCGGGTCTCTCTCGGCTCGGCCCCGCCCCCCGGGCCGCCTCACGTGGTACCGCTGCGCTTCAACAACAACTTTATTGGGAGCGCAGTGCCACGCGTGGCCCGCGGGGGCGGGGAGCCTGTTGCCGTGGCAACGGCCCGGTCTAGCTCCCCGAAGCCATCCAGGCGCCCAGTTTGAAAATTAAGCGCCTCGCTGGAGGCTGCGTGGTATCGTTCCAGGGCCACAGTTTCATTCCCACTTTTGCCACATAACTAGGGGTCCCCCTGGGGTACACTATAACCTCCCCGTCCCGCAGTTGCCTCGCCTGTAAAATGAGGGGCTGGACTTTCTCTAAAGGCTCACACAGCCCCGACTTCTGTAATCTCTCTCTTCTCATCCCAGAGACGAGAGCGCCTTCTTCCCCATCTGTTTTCTTTTCCTGACTCTGCTCGGTCTTCCCCAGCTCAGATTCTAGGTCACAAGTTAAGTCCACACCTTTGTCTCCTTTCCCATCCCATTCCAAATGAGTCCTCTTTTTTACCCAATCTGGAAAAAAAGGGGGTGTCCCATTGGTAAGGGAGTCAAGAAAGGCAGGGGGGAAAGCTCCACAAGGCAGGGACCGAGTCTGGTTGGTTGGTTTTCACTGAGGTGTCGCTCCGGTGCTTACAACAGTGCCAGGCTCATAGAAGGGACCAAATCTTTGTTGACTGAACAAAGCAGAGGTCACTAAATGAAGGCCGGGTCTTCTGTGGATTCTGTGCTACCCGAAGACCTCTTTGAGTCTCTCATCCCCATCCCTCCTCTTCAGTCTACGCCGGCCACATTGGGAAGCCAGGACTGTGTAATACTCCCAAGTTCAGTACCTAGTGTCTGAGCTGTGTGATTTCCGATTTGTGGCTGGAGCCTCGGTTGCTCGGGGAAGCCCTCTGGGGAGTCACCAGATCCGGGACCAGCTGGGTGCATCATAACCCTGAAAGGCTAAAAGGAAGAAGAAGGAGAAAGTCAGTCTGGCTTCGACGAACAGCACTCACCTGTTGCCTGAGATGAAGCCGGGGCCCCAGGGGCAATCTGAAGGTTGGGGAGCCTCTTAGAAACTAGCGCACAAACGTCAGCTCTGCCTGAGGAGCCCCCAAAGCCAGGCCCACTCCTTTTAGGTGGCTGAGATAAACCTTCCTTGTAACTTCCTTCCATTTTGTCCCAGTGGTTACCCAGAAGTCCAAGTTCTAAATCAGATCCTAAATCAAGGTACTTACCTAAAGCCCATGTTTATCATTTTGGGACATGAGGGTTCCCTTATCCACTTGGAAATATTTTAAAAATACAAATTCCTAGGCCCTACTCCCAGGGTTCTGATTTAACAGGTCTGGAATGGGGCCCTTAACACGGACCAAGTTATTCTGGTGTACAGTTGGGAACCTCTGCTAAAGGACCCGCTCTCAACTGTACTGTTCAAAGCATGTGTGAGCAAAATGTGTCAGGCCAACTGATGCCATATTCTTTCAGAGGCTTTTCCCCAAGGCCAAGTAAGTGAGACTGCCCTCTTTCTGTTTCCCAATCCATAATCAGCTATGTTGAAAAGTGTAGGGGGATGTGAGCGTCACAAGGTTTGGAGTTAGACCACCTGAGTTCAGATCTGGCTCAGCCAACTTCACACCTGTGGAACCTCTCAGGTCACTGAACCTCTTGGAGCCTCAGTTTCCTCCAACCTAGGGTAAGCTCTTAGTGTTTACTATTTTTTTTTTTTTAATTTAAGCCTAAACCAGCTCTGGCTACTGCGAATGTAGGGTCATCTTCTACAATCCCTGGCAGAAACTGTAATGCTAAGCTAGCCCTCCCTGCAGATTCCAAAGAGACTTGTGCTGGAGAAGAGCAGCCTCAGGCTTCCCCAGTCAAAGGAAAAGTGTTAAGTACAATCTGCACCATCTGCAGCCTTATTGCGTCAGAAATATTCCAAGAAGAGGGACCGGATGAGTCCCTCAATTTATCCCAACTGTGATAACAGTGGAGGCGATGATAAACCACTGGGTGGTTGCAAGGATGCAGACCCTATCTAGTAGGGCCAGTGGAAGGTTTTGCAATACTTTGAAGGATACAAAATGTTCTTTTACAGGGGAATTTCCTATATACAAGAAATGCAAGTGCCTGTGGGTTCAAATTTTACTTCTGCCACCAGGGATGTATGCAAGTTCAAGATGGCTGCCTTTATTCATTTACTGGTAGAACATGTGCATCATACAGGCTGGTATAATCCTTCCTTTCAGGATTGCAGAAACTACTGACCAAGACCTAGAGCAAAGCTGCTTAGGAGAAATGCAATGTGAACCGCATATGTAATTTAAAAAATTTTAGTAGCCTCATATGAAAAGGAAAAAAAAAGTAGGTGAAATTCATTTTAATAAGAAAACTTTACTTACAAAGCAAGCAATGGGCCAGATTTGGTCCTCAGACTAGTTTTCCAACTCCTGAAATCTATCACCTGAGCCCAGACCCTTCTGAGCCATGAATGAAGAACAACCTTGTCATGTTAAACCAACAGCAAGGGGGGCAGTTTTGAGAGGCAGTATGGGCTCTGCAACCAGACTGACTTCATTTATGTCCCAGCTCTGCCACTTGCTAGCTGGCAGACTTTGACTCATTTCAAGTCAAAACCATGCCCCCGTCTTCCCCTGGGACTGTCTCTTTTGTCCCTGCTCTGTGGATTAACTATAGAGTCAGTTTACCTCCTACCCCCATGTGCCTTATGCCTACCTCCCAGCACCACAGGAGCTCGTCTTTCAAATTAGTAATTTAAAAGCACAACATTTTGATTAGGTGGGACATCACACAATGGTTATATGGTTTCTGAAATGCTAGCCCCACAAATAACCCCAAGGGATACATATGGCCAACAGACTTTTGACAGTGGTAAAAAGGCAATTAAATGGAGAAAGAACAATATTTTCAACAAATGGTGCTGGAACATTTGAACATCCACAAGCGGAATGAATCTCAACCCATACCTCAACAAAGGTACCTTATACAAAGATTAACTCAAAATGAATCCTAGAGAAAGCTCTGGAAACAGATTGTGGTGATGGTTAGACAACATCGTTAATGTACTTAATGCCACTGAATTGTACACTTTAAAAGGGTTAAAATGATAAATTTTATGTTGGCATATTTTACCACAATAAAAAAAACTTAATGGATCGTAGACCTACATGTAAAAGCTAAAACTATAAAACTTCTAGGATAAAACATAGGAGAAAATCTACACAACCTTGGGTTAGGCAGAAAGTTTAGATATGACACCAAAAACATGATCCATAAAAGAAAAAAATGGTAATTTTGATCAATTTTGAAAATTTTTCAATTATGAATTTTGAGGGGCGCCTGGGTGGCTCAAATGGTTAAGCATCTGCCTTAAGCTCAGGTCATGGTCTCTGGGTCCTGGGATCGAGCCCCACATCTAGCTCTCTACTCAGCAGGAAGCTTGCTTCTCCCTCTCCTGCTCACCCTGCTTGTGCGCTCTGTCTCTCTCTCTCTCTCTCTCTCTCTCTCTCTGTCAAATAAATAAATAATAAGATCTTAAAAAAAAAAAGAATAAGAATCTAAACATAGACTGGGAGAAAAAATTTGCAAACCACATTTCTGACAAAGGACTTCTGCCCAGAATATATCAAGAACTCTCAAAACTCAGTAAGAAAGTAAACCACCCAGCTTAAAATAGGCAAAAAATCTAAACAATAAGAAAGATATATGAATGGCCAAAAAGCATATGAAAGGATGTTCAACATCACTGGTCATTAGGGAAATGCAGATTAAAACCACTAGGAGATACCACTACACAATTAGCATGGCAAAACAAAAACAGAACTGGCAATATCAAGGGTTGGCAGGAATGTGGAACTGATGCTACCATATATTTCTAGGGGGAGTTCAAATTAGTGCAGCTCTTTGCACTTTGGGTAACAACATGGTCATTTCTTACAAGGTGAAACATACACCTGCTACATACATGCAACAATCCCACTCCTAGTATTTACTCAAGAGAATCTCTATTCACACAAAAACCTGTATGTGATTGTTTATAGCTACTTTATTCATAATCACCAAGAAAGGGAACATATGAAGATTTAGCAGGTAAATGGATAATGGTGTACATGCTACAATGGAATATTATTCTGAAATACAAAGGAACAAACTACTGCTTCATGCAATAACATAGATAAATCTTAAATGTCAATTTACTAAGTGAAAGAAGCCAGACGCCCCCCCCCCAAAAAAACTACACATTGTATGATTTCATTTATATGACTCTGGAGAACGTGAACCTATAAGGATGGAAATGGAACAGTGATTGCCAGGGATTAGGCTGGGAAGGGGTTAATCATAAAGGGGCAGCATGAGAGAAATTTTCAGGTGATGGAACTGTTCTGAGTGGAACCATGGTAGTAAATATATGACTCTCTGTATTTGTCAAAACTTACAGAACTGTGCTGTACAAAGTGAATGTTGCTGTATATAAATTAAATAAAATCAACCAGGATATGGGGGTGGGGGAGATGAAATACAGGCTGTGACCAGTGAACCCATGTTACAAATGAATCAAATAGGGCTCTTGGGTGGCTCAGTCGTTAAGCGTCTGCGTTCGGCTCAGGTCATGATCCCCTGGGATCGAGTCCTGCATCAGGCTCCTTGCTCAGTGGGGAACCTACTTCTCCCTCCCCCACCCCCCTGCTTGTGTTCCCTCTCTTGCTGTCTCTCTCTCTGTCAAATAAATAAATAAAATCTTCAAAAAAATGAATCAAATAATCACATTGAAGGGACTAGGAAGAAAAAGGATGGACCTAGATTTGGCGGGGGGGGGGGGGATGTTTTAACTGGATACATAAGGATAAACACACACACACACACACACACTATATAATAACACTGTATTCTAATTGGCAAATTTCCCTGTTATGATTTAGCAATTCTGAAACTACTTTATATGTATCCTAGAGATGAGCAAATAAGTAAATATATTGTAGAAAATGAGAGCCGGGTTTCTTGAGGAGAAAGAAATGACAAATATGAAAAGGGAGAAGACATGAATGTCTCCTGTGGTGCTGAATTGGAATCAGAGGTATTGGTGTGTTCATGGCTTTTGTTTAATATACATACAGATAGATGGGTATGGAAATAAATACAGATGTCTGTTATGTGTGAGTTAGTATATGTACCTACCTACCCACATACATACCTAATACATATATACATACAGATGTGTATTTCCTAGCTCTATCCACTGGGAAGGACTAGAAGCAGTGCCAACCCAACAGTGATGAGCATGCCAGCACCTAGACCTAGGGTTTCACTCTCCTTGGAAAAGTGCTTGATGCCTGTGGTGCCAGAAAGGAAGGAAGGGATCAAACAAATAAAAATAAAAGGTGGGGCACATGTCAAAAGGGCACAGGAGCCAACCTGAATGAGCTCCCACAGCTAAAGCTGGAACTTGAACAGCAAAATAATGATAGTGCTGTATCCATGATCAGCACTATCCATGATAAGCATCCATGATCCCTGTTAATATAAACAACGGAATAAACAAATAAATAGGGAAGAGGGACCACTCTCCTACAAAAGAATTCCAATTAACAAACATAGAAGGATTGTGGGAAACAGAAAATCACCATTAAAACATGACAGTAGTAAAGGTTGAGTCAAGACCTCAGTAAGATCAATGGATGCTAAAGTTATTGGGCAAAATAAATAAAGTATTGGGCAAAAATGTAAGCAGAAATAGGATATTTGCATAAAACATCTTCTCCAAAATATATAATAACCACAAAGGGGAAAACAGTAACTTTACAGTAGATAAACCTGGCAGATACCGCCTTGACCAAGACATCAACGTAATACATATTGACATCATGTGTCCCTGATACGCACTGGAAAGGGCACATCAGCTCTGGCCCCTTTCCCAGTAATCATGACAAAACATCAGACAAACCCAAATTGAGGGACATGCCACCAAATATCTGACCAGTGCTCTTTAAAAGTGTCAAGGTCATAAAAGACAAACACTGAAGAAAGGTCATATTTTGGGAGAGACTGAGAGAGACATGGTAACACAATGTGGATCCTGGATTGGGTCCCAGAACAAAGAGTGGGCATTAGTGAAAGAATGGGTAAAGTACAAATACGATCTGTAGTGGAGTCAATAGCATTGTACCAATGCTAATTTCTTACTTTTGATAATTTTGCTACGCAAGATGTAAATACAAGGGGAAGCTGAGTGAAGAGTAGATGGGAACTCTATTATTTTTGTAAGTCCACTACAATCTAAAATATTTCAAAATTAAAATTTTAATTTAAAAAAAGGATACCCCTGGGGCACCTGGGTGGCTCAGTCAGTTAAGCGTCTACCTTCAACTCAGGTCATGATCCCGGGGTCCTGGGATGAAGCCCTTCATCCCAGCTTATCCCTCCTCCTCTGCCCCTCCCCCCACTCATGCTTTCTCTCTCTCTCTCTCTCTCTCTCTCTCTCTCTCTCTCAAATAAATAAAATCTTTATTTTTTTGTTTTTTTAAAGATTTTATTTATTTATTTGACAGAGAGACAGCGAGAGAGGGAACACAAGCAGGGGGAGTGGGAGAGGCAGAAGCAGACTTCCTGCCGAGCAGGGAGCCTGATGTGGGGTTCGATCCCAGGACTCTGAGATCATGACCTGAGCCAGAGGCAGATGCTTAACACCTGAGCCACCCAGGCGCCCCTAAATAAAATCTTTTAAAAATAAAAAGGATACACCTCAGTAATAAACTTTTAAAATAACATAAAAAGAGGGGCGCCTGGGTGGCTCAGTTGGTTGAGCGACTGCCTTCGGCTCAGGTCATGATCCTGGAGTCCCGGGATCGGGTCCCACATCGGGCTCCCTGCTCAGCGGGGAGTCTGCTTCTCCCTCTGACCCTCTTCCCTCTCGTGCTATCTCTCATTCTCTCTCTCTCTAATAAATAAATTAAAAAAATTTTTAAATAACATAAAAAGAAGTTGCAAATACATTTTGTGATGTTAAAAGGTTATAAAATTTTAAAATTATGGTTCTTGAATATTTTTATTTCTCCAGAATGGACTCTTTCCCCCAAATAAATAAATAATTGCTCTCCATCATCATAAAGAGAAGTTCTAATTAAATCATGCTCCTGTTCAAAAATCTTCAGTGGCTTCCTATTGACTTTTCATTGCATTGAATCTATTCCTGAAATTGCTCTGGACCCTGTTGCCTCCCTTTTCCCTACTATTCCCTGCACCCTATATTCCCCCCAACCCACCTGGGGCTCTGTCGCAGCCTTCCTTTATTCTGCATTCCTGGAAATGCCTTTTGCCAGGACGCTACTTGTGCAGAGCCCACAAACGCTCCTCAGCATGAAGAAACCTCACCCTCCCTTGAACTCCCAGAGAATCTCCCTCCTGACCCTTATCGATTTCCAGTAACTGCCTGGTGCCTCTGCCCAGCGGCTATTTAGGATGCTCTCCTCCAAATTTTCTAATTCTCCCTTTGTGCCTGAGACCATGTGGTGCTGTCCAGAGCGCCTAGAGTTTAGACCAGGACCAACATACTCTCCAGTGCCCTTTTTTTCTCCTTTAAGGACACTTTCTTATCCTCTGCACCAGCATGGAGTATATCAGATGCCCAAATGATCTCCAGGACTCATGCTTACCAAATCATCCTAGGAGACAAGCACTCCCCCGGTCTGCTTGGTGTTTTTTTCAAGGAACGACTGGAGATTGGACCAGTAGAATGGTGTTGCCATGCTGATTTAGGGTGACCCAAAATCATTTTATGAATGGGAGCTCTGCCAAAAATATTTGCCCACAACCCTCACACCCTAGAGGTGGCTATGTCAATTTCTATCTTGTATGATACATGCCCTGAAAGGTCCATGCCATAATCATGTCTGCATCCCCTCCCCACAGTGGTTGACTATCTCAGTGCCTTATACATAATAGATGCTCCATAAATATTTTACAGAACAAATGCCTGAAGGAAGGAGTAACATCTCAGGTTTCTAACTATGGTTTCCCTTCACAAATTCCTAGATTGTCATAATTCTTCTGAGTGGCAAAGAGGGATTTCCATGTCCCCAAGCCCTCCAGTCACTGACCTGACCGTTGATGTGCTGAAAGTTTATCAAGAAGGAACAAACACGCCTCCAGATTCTCTTGAGAGTAAACTGCAAGTGAACTTCAACTCCAAGACATGTGAAAACAGACCAGCATGTGAATGATGGTTGAGTGGTTTCAAGTTAGGCAGCCCGGTAATTTGGATTGAACAATGCTTTGGCTGCAACAAATTGTAGTGATAGAACATATGTTTGTTGGGCTTTGCTTTTGGTCTTCTGCGCCAAGGTTGAGGATACTCTCCCAAGGGGGAAAGAAAAAAGGAAAGAGAACTGGGTAGAAGAAAATGGACTTCACCCATCACTGAAATATTTCGTACCTGAAGCACAACCACCTTGAGAGAAGAACATGGTGGCCGCTCTTCACAGTCACCTGACTAAGGGGCTTGGGTTTGCTCCTGCCTCAGAGGGAAACACAACATCACTGAGAGGACCCCCCACAGCACCTGCACACTCACAGCCAAGCCTGGCCTCGGCCCCCACAGACATATGAGAAAAGAGGACCTGCCAGAGCCACCAAGAGGGTGGGAGACTGGCTGTTGCCAGGTCCACCCACGTGGATCACAATGACGGCATGAGGTCATGGAATGTTGAAGAGGTGAAATGATAGTGGGTCCTAAATCACAAAGTCGCAGGCGGGTGGGCATCCTTTCGACAGGGTTCCCAGAAACCGAGCTGTACCACTTTCCCTGATGATCCGGGGAAGGAGCTCCTTCTCCCAGACAGAGTTGGGGTCCAATCCATGCCTATCCTGTTCCCACCAAAGCCCCCTCTCTCCAGGGCTTGCTGGGATGGAAGGATAACTCCAGGTCCCCCACCCTGGGATTTATCTGTCTGAGGGCAGGGTACACAAACTTTGAGACAGAAGGGAATGGACAGGTGTGCTTCTTAGGGGAGCAGCAGAAAGGTGGCAAGAAGCTGGCAGCAGCCCCTGAGAGGGCCCTGGCACCATGGACAATGATGAGCCTCTTGAGCCTGAGACAAAAGGTGAACAGGCAACCCATCTCTCACCCCCCGGGCCCTTCTGGGCTGCCTCAGTATAATACCCAGTGATCACATGGACCTGAAGCCCCCTCCTCTCCTCACGTGGGACCCTCTAGAGCCAGGACGGTGTGTCACAGTGACTTGGCTTCAGGGCTTCCCAAACAGGGAGTGAGAGAGTTGGATGCGAGATGCGATACTATGCTGGAACTGGCTTGGACTAGCTCTGGCTGACTTTAATTTTCATTTTGTGAGCTGGCCTATGTCATGTTGGTAGTTTGAAATCAGCCATGTTGGGAATATTCACGCCACCTGAATTGGCTAACACTCCAAATCAGGATTTTTTTTTCCCTAGAGAGACGGTTAAACATTTAATAGCATTCTACAGAATTCTGAAAGTGTAGTACTAATGAGGCTATTAAGACTCAGAAAGTCATCACTTTTTGATGGCTAAGCCACTGTATGTCTTCTAACTGCTGGGGGACTGCTCCTTCCACCCCTTGTCATGCAGACCTTGTCTTACCCTGTTGGAAATAAACATTGGAGCTTGGGTTTATGGATAAGGACTAAGAAAACACAGACCTGCATGGACTCATTAGGAACCCCACTATCTTAGAACCTGGGTGGTTAAAACTTGGGACCACCGCCACGAATGCTCAGCCCACCCAAAGAGTAGATTGGCCAAGTTCTGATGGGCTATCTGGTGGTCAAGCATGGCTTCCCCAAACATTGCATCCCACAGAGGTGGGGTGACTAGCTCTGGACCCTTGTGTGAGGTTTTCAGGAGCCCATGCTGGTTCCAGATCAGTGGTCCAATGGCAGAAAACCCATGTCCAGCGAGTTTAGGGACTGGTGGGAGGGAAGTGTAGGGCATGGATATTTAATCATAGCAATTAATTTTGACCCCAGCAAGATTTTGCAGGCCCTTCCTTCTTCATGGTCCCAAAATGTTGGACTGAAAGGGAGAGAAGCTAGGTCAAATTCTTAGGTATCAAGTTATCCTTTTTTCTCCTTGGGACTGTTCCTGTTCCACTTCATTTCACATTTGACCCAAGTCGCCTGCCCTGCCCTGCCCTGCCCCAGGCCGTCCGCAGCATGGCTTGTGCCTGCCAATGAGGAAGCCTAGGCATCGGCACACATCCTCTCCCTAAAAGAGTGAAGCCGACCCTGAACCCCACCCAAGCTGATGAGCAGGAAAAGAGGGAGCCAAAAGAGCAGGAAAAAGCCAGTCTCTGAGATAGGCTCAAAGCAGGGAACGGGGCAGAAGCAGGGAGTCCCCAGAGGACACAGGGGGCATTTAGCACAAGACCCTACAGACGATCAGGAGGTGGCACTGTCTGGGAGGGAGGGCTTGTAGAATGAAGTCCCCCTGGGGGACTGAACGCACACTGCAGTTCCTCAGCACCCCGAGCCCCATGAGGCTGGGGCATCCCAGGCTGTAGCCGGGACCACCTTGCAGAGCCAGGGAGCATAGGTTGGGCTCCACGTGAAAGGCCAGCAGGTTTCATTTCCAGCATCAAGGAGATGAATTTTTCTTCCAGATGAACCCGAAACTGAACCAGCGCCACAGAACAGTGACGAAACCCTCTACTGTGAGGCCGAGGCCTCCAGGGCTGTAGGAAAAGAGAAGGCAGCCCGGGAGAGCTCAGAAACCGACCTGGAGATCAAAGGTGAGGGTGGGCCCTTAGTGGGCAGGGTGGTGGCACGCCTCCTTCCTCAGAAGTTGGACAGCTCTGCTCCCCCAGGGCAGCCGTGGCTCTGGCCCATGGGCTATCTGTCCTGCAGGAGGAGAGTGGCTGTAGCCTGGGGCGGCTTTATGCCACATCCTCCTCAAGGCTGGCCTGGTGGTGGCAGCTGCAGCGGCCCTGTGCTGGTGGACTTCCTGGTGAGCCCAGTGGTCACATCAGCTTGTTGGAAGCTAAACCAATACATGGATGGGGATTTCTGGTTTTCTCAATGTTTCCACATGTCATCTTTGCAAGTGTCCCGGGAGGTAGTCATCATCACCCACGTTTTAAAGAGGAGGAAACTGAGGCTTACGGGGATTGTGTGAGTTGCCCAAGGCCACGGAGAGATGCCAATGTTCGCCGATCCCCTGTTCACCCCAACCCTGCCAATCTGCTCCGTGTTGTGGGGGCCCCCGGAGTGTCTGTGGCCCATCTTGCATCCTGGTGACTTTCCTCTCTACTCACATTTGAGTTCTTGGTTCTCCTACTTGAGAGTTCGCCCTGGACAAAGCAAGTGTGCCCTGGGAGGTGGGAGGGCGGGGAAGGAGGGTGCTGGCTGAGCTGCAGCAAAGACTCTGTTACTGCAAACAAGGCTTCACCCTCTTCTCCCTCTCTGTTTCCCCGAGAAGGGTGGTGCCCAGAACCCCTGTGAAGCAAGGTGAGCACAAGGCTTGCCCTGCCTGATGGGCCAGCCTGGGTCAGTCAGTGCATAAACCTCCCCACCCATGGTCAACACACAACTTCCCCTCCACGCATGCCTCTTTCCTGCCTGCCCAGCCTGCATCTTGTTGCTCTTTTTCTGACTTCTTTTCCATGTCAAGACTGCTAATGTACTAATGTTTTCAACACAGAATTTTACCTGGTTGGGGGGGGGGCAGATAGAAACTGGATGTTTTCTCCCAGATTCCTGCTTCCATGCCATTCCTCCCCCACCCCCAACTCCCCAAAAGAGGTAACACTGTTACAAGCTGCCTCTAAAATACAACCAGAGTGAGGCGCCTGGGCGGCAGTCAGCTAAGCATCTGCCAGGATCCTGGGATCGAGCCCCGAGCAGGGAGCCCGCTTCTCCCTCTGCCTCTGCCACTCCCCTAGCTCGTGCCCTCTCTCTCTCTCAAATAAATAAATAAATAAAATCTTTTAAAAAAATAAAATAAAATACAACCATAGTGACTACAGCTAGAAAGGGTCAGCAGAACAAAACAGAGCAGACTTAGTGCCAAGGACAAAGGTGGGGCTTACCGACCCTGCCTTGGCAAACAGGGATCTCCACCCATCTCTGCCGTGCTGGGGCAGAAACCCAGAGCCCAGCTACTCCAGCTTCTCATGCCCCTGCCGCTGGTACTGAGGTGATGGGAATGGGGCAGGGAGGGCTGCCTGGGCAGGCCTGAGGCCTGAGCCCAGGCGCAATAGCAAAGCTGCAATGAAGCTACGGAGGAGGGAGAGAAGACAGGACAAGTTGATCACCTGCCACATGCTGTCCGTCCTATGTGGCCGTGGTTCACACTCGGAGGCAATTTTGCACCCCAGGGGACATTGGGCAACCTGGGCCGGGGTGGGGTGAAGGATGCTACTGGCATCTCACTGGCAGAGGCCAGGAATCCTGCTAAATATCCTTCACGGCACAAGACAGCTCCTCGCAACCGAGAATTATCCAACTCAAAATGTCAGTAGTGCCAAGATTGAGAGACTCTGCTCTACGACCATCCTAAGAAGGCTAGTTAGTAGCTGTGTCTGCAAAGTCAACTTCCTTGTAAAGTTGTCCTTTCACCGACAAAGCTCTCATTGTCTGCCTCAGAAATGTCTGGGGTGGATTGGCCAAAGGCCCTGGCATCCAAAAGAAAAACAGATGCAGGCTTTAGACCCCAGATGGCCATGGGAAGCCATGGAAGGGACTCACCTAATGAGGAGACAGCTGTGAGGGCACAGGGAACCCAGGGAGGCCCACTGCCCATTGACCACGAGCCAGGCAGGTCTAAAGCCCAAGGAACAAATGCCCCAAGAGGTTGGAATGGAGAGATTAAAGTCCCCTATTCTGTTAGCTGGTTTTAGCGCTGATCAGCTGTGTGTGATCTGGGGCTAGATTTGTCATTGGTAAAGGAGGCATGACCATCCTTTTTGTGAGGAAGATGACATGCAAGTCTTTGAAAGAGGAAAGCCCACTCAAATACAAGTTTCTTTGTTTCATGCTGATTTGCGGGGGGGGGTGCTCTCCATCTTGCACTGATTGGCCACCTTGAGAAGCCCACTCAGTCCTACGTGGGTATTTTAAAGTTGGAACCTCTCTAAATCTTTAGTAAAACTTCCCTTGTGGCTCTCATTTTAAGAGTGGCCATGACACTAAAACTAAATGGAGGCTCCCCTCAACTATCACGAATGAGCTTCTTGTCTGTTTGGCCTTTCAGAGCTGCCCCACAGTGGGCAAAAGAGCAGGGCCTTTATGCATCCTTGATAATTAGTCCTGGATGTGGGCAACCCGGGAAGGTGGGCGTGGGCACACTGCTCCTTCTCCTAGGAAAGCTTGGGGCTGAAAACCAGGGGCCTTGTCCCTTACCCAAAGGGAGACGTCCATCTGGGGCTTTCTAAAATTTGGGTCTCCCTCTCCCACTTCCAGCTGCCTTCCTGATTGGAGTCGCCCTCCAGCGCACACACCCACAGGGACATCCTCAGGCAGAGGGAACACCAGGCAGAAGCGCACCTGGCCCGGGGTTAGAGGGGAAATAAGGCAAAGGGAGAAGAGAAACCCCACTTCATCCATTTGCATCTTCTGTGTAGATACGGAGAAATTTTCCACCACTGGACAAAGGGAGCTGTACCTGGAGGCCTGCAAACTGTTGGGCGTAGTGCCTGTCTCCTACTTTCTCCGGAATATGGAGGAGTCCTACGTGAACCTCAACCACCATGGGCTGGGCCCCAACGGTACCAAGGCTATTGCTATAGCCCTGGTGGTGAGCATGCCAACGGGAGCATGTGTAGACAGAGGTGGGGTTTGATGGAGTGCTGGGCCCAAGACTCAGAGAGATCCTCCATGGGACCCTAAATTTCAAGCTTTGTGCCCACCCTGCCCTAGGCTCTGCTTGACTACCAGTTGATTTACCTAACAGGCAGGGATGCCCCATTAGCTCCTGGGAAGGGGGCTGCTAAGGATCTTGGTCTTAGAAGCCTATGCTCTTTCTGCTTCAGGAAGAAAAGGCAACAGCCCTGGGTAAGTGGCTGGGCTGGGCACTAATGCAAGTGCGTAGTACAAAACGTCAGCCTGGGTCTCAATTCCAAAGCTCACTTTTGCTATAAATAGGTTCACTACTGAGCTATTCTATTCAATGCTTGCCTTTTGCAATGTTACAATTCTTAAAAGATCACACTGTAGAGTAGATCATGTTTTCCCACAGGAATAATTCTCTCTCTCTCTCTCTCTTTCTCTTGGCTTGGCATGAGCAACCAAGGACTTGACCTTGAATTCATCATGGCTTTATATAATTATAATTGATTGTATACAAACCACCTTCCATCCCAGAAAAACAGAACACGTGACAACTGTAGGTCAGCACAACACTGTTCATTTAGGATGGTAAAGGGAAAGTTTGATTTTTTAAAAAAAGTACTCACTTATTTTGGGAAATAGAACAGCATTTGCATTTAGCACATGCCCATTAAGAGGCTACATAAAATGTGAGATCGTGCTGCTTTCTGGGGAGGGGGAGGGAAGAGGAGAAGAGCAGAGAACGAACAAAGTCATCTCGAAATTTATTGAGTGTTGAAAGACTGATTAATGAGGTGTTAGGGATGCACCATTACCTCATGAGTTTCATGAAAAAAAAAACGGATAATAATGCAATTCTCTCAGGACTTGGGCCACTTCTCTCTTAGTAACAACAGTTTCTGTTTGGGGGAGTTTTCTCTTCTCTGATTCTGTGTGTCACTAATTTGACAATTAATCACTGTGACCTGTCAGTGGACTAAACTGTTATTTATCTTTTGTACTGTTCAACTTTGCACACGTCGTGTTTCCCTGGCTCGGCTCAAAAGCACCTTGATAGTGATGGTCATGTTCCGGGCGTCTCATCCCTCCCTCACCTGCCCGCCTCTGCACCCTTGCACTTGGTGGGGTGCTCGGATCTTCTCTGTTCATTCTTGTTTCCCCGGCAGTGGGCACAAAGGGTAACCAGTGGCTACCGGCCTGTGTGAGATGAATGTGGATAGTCCTGGGGGGAGGGGTTGCCCACTGCCCCCCACACCATGCTGGTCACCAGGGTGACTCCGGAACTGGCCATCCGACCCCCCGATCCTGGACACTGTTAAATGACACCTGGCCACCTGAGCCAGGACCGTGGCCTTTGAGCACGATGGAGTTTTGCCCGCCCAGAGAGCTGAGACCAGAAGGCCCTGAGCGGACCATTTCCCATCGCAGTAGCTGAGCTCACATTTGCCCTTTGCCTGGAGCTAGAGCTCCTTACCGCTGGCTACCTCTCTCGCTGCTTGGCACACTTTGAAAATGCTCAAGTCCAGCCATGTATCTGTTCTTTCCATACCGAGACCCCTGAGGTGCGGAAGGGGAGAAAAGCAAACAGTGCTGCTGAAAGCGGACCCCTGGCCCTCTTGCTGCAAGTCACTGCCTCTGACCTTGCTGCCTGTGGGCATGCCGACTAGCTTGGATGTAGATATTTAAGACTGAAGCCCGGGTCCTTCCAAGCAGCCTTGGGGCCATGTCCTGACTAAAGAAACGTACCAGATAAGCCAGAGCCTAAACTAGAAGCAAGACCTCTGGAAAAAGCCGGCGCCAGTAGATGTTTTATGTTTAAATACCCTGATTAAATGCAGCAAGTTCTCCTTAATCTTAGAGTAGGTCACAGCTTCTCTCCTCCAGGCTAAATAGCTAGTCTGTTTAGATCATCCCTGTTCCTCGCAGTTTTCAGGGACTTCATCATTTTATTTATTTTTTATTTTTTATTTTTTTAAAGATTTTATTTATTTGACAGAGAGAGACACAGCGAGAGAGGGAACACAAGCAGGGGGAGTGGGAGAGGGAGACGCAGGCCTCCCATGGAGCAGGGAGCCTGATGTGGGGCTCAATCCCAGGACCCTGGGATCATGACCTGAGCTGAAGGCAGACACCCAATGACTGTGCCTCCCAGGCGCCCCCACTTCATCGTTTTAATGTCCCCATTCTAAATTCCCCTGCAGAGCCCCCTTTGGTGGAGGTGCCCAGAATAAGCATATTGTCCCAGCACACCTCAGCAGGATGGCTTGTCCCTGGGCTTTCTCCTGCTCCTCTCCATTCTCCAGAAGTGCTAGCCTGCGTCTCCATACCCTCCCAAAAGGCTGGGATGTTCAATAAGAGGACAGGCTCTGGGCAAGGGCGGGGAACTGGCCGGATCACAGACTCCCTCTGTCTTTCTCCCCATCCCCTGGTGGCGGCCGAAGTCCAACATGAGTGTCGTCACCCTGGAGCTGGCAGACAACTCTCTCATGGAGGAGGGCCTCCTGAGCCTGGTGGAGATGCTTCAAGAGAATTACTACCTGCAGGAGATGGTACTGTGCCCTGCTCTGCCAGCTCCCTCCCCCGCACCAAGGCTCTCAGAACCCACCAGAGGGCCCCACCCTGGCCCTGGCCAGCCTCCAGCCTTCTGCGAGTGGCCCGGAGGCCCCTCTCCTCCAGAGGTGACTTCTCAGAGGAGGGCCGCGCGTGTCAGAGGCTGGCCGGGGGGCTGTGTTCCCTGTGGCCCGAGGAAACCCTGAGAAACCAATTCTGCCTGGACCTTATAAGCCCTTCCACAGAGTCGCTTTAAAGTGAACTTAGAGAAAATAAAGGCATGAAATGCTTTCATCAAACACAATGTGTCTGGAGACAGATGATGGTGAGGGTTGCATAAGTATGTGAATATATTTCAGACCCCTGAACGGTACCCTTAGGAAGAGTTACGGCAGTAAATGTTGTGTTATGTCTAGTTTACCATAATTTAAAAATGGGGGGAAAAAAGAGAGGAGAAACAATTAAGATAATAGGGCTGGTTTATATAAAGGTCCCTCCTGCTAGCCCAAAAGGACTATGTCCATTTGTATCCCTGCGTGTTCCCAGCAGAGTCCATGCTTCATGAATCAATGAACAGAATTTACAATGATGAGTTACTCTAAACGAATCTTTCAATTGCTTTATGCCAAACTCTCCACATAAAGCTGTCTTAGGTTTAAAATAATAATAATAATAATAATACAGTGTGCTTATCTAAAGTACTAGGGCTAAACCAGAGAAGTGGGGAGTCACCCAAACCAGCTTCAGAGCAAACGGAGACCAGTGAGAGGGCCTCACAGCTGGGCCTTAGGAAAGCTGAATTCCCATTGTCCTCTGCTCCTTTGCTCTTCCCAATGCTTCCTACCCTTTCACCCCTGCCCCTCTCCCCTCCCAGCCCTACTCCCTGGTGCCGGCCTCCTGTAAGCCCCCCCCCCCGCCGACACCCTTTGTTAACGAGGGCCCTTGGCTGGGACTTTCACACACATAAGCGTGTTCTTGCCTTTTAGAATATTTCCGACAATGATCTTGGCTTGAAGGGGGCCAGAATCATCTCGGAATTCCTTCAGAGAAACACCTCTTCGCTCTGCAAACTCCAGCTTTCAGGTGAGCCCATGGAAGAGGCAGGAGAGAACAAGGGGCTGAAAAGGCGAGAAGGGGAAGAGCAGAGAGAATCCAGGCTCTAACTGAGCCAGACCAGGCACCCTCTGCGAGTCAAGATCAGAACACTGCGTCCGCACCCTGCTAAGCCCTCTGGCCACCCTTTCCCCCTCCCCATGGCCACACTGGCTTCCTGGCTGTCCTGAACAAGAGACTTCTGACCCATTTGGCAGCATGCTTGCCTCTGCTTGAAAGTCTCTCCCCCAGATATCTGCATGGTTCCCTCTGTTGCTTTATTTATGCCTCTGCTCAAATGTCATCTCCTGAGGGGGGACTTCCCAGACCTCCCCTCCATCGCCATCACTATTTTTTTTCTTAACAGCATTTATTGCTACCTGACCCCAGTTGTACACTCAGTTTTTAATTAGTCTGTTATCTGTCTCTCTCACAGAAAAAAAAAGTCACTTGAGAACTCTAGCACCCACAGACTTGTCCTCACTCAGGTTTGTGGTTTGAGTTTATATTATCTTCAGGGTCCTGGAACCCCTAAGAAATTAACCTAAGTGGTCCTATACTGGTAATGCCCTGGGGCATGCAACAGGAACAAATAGAACACCTAGTTGGAGGAACAGTCCCTCGACCCAGGCTCCAGGCTGCTTGAGATTCCCACAGATAAAACTCCACTAAAGATGGGCTCACAGTCCAAAATTGCAAAACAAGGAAACAAAACACCATGAGAGCTGTCAGATTCTAACAAGTGGCCCCATCAAGAACTTGAGAAAATAGAATTATTAGAAATAGGGGTACCTGGGTGGCAGTCAGTTAAGCGTCTGCCTTTGGCTAGGGTCAAGGTCCTGGGGTCCTGGTATCAAGCCCCACATCAGGCTCCCTGCTCGGTGGGGAGTCTGGTTTTCCCTCTCCCTCTGCCCCTCCCCGCACTCACATGTGCACTCTCTCTCTCTCTCTCTCTCAAATAAATAAATAAATCTTTAAAAAGAAGAAGAAGATCGTGCCAGGGGTGCTTAGTTGGTGCTTAGTCAATAGAGCGTGCAACTCTTGATCTCAGGGTTGTGAGTTAGAGCCCCACACTGGGGGTAGAGATGACTTACCAAAAAAAAGTCTAAAAAAAAAAAAAAAGGACTATACCAGCTCACAATTCCACCAATGGAATATCTATCTGTTTTCTTTGGTTATTAGCAAGGTTTGTGGGAATCAGAATAGTTAAGTGTGTGGCTGTTGAAGTCACAGTATGTGGGTGCAAATCCCAGCTTTGAAACAAGGCAAGTTATCTAGGCCTTCTGTGACTCATTTTTCTCATTTATAAACTAGGGAGAATTATATTACCTACTTCAGACAGTGACTGCTGAGATGAAGGGAATTAAAATCTGTAACACCTAGAGCAATACCTAGGACCTAAGTATTCAATAAGTGTTCATCACTATTACTATCTTTATTACATTCTCACATTACTACTGAAATAAAACATCTTTTCCAGATGCTTATTTCCTTTTTTATTTCCTCCTCTATGAAATGTCAATTGTTCTATGGGATTGTTTGTATTATTAAGTGTTAGAAACTCTTTATATATTATACATATTCACACTTGAATATTGGAATGTTACATATGGCTTTGCTTATGGTGTTTTCTTATACAAAGTTTGTATTATTTACCATTGTCAAGTTCATCATTCTTTTTTATGGATTTGATTTTTGTAGTCCTGCTCAAAAAACTGTTTTCTACTTCAGATTATAAAAACTTTTCCTTAATTTTCTTCAAGTATTTTTGTGATTTTGTTTTTTCATCCCTAACCTTCAATATGTCTGGAGTTTATTGTTATTCATGGCATGAGGTAGAGAAAGAATCAAACACTGTATTTCCAAAATGTATAGCGAAGTGTCCCAGCATCATTAACTGAATAAACTATTCTTTTTTTTTTTAAGATTTTATTTATTCATTTGACAGAGATAGGTACAGCGAGAGAGGGAACACAAGCAGGGGGAGTGGGAGAGGGAGAAACAGGCTTCCCGCGGAGCAGGGAGCCCCATGCGGGGCTCGATCCCAGGACCCTGGGATGGAGCCCCACCTGAGCCAAAGGCAGACGCTTAATGACTGAGCCACCCAGGCACGCCCTGAATAAACTACTCTTTACTGACTAACTTGAAATGTCACCTTTATTGTATATTAAACTTCCATATAAATACAAGTTTCTTTCTAGATTTTCTTTTCCATTTTATTAATCTCTGTGTCTATGACAACACCACACTGTTTTAATATTTGTTCAGAATATTAAAATTATATGCCAAGTGTTATAATGTAATGATTAGTTGTAATTAATGAAATATATCAAGTATATAATATGTAATATACTAGCTGTATCATTATATGACACAATACATTTTATATTTGAGTGGAAAAAATCTGACCTTTTTCAAAGTAATCTTGGTTATTCTTGTGCAATTTCTCCTCTAGCTGAATTTTAGAATCATCCTGTCAAGTTCCATCAAAAAAAAAACCCGAAAACTGTTGGAATTTTGCTTGGGGTTATATTTAATGTTCTAGATTAATTTAGGAAAGAATTGACATATTCAAAATATTTAATGTCTTCATGTAAGAAGACAGTAGCAGGTTACAGTTCCACCAGGGGAAAATCTGTTTCCCTATACTGTCTCCATTTTGGCTCTCAGCAAGTTATCTGTAAATCAGAATGATTAAATGTGTGGATGTTGAAGTCAATGCTTGGGTCCCAATCCCAAGCACTAGGTTTTTCTCTGTTTCTTCAAGTCTTTTTTTATCTTCTTCAATAAAGTATTATGCTTTCATTCCATTAGAAGTCTTGCACATTTCATATTAGGTCCAGGTGTTTTATCATTTTATTCCTGCGTGAACAGAATGTTTTTCTATCATATATTCTAAGTGGTCATTACTGATATATCTGAGAGCTATTAATTTCTGTACATTGACCCTATGTTCAGTCACTTTATTTATTCATTCATTCATTCATTTACTTAGAGAGTGCAAGTGGGGGGTGGGGAGGGGCAGAGAGAGAGGGAGAGAGAATCTCAAGCAGGCTCTACACTCAGCACAGAGCCCAACATGGGGCTCAGTACCCTGAGACCATGACCGGGGAGCCGAAATCAAGAGTCAGATGCTTAACTGACTGAGCCACCCAGGCACCCCCGCCCCAGTCACTTTACTGAGTTATCTTACTAGTTCTAACATTTTGTCAATTAATTTTCTTGGATTATTTAGGTAGGTGATCTTTCTGCAAATAATGGGAGTTTTGTCTCTTCTTTCCAATATTTATAGCTACCAGTGATTTTTCTAGTTGCATTGGCTAAGACCTCTAATATAACATTAGCATAATACAGAAAGCTCTGTAAAAATACAAATTACCTAGTCCCATCCTAGGCTGCTGAATCAGAATCTTTAAAGGGAGGGATCTAGGCATCTGTATTTTATCAAACTTACAGCCAGCTCTACTATTTGTAACCGCTGATGTAAACACAATTTGAATAGCTAGAAACCTAATTTTTTTTTTTTTTTTGCTAGAAACCTAATTTTATGCCTTGCCTAGCTTATTATCTCATTTTATTGCACTGGTACAGATGCAACCAAGAAGCATTTGTGTATCAGTGGGTTCGTTCATTCATTCAGCAAACATTTATGGAGCACTGTCAGGTGCCAAGCCCTGTTTAGGTGTTAAAGATACAATTATCAAGGGTTTAAAGGAGAAATTTGGGGATAAGTCTCTAGGTCATTTATTTTCCAGAAATCTTTTTTTAAAAAGATTTATTTATGTTAGAGAGAGAGAGAGCACGAGAATGGAGGAAGAGGGGGAAGAGGGAGAGAATCCTCAAGCAGACTCCCCGCTGAGCACAGAGCCTGACACGGAGCTTGATGCAGGGCTCCATCCCAGAACCCTACGTTCATGACCAGAGCCAAAATCAAGAGTCATACGCTCAACTGACTGAGCCACCCAAGCACCCCAATTTTCCAGAAATCTTTTAAACTGTCCAGGAGGGCTGGGCCAAGAGTAAGATAAGGAAGGCACACGCCTCAGTCCCAGAATTTAAGGGGCACAAAAAAGTTCAGTAACAAGTAAATAATATTGTGTTTGTGAATGTCAAAAATAATGTAAAAAAAAAAAGTCTGTGGTGAACAAAATATCAACACTTCAAATATAAAACAGGATCCAAAAGGGACAGATTGTGGTGAGCTGAGTGAGGCCTAGCCATGCAAGTGTAGGGGCTAATCCTGCATTTAAAATTTTTTAAATTTTGTTCAACAAAGAAGTGTTGCATTAATTTTGATTTTTACAAATATTGTATTAAGATATTGCTCATTGTGCTTACTGAGCTGAGATTTTGCACACAAAGGGCATGCCTCACTTGTTCCCCTCTGCTCTTGGCCTTGCTGCTGGAGTCTTATTTTTTATCACGTGACAGACTTTAGGCGCTAAGCTAGGGGATGGCACCACCAGGGGGCGCACAGGGGACCGTGCGCGGGCTCCTGGAACTCCCTGCCCTATCATGGCAGACAATGTTAAAGCGAAAGGCAAATAGTTGCCCTCTTTTCTCCTGTTTTCTTCCATGTTTGTATATTTGCTTTAAGTACTTGCCACCTTTCCTATGGCTGATTGTTCCAAAAGGAAGAGCCTGGCAGGGCCAGGACACGGGAGAGGAAGGGAGCCCTAGTCTGGACAACATTGCAAACACCCCACCCCCCCACCCTTCACCGCAGGAAATAACTTCAGGGACGAATCCGCAGAATTGTTGTGCCAAGCCCTGTCGGTAAGAAGTGAGGGGCAGGGGCCACTGAGAGCCATGTGGGGGATGGCCCTGGGTGATGTGGGGGGCATGGCGGGTGGCTCCAGGCAGAGAGAGGTCAGGTCCCCTGAATGTCTAGGGAGCTGGTGAGGGTCTGGACTCTGCCGAGCCTGACAACAGCCACAGCAGTAGCAGGGCCCTTTGGATGGGATGAGACCCTGCCAGGGTCATCAACAGTTACACAAAAATGCACAGGAGAATGTCTTCGGTCTAAAAGCTCGCGTCCACCCGATTTTTGGTGCCTGGGAGCCCTCCATCACATGGCCCTGAGATGAAAGAGGTATTCGCAGCCATAGAGAAGCCAAAACTCACCTCTCTCTACACGTTCTTTCTCCAGGCCAATTACCAAATCAAGACGCTGGATCTCAGCCACAACCAGTTCTCCGATAAGGGAGGAGAGCATGTGGGCCAGATGCTGGGTGAGTCCCCCCACAGAGGGAAAGGGCCAGCAAAGGAGAGGCACTTGGCAGACGGTTGCCTGTCAGGGCTGTATCTCCTGTTTTTTTATTGTTACTGAATGTTCAGATCATAAAGGGATGGAAGCCACACCCCAAACACATCTTAAGTGGAGCCAACACCTGGATGTGGGAAGTAAACTTTATAAAGATTAGAAAAACAGATGAAGAATATAATAACTTGCTGACCTCAGGGAGGCTAAGGATGATTAAATATGCACAGCAGGCATAAACTGTAACAAAAACCGTTCATCTGTTTGACAACAATAAGTTTAAAACTTGTCTATGATAAAAGATGTTATGGGGCAATGTTAAAAGACAAGCAGCAGATAGAGAGTACATACTTACAGCATCTGTATCATATACAAGATTTGTGTTCAGAATGTTGATAAAAGAGCCTATAGATCCATTGGACAATGATAAATACTCCCAATAAAACAATGGTCAAGGCATATGGACAGCGCAAAAAGAAAGCCAAATGCCTAAACTCTCTAGCAATTAGAGAAATGCAAAATAAAACAATGAAAAGTTCCCCCTTGTCATCTACCAAAGCTACAGAAATTTCAAGTGAGAGAATATCCAGTGCATTGAACCCAAGGGAGAAATAACAATTCTCTGAAGCTGCCAGGTAAAGGCACTTTGGAGAGCAATTCGACAGTATTTAGTAAAATTGAAAATGTATATATTCTATGATAGAGCAATTCACCTGTGCATGTCTCAGAGAAGCTCTCACACGTACACAGAGAAAGTCTGAGGAGGCTCACTGCAGATTTGTTATAAGAGAAAAAAAAGAGGGGCACCTGGGTGGTTCAGTCGTTAAGCGACTACCTTCGGCTCAGGTCATGATCCCAGGGTCCTGGAATCAAGTCCCGCATCAGGCTCCCTGCTCAGTGGGAAGCCTGCTTCTCCCTCTCCCACTCACCCTGCTTGTGTTCCCTCTCTCGCTGTGTATCTCTCTGTCAAATAAATAAATAAAATCTTTTAAAAAAGAGAGAGAGAGAAAAGAAAGAAGCTAAATGTTCATTCCTGGGGAAATGAGTAGAAAAGGGGATCACTATTAGTGGGGGAGATGCTGCTTTAGGTGGGTGGTGAGAAAAAGCCCCACAGGGAAGGTGGCTTCTTGTTGAAACCTGAATATCAAAGAAGAATCAGCCATGCCAGGTTCTGGAAGCACAGCATTCTAAGC
Organism: Callorhinus ursinus; assembly: GCF_003265705.2. Classification (NCBI taxonomy): domain Eukaryota; kingdom Metazoa; phylum Chordata; class Mammalia; order Carnivora; family Otariidae; genus Callorhinus; species Callorhinus ursinus. The sequence continues at coordinate 48,458,305 of NW_027397070.1, forward strand.
TAAAGGAGCAGAGCCTGGCATGTCTGAGGAGGGGGACAGTTTGGCTGCAGCAGAGCAGGCAGGGGAGTGGGGAGGGGAGCAGGCAGGAGAGGGCAATAGAAGGAGGAGGTCACCGAGGTGGCCTGCAGCCATTCAGGTGGGGCTTGGTGGGCCATGACATGCATGAAGTCTGAATTTCATTCCCCACACGATGAGAAGTCAGCGCAGGGTGTTAAATGTCGGGGAGTGACACGGTTTGATTTGCGGTTTTAGAGGAACTGTTTTGTGAAGTTTTATGTAGTTTTATGAAGAACACAGCTGAGCACAACCAGACTCTTAAATACAGAGAACAACCTGGTGGCTGCTGGGGCAGGGGCAGGGGGCAGAGGTGAAATAGGTGGAGGGAACTGAGAGGCACAAACGTCCAGTTATAAAACAAGTAAGTCATGGAGATGAGAAGTACAGCATAGAGAATACTGTCAATAATATTGTAATGGTGTTGTTTGGTGACAGATGGTGACTACACTTGCCATAGTGAGCGCTAAGTAATGTGTAGAATGGTTGGATCAATATGTCATACACCTGAAACTAACATAACATTGTATGTTAATTACACTTTAATTAAAAAAAAAAAAGAATGGAAGAAGGAAGGCCAGTGAGGAGGCTAATGCAGCAGTCCAGGCAAGACAGGACCATAGCTGGAGCTGAGGAAGGAGGTGGTGGTAGAGAGGCGTGGACGGATCCAGAATGGACTTTGGAAGTAAAGCCAAAAGGACTTGCTGATGTGGAGAATGAAGGAAAGGAAGAGAGGAAGATACATGCCTGGTTATTTTGTTTCAGGAACTGGTTGGATGGTGGTGCCATTTACTTAGATGGGGAAAGACTCGGGGAGTAACAGGTACGGAGGGACAGGGATCAGGAGCCAAGACTTCTGTTTTGGTCATGTGATGCTTACCTTGTCTGTTTGACATCTACGGGGAGATATCTGGTCTGCTATATGGATTTAGAGCTTGGTGAACAGGTCAGGACTGGAGATATGCATGTGAGAGTTAGAGGCATGGCAATGTATGTAAAACCATGGGGCAAGAGGAGATCATCTAGGCAAGGAGTGTGGATGGAGTTAAGAAGGTGGCCACCGGACCACTCTGACACCTTTAGGTGTCGCAGAGGGGGAGGAGGAGCCTGAGCAGGAGTAGGTGGGGGAAGGTGAGGTATCAAGGAACCAAGTAAGGGATGCTTTCAAGAAGGAATCAGGTCTCAGCTGGTTCAAGTACTGCTTAGAGGTCAAATAATATGAGGTCAGAAAGGTGACCACAGGACTCAGCAACCTGAAGATAATTGGTGACCTTGACAAAAGCTGTGTTAGTGAAGGAGGTGAGTGTGGAGACCTGACTGGAGGGAGCAGAATTGAAAAGGGGATGCAAAGAAGTGAAGGGCAATGTGGGCACCTCCAGGAGCCCCTCGGAGAGGAGGCTGGGGCAGAAAGATGGGTGACATGGAGGCAGGAAGTTTCGTAAAGAAGGAAAATGCTGACAGGAAGAAAAGAAGAAGAAATGGGTCATGAGGAAGGAAGAGGAGAAAATTGCAGGACAGAGTCCTTGAAAAGGTGGACAAAACAGAGGAGCATGGGGAAGGGAGGGAAAAATAAAACAAGACGAAATCGGAGAGGGAGAGAAACCATAAGACACTCTTAATCATAGGAAGCAAACTGAGGGACGCTGGAGGGGAGGTGGGGGGATGGGGTAACAGGGTGATGGGCAGTAAGGAGGGCACTGGATGCAGTGAGCAAGCGCGGGGTGTTCTATACAACTGATGACTCACCGGCCTCTACCTCTGAAACTAATAATACGCTATATGTTAATTAATTGAATTTAAATTAAAAAAAAAAACAAAACAAAGGCTGGCAGCCATGGAGTGCAGCGCTAAGGGGCAGGGGTGGCCTCGGGGAGCAGTGTTGAGAGAGGGAGGGGCTGGAGGTGTGTGCTAGAGGCGGCAGGTAGGCTGGCGGGCGTGGGGGGGGCAGGTGGGGGGTGGGGGGCAGAGGTCTCCCATCTCACTGCTGAGCAACATCTTCCCTGAGAGAGAGTCCAGGCCGACAGGTCAGAGGGGCGGAGCAAAGTGTACAAGCCTCGGGCAATTTGAGTCCATCTGAAAACTGATTTTCAAATACCTTAAAACTAAATTTTAGGGGCACCTGGCTGGCTCACTTGGCGAAGCCTGCGACTCTTGATCTTGGGGTTGTGGGTTCGAGCCCCATGTTGGGTGTAGAGATTACTTAAAAATAAAATCTTTTTTAAAACCGTAAATTTTGGGTGCCTGGGTGGCTCAGTCAGTTAAATGTCTGCCTTCGGCTCCGGTCATGATCCCAGGGTCCTGGGACCGAGTCCTGCATCAGGCTCCCTGCTCAGCGGGGAGGGAGTCTGCTTCTTCCTCTCCCTCTGCCCCTCCCCCCTGCTTGTGCGCTCTCTCTCTCTCTCTCAAATAAATAAATAAAATCTTTTTAAATAAATAAATAACCCTAAATTTTAAAACAACTTTAAAGTGAGACAGACTACATCCTGTTTTAATATGGTTATCATCATATTATATGTGAGCTTTAAAAAATATTTATTATTATTAGAGCTGCTAGCTATTAAATGGTTGCCACGTGATAGGCATCATGCTAGACATTTCACATCAATTCCCTCCCAAAACCTTGTATGCATTAATATCTCCATTTTTACAGATAAGAAAACAGAAGTAAGGGAAGAATAAGTAGCTTGCTCAAGGTCACACAGCTAGTCAGGGGCGAGAACAGAACTAACATTTAAATTTTGCAGCCCTTGAAGAGATGCAGGTGTGCATGGCATATTAAGTAAAGGAATTGGCAGAGAAGAGGGATTAGGGGGTAAGAAGAGAATGAAGGCGAGGGAAAGTTTGTTCTCACAACAATATAAGGTGTTGTGCACTTTAGTGAAAGTACATCCTGGTGGTTGACACAAGAGACACACAATCAGTACATAGAACATTGACTGTGGAAAAGAAAATCGAGTAAGACATTTTCCTGGGTCTGAAGGCTGAAGGCACTGCCTCCCGCACAGTAAAGTTTCAAGAGTTCTTCAGCCTCTTCCCAACAGTGTCCTCAGCATATCCGCCTTCCCCCCGTAAAAATAAGCATGATAATGTGTTTCAACAGGATGTTTTCCCCAACCCTATGTAGCACGTAAGCAAAAATATTTTTTAAAATATTTATTTATTTATTAATTTTAGAGAGATAAAGAGTGGGGGAAGGGCAGAGGGAGAGGGAGAGAGTCCTAAGCAGACTCTCTGCCGAGCGCAGAGCCCAAACCAGGGCCCGAACTCACACCCTGAGATCACGACCTGAGCTGAAACCAAGAGCCAGACACTTAAGGGACTACGCCACTCAGGCGCCCCCAAAATATTTTTAAGTTAAAAAAAAATACAACTTCTATGCAAACCAGCTTCTAGACAAGCCTGATGCCTCACCACTTAGAACTGATGGTGTCCCTAAAGTTTCTGGAGCCACGTCTGCTCCCATAGTTCTCCAAGGAAACCACATCACATGGTGTAATATACCACCACAGCCTCTCTAGGTAAATACAACCCCTGTGTTCCGGGCTATCTCTATTAGTTTAATGGTTGCATCATATTCTGCCAGATGGATATTTATTATATACTTTACCCTTCCCCTGTGAGTCACGAATGTTACTTTTATAAGTAGGGCTGTGATAAACACCTCAAGCCTGGAACGCTTCTCATATCCTGCACTGTCTCCTTAGGAAGCAGCTCAGATGTGATGTTGCTTGTGTGATAGCAAAATATCTGTGACCAGATCACATTTCCCAAATAGATTGTAGCAATTTGCTTGCCCCCTGCAATATAGCAGTAGGATTGTTTTACTACATTGTTGCCAGCACTGGGAATCCTCTTAATATTTTGTGTTTAAATGAATAACTGAAAAATTATTGCCCCAGTGTCTTACTTCGCATGAACATTGAGTAGTCCTTATTCCCCAGTGCCACGGACATCTGTCAACTCTGAGAATGGGTTCTCTGGGATTTGGGGAATACTAAGATGACTCCCTCCCTCCCCCAGCCCTCAATATAGGGCTCCAGTCACTGGATCTGAGCTGGAATCACTTCTACATACGGGGAGCTGTGGCCTTGTGCAATGGTCTCCAGGTAAGGTGCTCTCTGGCAGTGGTGTGTTGCGTCCAGTGAGGACATCCAGGGCCTCCCATCCCTCCATCTTGAACCTCTTCCTCATGACCCCATGGATGAGCACACATGGAGCTCTCGTCAAATGCTTTCCCGTTGTCAGCATCCCTCCCATAATTTCTGCATGTGCTTTATTCTTTAGTATAAATCCTACTTTGGCCAAGTCACCTTGCTGGGGCCTCAGTGGCATCTTTGGGGATACTTCAAGAGGGCAATTTCCTTAGGGGGTAGGGAATGACCAGGTTCTGACTCCCTCCACTGGGAGGGATCTGGAAAGGTCTGGTGGAGCTCTCCCTCTGGGAGACCACTGAGCACCCAACTGGATGGCAGCAGGGGAGAGAAACCAGGGCCTGCTGGCTGGAAGAGTCACACGCAGCCTTGATGCTGATGCTGTTCTCTCCCCTCCCTGGAGGCTAATATGACCCTGCAGAAACTGGATCTCTCTATGAACGGCTTTGGGAACGAGGGGGCTACGGCCCTAGGAGAGGTCCTCAGACTCAACAACTCCCTGGGCTACCTAGACATCAGCAGCAATGACATCAGCAACGACGGAGTCTCCAAAATCAGCAAAGGGCTGGAGGTCAATGAGAGCCTCAAAGTTCTGAAGGTAAAGTCTTTACTTAAGCTGGGAATGGGCCGTTTTATGTGTGTGTCCGTGTGCATGTGTGCACTCACGTATGTGTGCATGCATCTGTGTGCCCATGCTTCTGTGAGCCTGCATCCGTGTGTGTATCTCTGTGTGTGTCCATGCATCCGTGTGTATGCATCCACGTGTCCACATGTGTGCAGCCGTGCGTATGTCTATGCATCCTTGTGTTTGTGTCCACGTGTATGCGGCCGTGCGTGTGCCTATGCATCCTTGTGTGTGTGTCCATGTGTGTGCATCCGTGCGTGTGTGCATCAGGGGGTGTGTCCATGCATCCGTGTGTGTGTGTCCACGTGTGTGCAGGCGTGCGTGTGTCTATGCATCCTTGTGTGTGTGTCCATGTGTGTGCATCCGTGTGTGTGTGCATCAGGGGGTGTGTCCATGCATTCGTGTGTGTGTGTGTGTATTTGTGTGTGTTGGGCTGGGGGCAGCAGGGTGATGGGGCTGCATATTGCTGGAGAGAATTGTTGGGAAAATTCACCTTGTGCTTCACATGTGCATAGATTCTTGACTATCCCTCTGCTCTAACCCCAATGTCACCCTCTACGGTCACCGGGTGCCTGGTGTCATCTTCTAACCGGTCTTCCTTCCTCCCACCTGGGTCTCCTCCAGACTCTGCTCCGCACTGAAGCCAGAGTGTGTGTTTTGAGCATAAGTCTGACTTTCACCCCCACCCCCATCTAGTCTCCTCCAGCTTAGACCCCCACATGGCTTCCTGTGGTTCAAACCCAGTTCTCTCATCCTGGTGTGCTTCTCCAGCCTCAGTTTACCCCACACTCTCCCTCGCTGTCCAGCCATGGCCTCGGGGGCTTCTTTCACCTCCCCCATCCCAGGGCCCAACTCTCCCTGTGGCCTCGGACTCAGCCTCCCTGTAGTGCTCTCCCCCACTGCTCCCTGCACCTACCTGGGTCCCTGCCCCAGCTCAGCACGCCGCTCCAGCAGCTGTCCTCATGGACTCCCAGATCTCAGCTTACCCCTTCACGCACAACTTGCCAGGTTCCTTCTTAGACTCTGACTTCAGTGACTCGCTGACTGTCTGGTCACCCCCACTGGTGTGAGAGCTACATGAGAGCAAAGACTGTGTTTGCTTCTGCCCATTATTATACCCCTTGTACTTATTGGCATATAGTAGGTGCCCAATGAATGTCCATTAATGAATGAATGAATACATCTTTCATTTAAAATTGATTGACTTATAAGGGCGCCTGGGTGGCTCAGTGGGTTAAGCGTCTGCCTTTGGCTCAGCACATGATCTCAGGGTCCTGGGATCAAGCCCCGCATTGAGCCGCCTGCCCTGCAGGGAGCCTGTTTCTCCCCTCCCTCTCCCTGCTGCTCCCCCTGCTTGTGTGCTCTCTCTCTCTGTCAAATAAATACGTAAAATCTTCAAAAATAAATAAATAGATTGGCTTATAGATGTCTAACATAGAAGCTCTTGGGCAGTTGGAAAACAGATGAAAGAGGAGGCCTCCCATTACCAGTTTCCCTTTCTGGGGCTCCCACAGTGAGACAGATGCATATCAGGTGGCTTGCTTCTTGCCCACGGCACAGCCCTCCGGCGCAGGCTCCGCTCGCTCCACCTGTCAGATGAGAAAGCGGAGCCTAGTGACCAGCTCAGGCCCTGCAGCTCCAGAGAGGCAGAGAAGTCAGCCCTCCCTGGCTTCCCGCTGCAACTCCAAATTCCTCAAGATGTGGGGGCGATTCGGGGGGTGGCAACAGATGTGGGGGTGCTGGTGGAGAAGGACGGGGGTTAGAAGTCAGTGACAATGAGCTGCCATCTGAGAGGACAAGCACCTTAGAGCTGCAGAGAAGAAGCCAGCTTCCCAGCAGTGGAGGGAGCAGGGCGACCGGCTGGCTAGTGACCGCAAGAGCTGGGAGCGAGGTCTGGCCAGAGCGGGAGGAAGAATAACTCAGAGAAGAGAGACTGACTGGATGCAGCCTGCCTGTGATTCAGCCTCCGTGGAACCATGAAGCCAAGGAAAGTTCGGAGCACCTGAATCGTAAAAGACTGAAACACGGCCTCAACAACATGGCAATGGGGGTTTTCTCTAATTGATGGGGGTACCGGTGATTTTAACACTTTTTCTACCTCTTTTTGAATTTCTTGTATAATGACCATGTGTCATTGTTTAAATGTTTAATTAAACCCATTGTCATGTGTTTATATTTAAAAAATTTTAAATGTCTTAAAATGAAAGAAAAAAGTTTTAAACACAACTTAAAACATACCTCTCGGTTTGGACTTAGGTGGAAGCTGCATCGGTTTTGCCACTGGAATGATCTCTTGTTCTCCACGTGGAGCACAGCCCTCCTTCCCCTACTTTTGGAAAAAATAAGGTTCCCCCAGGGAAGTGTGTCCATCAAAGTCTTCTAGAGGCTAAGCCCTATGAAGTCTGTGTTTTCTCTCTCGAGTCCATCAGAGCCCAGGAAACACCTGACACACAGTAGGTGCTCAATGAAAGTTCTGGCTGACTCATCAGGACACCACCTGGCGGAAAGCCTTCGCTAATAATAACTAACATTCATTTGCTGCTTTACTATGTACCTAGCACTCTTTTGAATGTTTCGCTTGAATTAATTTATTGGATCCTCAGAGTGGCCCTAAGCGATAGGTTCCCAGGGGTCAGGGAATTGACCCAAGGCCAGAAAACTAGTAAGCAGAGCCACTGGGCTCCATGTTCCTTGCTGTTAACCTCCACCCCAAGCTTCAGTGGCTCTCAGCCTCATTAGGATACTATCCTGGCTACGCAGCTAGGCCTGCATGGTCCCTGTGACCTGGCCCATTCCAGCTCTGTGGCCTTGTTCTTTCTGCTCCTGCTCATGAAATGTTTGCTATTGCCCAAACACCTCTGCACCTTTGCACTTGCCTGCCCTTGTCGACTTCGGTGTCTCTTACTCCCTCCTCTGGTCCTGCCCCCTGCTTCTTCCAGACCAGAAGAATCCCCATTAGTTCTGCAAGGCTTAGTTCGAGTGTCCCCTCCACTGTGCTGGATGGCCTTTTCCTGGCTCCTGCATGTGCCTCTGTCACTGCCCTCACCCCACTTCTGATGCCATTGACTCCTTTGCCTGTGGCCCCCTCTAGAGTGTGAGCTACGTGAGGGCAGAGACCTTGTCCTGTCTGCCTGTGCAACCCTTCGCACATTTCCCAGCAACCGGCACATGGTAGGTTTGCTGGATGGATGGATAGATGGATGGATGAGCAGTGATGGACAAGCAGATGGATGACTGGACGAACAGGGAGACAGGTGCTTACAGAGAAGTCTGGGTGGAAGATAGAGATGATGATTTGATGGGAAGAAAGGGAAGCCCTGCTCTGAGCCAGGCTCTCCTGTCCCCATCTCGTCTTCCTCTGATCTTGCCCCTCTTCCCACAGCTTTTCCTGAACCCTATGAGTATGGACGGGGCTGTTCTACTTATCCTGTCCATCAAGAGGAACCCCAAATCCAAGATGGAAGAGATCGACATTTCCGTGAGTGATCAGACAGTGGCTGCTTGCACCAGGGCCCACACCAGTTACCACGGCCACGCGCACCATGTGGGCGCTTACCACAGCCACGCTGGGTGGCCAGGCGCCAACAGCTCTGTCCCTGACACCCATGCTCCATGATAAGGTCACTCCTTTTGGAGTACAACTTCGCCCTCTCTTGGGCTCCTTTTCGCAGGCGTAGCCCTTCCGTTGGTAACTTTATGGTGCGAAATCCCAGACCAGAGCCCGAGTGGGTCTGGGAGCAGAAACAGCAGAGACGGAGGTGGGATCCCCCGAGCAGCCTTTGTTCACTGCCAGCCCTGCTCATGGACAGCCCTGGGTCCCAGAACGGTTCCAGAATCGCAGAACTTTTAGAATCTGCATATTAACACACGTACAAATTTGTATTTGTATTCCATGACGTGGCCTCCTGAGAGTAGAATGTAAGGGTGAACGCCCTGATGGAGGAGGAAGGCCCAAGGAGGGGACTTCACTGGGCCAGGTGTTCTTGCCTGGATCATCAGACAGGTGGTAGCTGGCCCACCACTTTATACTAGTTTTCCCCCCAAAGTGATCTCTGCTCCGCTCCTCTGGCCCCACTCTGGGAGGTAGGTAGAGTGGACTCATGTCCCAGAGCTATCGTGAACAAAGTACCACTCTCCAGGGCGGGGAGGGGGGGCAGGGTTCAAACAGTAGAAGTATATTATCTCACAGTTCTGTGAACTAAAGCCCAAGATCAAGGTGTTGGCAGGATTGGTTCCCTTGGAGGACTGCAAGGAAGAACGGGCTCGATGCTTCTCCCAGCTTCTGGTCATTTGTTGGCAATCTTGGATGTTCCTTGGCTTGTAGGAGCATCGCCCTGAGTTCTGCCTTCAGCTTCAGATGGCGTTCTCCTTGTGTGCATGTCTGTCTCTGTATCCAAACGCCCCTTTTTAGAAGGACATCAGTCATAGCGGATTAGGGCCCACCCCAATGACCTCATCTTAACTCAATCATCTGAAAAGACCCTGCTTGTGATCCTGCTCTCACTGTGTCTCTCTCTGTCAAATAAATAAATAAAATCTTTTAAAAAAAATAAATAAATAAAAAGACCCTATTTGCAAATAAGGTCACCTTCATAGGTACGGGGGATTAGGACTTCAGTATCTTTTTGGTGGGAACACAGTTCAACCCATAACAAGAACTGTTCCTCATTTTCCCCTTTTATATATAAGGAAACTGAACCAGAGAGGTTAGATGACTTGCCCAGGACCACACAGGCAAGTGAGAAACATGACAAAGGGTAAACCCAGGGCTTCTGCCTCTTACTCTAGTGTTCTATAAAGGGACAGTGTTAAAGTCATGTTACATTATTTTAATGCCACACAAATATGATATTTTGCCAAGATCTTAAAGCCTTGCAATAATATCAGTGATGATATTTTGAATGTTTAAGCCCAAACTCCTTGGAACTAAATAATAAGTAAAATTTGGACTTAGTTTTGCCACAGATTATGAAACATTAGAAAAACATACCTGCTTTTCTTTTCATTCTGTTCTCTTCTCCTTGCTCCCTGCCCCCGGGCTCCTCTTTTTGCTCATGGTCTTTCTCCTCAGGGGCCTTCTGTCCACCCTCATCCTACAGCTCTGGACTTGCACCCCTCACGCTGCCTTAACCCCCACCCCACCCCAACTCTGGGACTCAGTTATGAGTCCAGATTTTGTCGGCATTTGCTCGCCCCCCGCCCAGTGCAGGTTGGAAGGCATGCCCTCAGGCACTGTCTTGGTGTCTGGGGAACATTGGAAGCGGTGCTGTTTGGCTAACCCCAGATGGTGCACGACCCCACGAGCTGGGATCACACTGCCACCTTACAAGCCTACCAGCACAGACAGGTCTGAATTAGACTTTTCCTTCCCTTTCGTCATCTCTCCTGATGTAACTCTAAACAGTGTTGGAATCCCTTCATTGCAGATGAGTTTTCTCTAGAACTTTCTCTAGAATATCTACAAATTGGGATGAGGTAAGCCTGCAGCCCTTAAGCATGGGTTTAATTATTTGAAGTGGCAAATAATTCCTCACAACCACATCTGAGGAATGAAGCAGGCTGACCAAACCAGGGAAGGTCAGCTTTGGTCAAACACTGCTTCACAGAACATGTCTTCTCCTGTGGCCTCTAACCCAGCTCTGAGGGCACTTCCAAAAGGCACATTCCCAGTGGGTTTTGAACCAGGACAGGGTGGTTGGGATGAGAAATCCTCTTCCAGGGCACCTGCTCCAAAGACCAATATGGTGTAGAAATGGACATTTCAGGGCATTTGCCTGGAGGCCAGTCTCCTAACCCCATAGCTGTGTCTCATCTGCCACACGCAGACACTGAGGCTCACCATCCGAGAGCTGAACTGAGAGTATGTGACAGTACCAGCCCTCAGCTAGAACATCTGATCAAAATCACGTGCAAACCTTACAAGTCAAATTGCAAGCTCTAAGAAAGGTGAGCTACACCAGTCTAGGAGCAGCCCTGCAGAACAAGCTGGAAAAGCCAAAACAAAACAAAACAAAACAAAACCAAAAAACGCTCTGCCTTTGGCTTGGATGGGCCTGCTGGTCTGCAGGGGGGAGGTGCGGAAGGGGGTGGGGGCTGGAGATGGTACGGCGGCAATGCCTTCCTCATGATGGGTCCCCTCTCTCCCCGCCTCAGAATGTGCTGGTGTCTGAGCAGTTCCTAAAAATATTGGATGGGGTGTGTGCCATCCACCCCCAGCTGGACGTGATATACAAGTCAGTGCAAGGCTTCTCTGCCAAGAAAGCGCTCCTCCAGTGGACGAACCCCATGAAATTGATCCAGGTGAGCCCTCGCCTTCCTCTCGGAGACCCCAAAGACCAAGAGTCGCCCCTCTCCCAAAGCGTCTGCACAGTCCTCTCCGACAAGGAATGTCTCTCGGACGTGGAATATTCCTTGTGGGTGTTGGATCCCCTCAGCAGTGCTTCCCGGCTCCCAGAGGAAGGGGCCATCTGGGAAAGGGCTGAAGTGGGAGGGGCTTGGAACAGGATGGTTTCTACCAGCCAGGCTCCTCTGCTTGCTAATGTACAACCAAAGGCAAGTCACTGTGCTCTCTGGGCCCCAGTCTCTTCACCTGGAAAATGGGTAGAACAACAGGACTCACGCCGGGAGGGCTGCTGTGGAGATCCAGTTCTGTTACACACAAACGCCTGGCCAATAATAAGCACCCAACAAATGCAAGCTCTTGCCAGTAGCTGGTAAGGATGCCAAGACACCCCTGTGGTGAGGACAGCTATTTGGTGGCTTCAGCTAAAGAGGTCCTTTCTGTCTTGTGGTCACCTGCTCCCAGCTCAAGTCTCGGATCACAGAAGGCAGATGTAACCATGGAAATGAAAAATTAGACAGTTTTAGAGCTACAAGGGCTCTCATCTGGTCTGATCACCTCACAGAGTAGTGCCCAGCCCAGGCTGGTGTTCCTATTCCCGGCTCTCACCGGTGGTAGGGTTGACCAGCCTCTGCGGGATGCACACTGGTTGCCATCTGTGGTGATGCCATGCCGATGTGGGTTCTACAGGGTATGTACTGCTGGGGCTGCTTCCCGCTCCTTGGTTGGTCTGCTCCGTGCCTTAGCTTCCAGGACTAAATAGAAGAGCTCTGCATGAATATTATTGTTGTGTGGAAAGTTCTAGAAGGCAAGGGGGTTATCAAGTATCTTCACGAGTCAGATGACATAAGATGGAACCAAGAGGAAACCTGTTTCGCAAGGGGAGCAGGATGCTCCAGGGAACAGGGATGGAGTTCTCAGATGCAAAGTTCAAGCCCAAGGGACTAAAATAAAGGTGATGACATTGGCAGGAGTAGGGAAGTCCTCTCTAGCCCCACCCTCTCTGTCCGCCCCTCCCAGCTGGTTCTCCAACATTTGAGCCCCCCTGGATTTCTCCCTGTTTCTCTACACCAGTTCTCGCTCAACCCCAGGCCTGTGCACATGCACATTCCTCTGCCTGGAACACCCTTCCTCCTGCCTTCTGTGTCTCACTCATTCCTACTCTTCCTCTAGGTCTCTACTCAAGTTCATGTCCTTGGGCAACCCTTCCAGACTCCCTAGTCAGGAGTAGCTAGGCCCTCTCTGAACTCCTCCAGGGCAGGAGCGATGATGGGTCTTGTCACCAGCACCTACCAAAGCAACAAGCCCTTCTTGCGCTGGTCAAAGTTCTTGTTGCTGAGCACACAATCCACTCCAGCTGGGTTAAACAAAGAGGGATATATGACCAGAGACAGACCCCAGAAACATTGAGAGGGGCTGAAGAAACAGATTCTTGGTTTAGGTTCCAGAAATGGCTCCCGAAATCCCCCATGTGGGCTGCCAGGGTGATGGCTGCTTCTGCTATGATCGGGAGGCTGCCCAATGGGGAATCACCCGCTGAATCAGGACGGCCCCCCAGCTGTGTCTGGCCTGCTCCTTCCAAGTCAGACCTCCCACACAAGCCTCCCCTGGGTGCTTGGTGAAATGCATCCCATTCCAACGCCTAGCTGAAGGGGGCTTTTGGGAAAGGCGACGTTTGGCTCTGCAGCATCTGCACTGTAGAGGGGCGTGCTGTGGAGGGAGGGGAGGCATGTCGGCTCACCCGCGGGGTCCGCCACAGTGCTTACAACCGCCGACAGGGTCGAGCTGCCTGTGTGTCACCTGGGACGTGTTGGATTGAGGTGCCAGTGGGTGTCAGCACGGACTTGTGAGCAGCTATTGAGGATGCAGAAGTAGGGTCCCCCCGGGGGAAGAGGCAATGCACCCCAGAGGGCAAAGTGTGGGGAAAGAAGATCCGGGGACCGAGAACTGGTCCCTGAGGAGTTCCTCAGTGAGCACGGTTATCTGCGGGAATATCTATCAATCTGGCTGGGCCTTGAGGGCCTTTTGAGAGTGGGAGGGGAAGAGAAACATAAAGATACTTAGAAAGGACCCCAAAAGAATGTTTTAATGATACTGAAAAGGTGTTCGCAATGTATTAGTACAGGGCATTTTATAAGAGTATGTACGATAGAAAGATGATGGATGGACGGAAAGATCGATAATAGATGACAGATGAATAATAGATAGATGATAGATGGATAGATAGACAGACAGACACATAGATGATAGATAGATAGATAGATAGATAGATAGATAGATAGATAGATAGATGATAGAATGATAGATGATAGATAGATAGACAGATGGATAGATAGACAGACAGACAGATAGATAGATAGACAGATAGATAGACAGATAGACAGACAGATATATAGAAAGAACAAACAGCAGAGACTCTAATCCTTCCTTCTTTGGAGCCGCATGGCAATCCTGCTCCGTGGAGTGGGGGCTCCCGGACACTGAGCAAACCCCACAGCCGTCACGGCATGCAGCTCCGTGCAGGGCTCTTGGGCTTAGGCGACCGCTAACACACAGGAGACTCGGGCCCCCCAGTCTGCCTCTTACACCTCCCCTGCCCTTGCCAGGCCACCCTTTGGCGGAAGGTAGCGGTGGGGGGTGGGGGGTGGTTAATAGATGTTATAAAGTCAAGTGTGTGCTCCTGGTGTCTCCTGCTTCTCTCAGAGCTACGCCGACCAGCACGGAATCACAGTTGTAGACTTCTTCAGGAGCTTGAACCCTAAAGGAATGATGACGATGCCTGTGGGCGACTTCCGGAAAGCTATGATACAGGTGTGCTGACCCTGTGGCTACAGCCAGGGTGTGTGTGTCTGTCTGTCTGTCCGTGTTTCTGTGTGTGTCTGTCTATGTGTGTGTGTGTGTCCGTGTGTGTGTGTGTGTGTGTGTGTGTGTGTGTGTGTCCGTGTGTCTGTGTCTGGGGGCAGGGGCTGCAGAGGGATGGGCAGAGAGCTCCGCTGACCTTGCCCGGCCCACCCACCCCTTCAGCAGGACAAGGTCCCCGTAAACCTGTACCAAGTCAGGGAGCTGATAAAGAAGCTGGATGACAAGAGAGGCGGGGTGAACTTCAGGTCAGTCCCAGCACCCCCCACCATGTCCGACCTCCCCCGAAACAGCACTCTCCCCAGGGCCCCCCCGCAGGCTGCCCTCCGCCTCAGCTTCCCCTCAGCCATGGGCTGCTGGCTGCAGGGCCAGACTCTGGGGACACAGTGGGGTGACACAGGGGAGCATGTGGCTAGGCCCCAGTACGGTGAGAGGGGTCTGCAGGTCCCCGGGAGCCCAAAGGGGAGGATGGCTCAGGCAGGGACGGGAGCCGCACTGGGAAGCCACTGGGCGGGACGTGGGCTCCGCCCCTTAAAGAGACAGGAAAGAGCCAGGGTAACAGTCCCAAGGGAGCCCTTGCTGCGGCCTCTCACAGGGCTCAGTAGCCACTGTCCTCGCCTGCTCACGGCGATGGACACTGAGTTTTGGAGGAGGGCAGCACAGAAGCTCAGTGCGCCCACAGAACAGGGCAGCTGGTCTGTGTGGTTCCGGAAGCTGCTCCACCGAGCTGGACCTCCTCGCCAAGGCCTACAGGTTGGCCCCCCTCTGGCCCTGCGGCTTTGCGTCTTGCAGTGTCCTTAGGGAGCTCTGTCCAAGGGATCCACTCTGGCCCTGCCCCACGAGCCTTCCCCGGGTACCTCTGTCCTGTGCCCGAATCAGCGTGCGTGCGTGTGATATAGGGGTTTAAAATGTGGGCTCTGAGGCCGGACCACCGGAGTCCCAAGCCCAGCTCCACTCCTGGGCGAGTTACCCAATCCCCCTGGGCTTCAGTTTCCCCATCTGTACTATGAAGCTAATAATAGTGCCTATGGTAGCAGAGTTTTTGAGGACTAAGTGGATGAACGCCTGTAAAACATTTAGAACATTATCTGGCATGTGGTAGGCTCAGAGGACACATATGTTTTCTTATATATTATTTTACCCTCACAAACACACAGGTTCTTATTTATCATAAATAGAAGCATGTTATCATGTTCCTCTGAGCTTGCTTTGCCTTCCAGGATGTCTTGGCCATCTTTCCACGTCTGCACATTTAGATCCATCTCCATCTTTTTTAAATGCCAAGTGCTATATATAGCACAGAAGTCTCATTAGTGAGTCTCATTTTTTATGGACGTTTAAGTTATTTCCATTGTTTTGCTACCACAAATAATCCTGTAGCCAGCATCCTTTTGTAGACGGTATTTGCACGCATGAGTCTCTCTAACAAGGGCTCGGCGGAGCGAATCCCGTGCAATCGCTGGGCCAAAGGGTATGCATATTCTAAATTTCAGTCTACTGCCAAACCCCTGCCAACAATGTAAACCAGCTCACTGCCCGGTCCCCCAAGCCGGCACGTAAACTTACCCATGTTCAACCCTCTGCCACCATGAGCAGTGGGTTGACAGATGGTCTCGCTTGGATTTGAGGCTGCCTAACATTCCCGCCAGTCAGCCACGAGGCTCCACCGACACCCAGTGTTATCCCCTTACCTTTCAAACCAGTTTCTTGAAAACGGCGAAGCCATAGCAACAAGTCTGATCTGGAAAGAAGTCCTGGCGACAGAGAAGTCCTGGCAAGTCAGATGGTGGCAGGGAGGAGGCAGCGATCTGTCTGAAACCTCCGTAGACAATCATCAAGGCCAGACTGTGAGCGAGCCAATAAAGTCTGACTGGGTCTCCATGCCTCTGGGCTGCTGGTGGTATGCCCTTCCCCGGGGCAGCACCTCCTGGTTTTAGTGGCCAGCAGGGGGCGCATCCTCGGCAGCCTTGGTGGGAGCGGGGGCGGGGGGGGGGGGGGGGGAAACAAATTGGAAATGCAACGGGGTTGCTAGGCTGCTAGAGAAAAGCGGGGAGTGGAAGGGAGGAGATCAGTACACAAAAGCGGTCATCATAGTAAATGTAAACTGTGTCCAGGAGGAGATTTCTGAGATGCTGGAGGCAGTGGCTGAGGGAACAGATGCTCAGGAAACGAGAACAGGGGTATTTAGAGGCAAATGCTGAGGGACCACGTGGAGAGAGCCCAGGATGGGAGACAGAGACCTGGCAGGTGGTGGCGGCCCAGCACTACCCAGCCACCTGATCTTGAAGGCTTGTGCTTCCAGCTGAAAAGTAGGACAGCTGAACTAAAGACTTCCCAATCTGTTCTGGGGAATCTACTATTCTGCATTTCTTTTTAAAATTCTTTGGAAGCTAGGGAGATAAGAGTTGCTTAGCATAATAAGAGCAGGGAGGGTCAAGAACAGCATGCGCTGCACAGGTAAGGGGGGTGGGCACCTTGAAGGGTTCTGATCAACCTTGCCAGTTGTCTTTGTGGGTGAGCAAGGGAAGGGACTGAAGCGTGCATCTCTGTAGCACCGCAGAGTGCCTGGCACAAAGTAGATGCTCAGTAAATACCTTTGGAATGAACAAATACATTCACCTGGCAGTTGTTTTCGCCAAGTGGTGGAGAACTGGGAAAATCTGGGGGTAACCAAGAACCAACACTTTTGAGCACCGGTGGAGTGCTGGACCAGCATCTAGGCATACTGTTACCACCCTGGGTTTCACTTTGCTTCACCAGGGGGTGGATCTGACGCCAAGGCCCCTCTGCACATGGGACAGAATCATTATTTGAAATAATTTATGCCCCCTCCCCACAGTGCATTTTCCCCTTTCCTTTCCTTAATTGAGGTCTTAGCCTGAAGTTCAATTTCCGTTGATTAAGTGGTATAGGAGCTCAGAGTCAAAATTAGGATAATAAAAGAAAATAAAGAAATGCAATAAGGGATTTGAGGGCTGAAGCTCACATCTACCATACTCACCAGGGTATGTAGATGTCTTTTGCTCCGACTCCACAAATAAATCGAATCCCCTTGAAGTCAGGCTATGTCTTTTAAGTTTATTATAATCTATAAATTTCGCCATCAAGTCTCCTGCCCATACTGAGCATCCAATAACTGCTGGTGTCTGGGTGGAACCCTTAGGATTATGAAGCCACAAAGTATCAGAATTTGTGGACTGTAAGCCATGGATCAATAAAAACAGCAAAGTTTTCTCAAGATGCTTTTAATCCATCTCTTGCATAAGAATGAAAAGGCAGCAATCTTCTGATCAAATGTTATTTTTTGCTTGGGTAGGTTTGGGAAAATTATGGAGATATAGGGAAGCTAAAATCCACCCCTACTACCACCCCTGACCATCCAGTCCATCCCTTGACACTGCCACCCCCAAGTGGGTGAAGGATTGCCAAGCCAAAAAAACCTGCCTTGTAACAGCCTGGGAGCCTTCCCAACGTTGAAGTAATTCCTACAAGTGGCCACTAGGTGTCAGGGCAGCTCCAAAAATCCGGGTGAGCACGCCTCCAGATTTTACAGACTGCTTTGCAGCTTTTGCCTCGCCCTTACAGTGAGCTCCCAAACTTCTGTCCCCTCAAGAGCCTGACGTGAAATATGAGCCCTGAAGCGTCCAGCAGCCTGACGCTTGGGCAAACCTCTCCAAGGCTCAGTGTCCTCACGGTGAACTGAGGTTTCTAACAGCTACATTTGCACCCTTTGGGGAAGAAAATCAGGGGCTGGTAAAAACCATAAACATTCAGTCCCCTCCCCCAGTCAGCCCACCCTGGAGCTGGGCAAGACCCCAGGAGGAGACAGTGCTTCATGGGGCGGGGGCGCAGAATGCACAAGGAACTCATCCTCTGACAATCAGCTTGGCAAATTGGGAGGCTGATGGGCAGGAGGACCCAAGCGGGAGCTGCAAGCCCAAGGCAGGGCTAGAGGAAGCTTGCAGGGCTGGTGGGTGGAAATGGCCCAAAGACACTGGCCCAGCACTGGAGGGGGTCAGGCTGCAGCCCCGGGGAAACAGCACCCTGGGAGTGCCCCTCCTTCCATGCCCTAACTCGGTTAGCTTTCTTTGTGCACTTTTTTCTCCTCCCAGAAACCCTGTACGGGAGGTCTGTTCTTAACCCCATTTTACAGGTGGGGAAATGGAGGCCTGGAGAAGTTAAGCATCTCACTCAAGGTTTCTTGCTAGGAAGTGGCAAGGCTGAGATTCAGACCCTAGCAATACAGCTCTGGCTTCCTGGGGTCTTAACCACTATACTTCCCGCCCCTCGGTGGCTTCCAAGTGGCAGCTTCAGATCAAGATAGGGAAGTTGATGGGCACTTAACTCTGTTTATACTCTTTCTGCAACAAAGTGAGGAATAACTAAATCCATAAGCAGGCATGAGCTCCAGGCCAGGCTGGACTAGCCAATGGGAGGGAGGCAAAGGCAGATGGTAATGTTGTATAGCAGCTGATTCCTCAAGGTCAGGTTGATAGGCTCTCCCTGTCCCCTGCATTGCTCAGGAATTGCACCAGGGGAGGTAGGATGGGAGAACAGAAGGAAGCGTCTGGAAAGTTGTGTGTGCCAGCATCACAGATTCTGGCGTGTGACATTTCTGGGCTTGATTAAAGCCAGGCGGCTTTACCACTTGCCAGCTCTGGTACTTTGAGCAAGCCACTCAACCTCTCTGAATCTCAATTTCCTCATCTGTAAACAGAAACAATAATGGTATCCCCTGCCCCACAGGATTGCTGTGAAGATTTAATGAACTCATGCATGTGAAACACTGAGCTCAAGGCCTAGCGCCCAGTAAGTGCTTCTTATAAGGACGACCTCATTACAGTGGGCGTTCCTTTCCGAGGGGGGATGGAGATGAGGGGAGCCCTAGTCCCACAGGCACAAGAGCAGCCAAACCAAGCAGCCACCTTTGAAATATCCAAGTACCGGCCTCTGAAACACCATGAAAGCATTCTAATCCCAGGCTTTGGTTTAAGACTTGCATAAAAAAATCAAAGGAATTTGTCCAGAGTCTGGTTTTTTTTTTTTTTTTTAAGATTTTGTTTATTTGAGAGAGAGAGAGAGCACAAGCCGGAGGAGGGACAGAGGGAGAGGGAGAAGCAGGCTCCCCGCTGAGTGTGGAGCCTGACACAGGACTCGATCCCAGGACCCTGAGACCTGAGCTGAAGTCAGACGCTTAACCGACTGAGCCCCCCAGGCGCCCCTATCCAGAATCTTAAGAATTGGAGGGATGTGGGGAGGACCAGGGAGTGGCGGCACCGTGCGGACAGTGCGGGGGACACAGTAGACATCTAGCATTTTTAGACATCTAGCTGCTGAGGTCTGAACCCTTCTTCCTGGGCTGAGAATGCCTCGCCTTGGGGGAGGGGCAGCTGAGACTTGCCGCGGGGACACCGGAGCATGCCTACACCAGACCCCGACTCCTGGCGCTAGATTCAGGAGCCGGCACCCCAAAGCACCGAGGGCCAGTGCGAATTCTCCCTAAGAGCTGAAGCCCTGCAGCCGAACGAGCCCCCGCAGCGGGGGCGATGCTGCTGGTGACCCTTGAGGACACAGAGCCGGCAGGTCAGCGGTGTGAGCGGCAACCTCAGCCATAGTGACAGCTGCCATGTCCTCGGGGGACCAGGCTGCCTCGCCAAGCGGGGGCTCGGGACGGGTTTTGTTTTGATGTGTTTTGTGTTCAACAAAATCAAACAATAATTGGCAAGGCAAGCCTGCATCCTAAACACTGGCTGCAGATCAATGGCCTTGAACTACAGGAAGGGAACGTTTCGCCTTCAGCAACGTTTCGCCTTCAGCAAGCAGCCGTCCTGGATGGGGAGGGACACCAGGGGGCTGGGAGGCCCACCTTGAGGCCCAGTGGTTTGCCTTTTAAGGAGGGTTGGTGGTGTGGCCCTCGGAGGGCTACTTTGGCTGTTCGGCCCCACCTTAGGGAGTCCGTGGGTGAGCTGGAGTGGGGCTGACTAGCTGGCTGCCGTGGTGGCCAGGATGAAGAAGACGGAACTCTCATCAGTGTGTACAAGTGTTGCGTTATCATCAAGAACATACTGGGTCTTTCTCCCAGTTCCTGCTACCAACTTTAAAAAAAACCCTTGGGGGGCACATGGGAGGCGCAGTGGGTTGAACATCCAACAATTGGTTTTGGCTCAGGTTGTGACCTCAGGATCAGGATTGTGATCCAGCCCCCTGTTAAGCTCTGTGTTCAGCACAGAATCCACTTGAGACTCCCTCTCCCGCTGCCCCTCCCTCCATCTCTCTCTCTAAAATAAATAAATAAATCTTTTTTTGGTTAAACCCTTGGAATTTCCTGAGTGGCAGGAGTGTCTTTGTTATGCTGATGAAGCAACCCAGGGTGGGCCCCTAGATAGCTTCGGGATGCTGGTAGCCATAATGACCAACCAGGGAGTAGAGGTTGGGACTTTGAGCCAATGCGAGAGGGCTTTGAGATTGAGTTCAATGACCTAGCCAGTGTTCAATCATTCCTACCTAATGAAACTCCAGTGAAAACTCTGGACAGTGGGGCTCAGAGGAGCTTCCTGGGAGGGGAAGCTTTGCAACTCCCTTTTAGATCTTGCCCTGCACACATCTTCATTTGCCTGCTGCTGAGCCAGAACCTTTGTAATAAAACTGTAATTATAAGTATAGCACTTTCAGTGAGTTCTGTGAGTTGTTCCAGTGACTTATCAAACCTGAGGGGGTCCTGGGAAACCCCCACGTTGTAGCTGGCAGATCAGAAGTGCAGATATCCTGGGGAATCCCCTTGCACCTGGCATCTGAAATAGTCTGTAGGGGACTGAGCCTTTAACCTGTGGAGTCCCAACACTCACTCTGGTGGTGCTGCCCCGGCCCCAGGTATGATGGAAATGGAAACTGTACATGAATGCATTATCACGTTTGAATTATAGAGAAATAATGTGTGTGCTCAAATATGTCCATGACCAACAAGACGGTGTCTGTGCCCAACGAGAGGGGCTTACCTGCGTTTTAACCCCCAGATCCACCTGCTTTATTGCTTGCATCCTTACGACTAAACTCAACTCAACAGCCACTCCCGGCTTGTACCTCTCCTGGCTATACTGCCGAGTTCCCAGCAGAGGGCGCTCCTACCTCACAAGTTCTCCCCCTCCGGAAAGCTTCAGCTCTCTAACGCGGGGGTTGGGGGAAAGAAAAAGAAAACAGGACCTCGGACTGGCTCCAGGAAGTCAAATTCAGATGCTCCAAAAGGGCAGCAGTGCACCTGCTTCAGCGACACTGGTCACAGCAGAGGGGCGTGGGCCAGAACTCTCACCCTGCCTGGAGAGCAAGCTTCTCCACCCAGGGGCAGGTCCAGGTTCTGTGGGGGCTGAGCTGCACGAGCTGGGGGACCTCTTTATAAATATATACACTTACAAATACAAGATGAGGTAATAGTAAGTGGATGTTTATTTAGAAGGAGGAAAAAGTCACAACAAAAGGCACATTTTCCAGAAGCTCATAGTGGTCTGAACGTCAGATGGACCCTGGGCCTTGGTAGAGGGTCTCACTGAGCGAGGGTCCGTGCAGCTCCAGCCTCTTCAGCTTCTTTAGGGGTGCAGGGGACTCTGCCTCTGCCTGCATCTCCCCCAGCAGCGAACAGCTGCCTCCGAATGAGGAGTCCAGCCTGCTTCCTGAGCCCATCCTGCCATGAAAACACGCTAGCAAGACACAGCTCAGGCCAGCCGCCTGTCTAGGTCTCAGCGCCTCTTCCCCCCACCACTGTCCTTGGAGTAGCCACTTGTAACCACACCATGGCCATGTGCGTGGCCGGCCACTGTCCCTTCCCTCTCTGCCACACCCCGGAGGCTGCCACCTCTATCTATCTGCCTGTTGAGGAGCCAGGTGCTGCTTCTCCCTCCTTGAGTCCTGGCTTCACTGTGGGTCCTCCATCCACCTGCCCTTATTTCAAGATTCTGAAACTCACAGCCCCCAAAATGCCTTTCCTAAGGGCACTGTGACACAGGAAATAACCTTTTCTTAAAATTAATGGCAAATGCAAGTCTGAGGGATGGGGGTGGGTAGGGAGAGCGATTACATACTTCAGTTTATACTAAAGTGTGAGTGACTTGAGTTAAACTCAATAAACATTTATTAAGAGCTTCCCCTGTGTCCAGTGCTATTGTGGGTATGTTTGGGATACATCAGTGAGTAAAACAAAAGCCATCTCTTACATGGAGTTTACACTCCAGCAGGAAGAGACCGACCACAAACAATATAGACAATCAATAAGTGAGTCCTAGTGTGTAAGAAGATATTAAGTGCTATGGGGGGGGGGAATGAGCTGGGGAAGGAGGTTCGGGAGGGTCGTTACTGGGGGGGTGGACTGGGGGCGGTTACAATTTCAGGCAGGTAACAGGTGGCATTTGAGCAATGACTTGAAGAACATGGGTGGAGTGGGGGTTGGGGGGGGAAGCTTTCCAGGCTGAGCAAAGACCCAAGACAGGAGCGGGCCTGTAGGACCCGTGATCCCGCCTGTGCAGAGTGACCAGTGGGGCCATTAAGATAATACCGGCAAAGCTGAAGGGGGACGCTGTGGGGGTGAGGCGGATGCCAGACCCTGGATGTACTTAAAGGCGGTGCCAACAAGGTTCCCCAACAGGTAAGATATGGACTGTGCGAGAAAGCGATGATGCAAGGTTTGGAGCCCCAACACCCGGAAGAATAAAGTCCTCATCACTGACACCGGAAAGCCTCTGATGGAGCAGATTTGGGTGCTGGGGACGGAGAGAAAGAAAATCAAGAATTTATTCGGGGGGTGTTTGTGAGATATTGCAGGGAGGAGTCACGCAGGGCTTCGGAATCCAAGAATGGGCTTTGGGGGGAAGGATCAGGACTGGGGAGTATGCTCGGGAGCCCGGGGCGTCAGAGAGATGGCAGCGGAGCAGCGGGGGGCCCTGGGGGTCTTAGCATGGACGGAGAAGAGAGGGAGAGCAGAACCGGCACAGGGCATTGCGGGGGGACCTCCCAGCTGGGAGGAAGGGGGGACCCCAGAGTGCAGGGCCCAGAAGGCGCTTGAGGAAAGCGGCCAAGCCCAAAAGACTCACCCCAAAGCCTCTCCCAAGAACAGCGTGGGTGGGTGAGCAGGACGAGGAGAGCTCAGGTGGGCTGAGGGCAAAAGCCACTGGAGAAGAAAGGGACAGGAGAGGGTCCTAAATATCCAATTGCCTGCCAGGGCCCCGCAAGAGCCTTGGCTCCGTGCTGTCACACCAGCAGCCAACGGACTGTCCACAGTCTGTCAGGCTGGGAGGGGATCCGAGGCAGAAGTTGTAAAGCTCACAGTCTCCAAGGCTACCATAGCCGCCCAGTAGCCTTCCCTCCCACTCTGTGCCCACATCTCCTGGAAAGCGGCCCCCACCACAGCGACCACCAGCCGTCACGTAGCAATGCCACGGTCCGTACCATCTCAGAAGCATCCAGAGCAATGGGGAGAACTCCAGGTTTAAAGACCTGGGTTCAGACCTTTGTGCCACCATCCTCTGGCCATAAGATCATAATTTCTCTGAGCCTCAGTTTCCTTATCCGCAAGTGAGGGCCAAGTGCCTACTTCTCAGGACTGTGATGAGGAATAAGTAAGATTAAATCAACACGAGTGCGTTTCTAACTATAAAGCTGTATACGGATGTGAGGGAGTAGCCATCCGCGTTTGCAGGAAGCCTGACACGTGTGAGGAGGAGGGGGGGAGGAGCCCCTTCACCTTCCTCAGCCAGGTAAGCTCTCCTTCTTCACAGCTCAGTTCTGTCAGGGGAAACCTTCCCTGTCTCCTCAGCGTGGCTTAAAGAAGACCAGATTCGTGGTTCTCAATGGGGTGGGGGGTGATCCCACGTCCCCGAAAGGACCATTGACCATGTCTGGAGATGGTTTTTGGTTGTCAGAGCCTGGGGAAGGGTGCACTGAGTAGGTAGAGGCCAAGGATGCTGCCAAACATCTGTGATGTACACAGGAGCCCTGCCGTAGATGGAATGTTTGTGCCCCACCCCCAAATTCGTGTGTTTAAATCCTAACCCCCAAGGTGGTGGCCTTAGGAGATGGGCCTTTGGGGTGTGATTAGATCATGAGGTAGGGCCTCATGCACGGGAATAAGGCCCTTCTAAAAGAAGCCCCGGAGAGCTCGCTCCCTTGCCCCTCCCCCACGGGAGGACAGAGCAGATGGCCGTCTGCACACCAGGAAGCGGGTCCTCACACCGCAAGTCTGCTGCCTCCTTATCTTTCCAGCCTGCAGAACTGTGGAGAGAGAAACCTCTGCTGCTTATATGCCACCCAGTCTACACTCTTCTTTGGTGGCAGCGTGAACAAACGGAGACTAAATGGAGCCGGGGACAGTGCCCCTCCCTGTCTTTCAGGGAGAGCTGAGAATGCCCGGCCCGCGCTCTCCCAGCCTCCCTTGCAGCTAGCCACGCCCAGGTGACCCAGCTGGGCTTCGAGATGTGAAGGGCAGGCCACTAGGGGCTTGTGGGAAAATCCTTCCTCCTTGATAAAAGGAACAGGCACAAGGAGAGCCCACCCTTGCTCTCTGCTTCTGGACATGATTGTGTGAGGGTGCGGTATCCGTCACATGGACTGGAGGTGGCATCACCCAAAAATGCTGAGCATAGCAGGGCAGGAAGATGGGGACGAGCCTGACTCCAACCACATCACTAAGTTGCTAGGCAACCCAGCCTCACACCTGCCCTGCAAAGTGAACCAGTAAATGTCTTTCTGCCCAGGCTTGTGCCAAAGCATCCTAGGAGATGCAGGCCACCCTCCCCACACTTCCTGTCCACACCATCACTGTGTGGCCACTGTCTGGTGACACATGGCCCTCCCCTACAAGACTGGGAGCCCCTCGAATCTGGGGCTGTGTTCCCATCTGTGATCTCCAGGCTTAGCAACATGCCTGGGACAGAGTAGGGGCTCAGAGATATTTGATGAATACATTTAAAGAATGGAGAACAGAGTGAGGGGATCCCTGCTCTCAGCAGCCCAGCTGTTGGGCTTCCTGAGAGCTGCCCCAGCAGACACACTGCACTCCAGCAGCCTGGCAGTGCCCGTGTGTAAACATGTCTGGGGTGAACGCCCACAAATGCCTCGGATGACAGAAGTACTGGCCCAGAGGCTGTGGCTCCAGCCCCACTAGGAAAGCAGATATTCCAAATGCACAGAGAACAGAGGACTGAATTGCTCCACGGGGCCAGATTGGAAGCAGGCTATAAATGCAGGTGTTTCTACTAGAAAAGGCCTCCCTGTTGACACCCACCCTGCTACCCAGGCCCTACAGAGATAGACTCTTCCAGCTACCAATACCCTTGCCCCACAGGGCCAGGGAGTCAAGAAGTCAGCCACCACCTGGCCCGGTGGGGTGCCCCCAGAAGGAGGGGTCTCCCCGAATCCTCAGTGCTAAGGAGCCCTGACTGGGAGTTGAGAGGGTGAGAAGGCCTTTCCCTCCTCGTTCCAAGCTCCTTCCACGATGCCAAGCTCAGTCCTGCGCCCTTCGGGTCCGCTACAGGGACCCACTTTAGCCTGGCGGAAGTATGTCAGGGGAGCCTCTGGTGAGAAGGAGCCGGTACGGTCCAGTGGTTAAGGGTCCCAGGCTTCGTGTCAGGCTGGCCTGTGCTGGAACGCGCGCTCAGCCGCCTCCTCCCTCCCTCCTTCCTCCCCTCATCATCTGTGGCCGTCCCGCTCTGTGCTGGGCACTGAGTGTGGCACCGGGGCTAGTCTTCAGCGTGGCGATTGGCCAGACGTGAATTCACACAGCAGCTCCACTCACTGACGTGGAGTTTAACCCCAATCAGGGAGGCGCACAGAAACCGACAGCCGCCCGAGCACGGCTGTGTTAAGGGCTGCCACCAAGGAAGGGTGTCCAGGGATGACGTGGCCGCCATGGGGACGGCAGCC
This sequence comes from Callorhinus ursinus, assembly GCF_003265705.2. Taxonomy (NCBI): domain Eukaryota; kingdom Metazoa; phylum Chordata; class Mammalia; order Carnivora; family Otariidae; genus Callorhinus; species Callorhinus ursinus. Next base: position 48,484,238 of record NW_027397070.1, read on the forward strand.
AGTCGCTCGGCTCATCAGACTCTGTTATTGGAACAATAGGACCCACCTCCTATGGCTTTTGTGAGAAGAAATGGGACACTGCCCGTAGGCCACAAATGCCCCTCACCAGGCCCTGACTAAGGGCTTCGCCACGGGAGGGGTGGTGGCCATTACCATTACCAGGAGGCCAACGGCGGGTCTGGAAGCGTGGGGATGAGGCTACTGAAGAGGAAGGGTCTTGCACAGGCTTGTGCCCCGGGGGGCCTGCCAGGGCAGGGCAGCGCTGCTTTCTGTTCCTGTCAGGCCCTCCTTCCCTCTGGCCTGGCCCTTCCATGCAGCTGGACGGGGAGGCTCCAGTCCCCGGGCAGGACCCACCTGCTCTCCCTGACCTCAGCTGAGCTGCGGCTCCTGGAGTCAAAACAAAACTCCCGAGGCAGCGCACCCCTGGACCCAGGCCCCACCGTTCCTCTGGCTCGGGGGACTCCACAGCCCCGAGGGCAGTGCCCCTGCCAGGTGACAGCGGGTCAGCCGCGGTGCAGTGGTGACAAAGAACAAAGCAACCAGGCTCGGCTGCACGGAGGCCTGGTCCGGAGCTGACAGAGCGGCCCCGCTGGCCCCCCACTCCCGCCGCTCAGAAGGAATAACACTCATGGGGAACAGAAGGCCAAGGCAGGAACTGGGACACCTGACCTCCGGCCCAGAGCTCTGGGGCTGGCACACCACACGGGCAGCTAAGGGGAGCCTCTGGGCCCAGCTGTCACTGCCAAGCCTCCCCCCCTCCGCCCATTGTCTGAGACAGGCAGTACTGCGTGGGATCATGAGGCCCCAGTCTCCTTGCTGCCTCAGTTTCCCCGGGAGGACCATGAGTGTGGGACATCAGACACCACCACTAAGGACAGTGTAAGATACAAAGGAGCAGAGTGGGTGGATGTCTGCTCAGACCTGCCTTCCAGCCAAAGACATGCTCTGGTCCAGGAGAGGGCTGGGAGGGGCCAAGGAGGGCCAAGGGTGTTCTGGGAGCGGGGCTGGTTTTATGGGTGCAACGTGTGTGGTCGCACGGGCCCCGTACTCAGAAGGGCCTGGGGCTTGGTTTCATGGTCTCTTGTCACTGTCCTAAAATTCTTGATTATTTTTTAACAAAGGGCCCTGCAAATTACATACTGGTCCTGTCTGAGGGCGAAGACATTTGTACACAAAGGGCCTTCCCGTCTGGGAAACCGAATTGGAGGGTATGGGGAGAGCCAACCCACCATCCTGCTCCCAACAACTCAATGAAGACGCAGAAACTAGAATGGGTTCCTCTCTTGGACAGATGGAATATGTTTTCAGAAGAGCGGAGAGATCAAGAGCGGCCCTGACTTCAACAGGTTGCCCAAAAGGCCAAGAAGGAAGAAAGGCAGGGGCCAGGGGAAGGCCAGCCCCTCCTCCTTAGGCCCCAGCTGCCTCTTCCACAAACGGGGTCATGAGGAGCATGAGTGAGCCCCTCAGCGGGCACTCGCCATTGCAGGAGGCCTCAGTTCTGAGGCAGGCAGGCAGAAGGGAATGGGGGGCAGAGGCGGGAGGCGGTTAGGCCTCGGAGCCAGGAGAAAGGCTCTCCAAGGTCCTCAGCCAGCTGGGCCAGCCCAGGCCTGCTCCAGCCTCTGGTCTCCAGCCAGTAAGTAATTCAGAAATTCCTCCAGAATGCTGCCGGGGCCTGCTCGCCTTGCCCACCCCCCATGCCCCAGCCTGAGCCTGCCTGCTTGGTCCAGGAGGACTGCTAGGTTCCCCCTCCCCGAGGCAGGCCTGCTGCAGCCGCCCCACCTCACTCACAGCTGGGCCAGGCTCCCACGGGGCCGGGAAAGAGGGGGCAGAAGGGGAGTGGCACTGGGCCCCGGGCCAGGGCTGGGGAGAATCCAGGCTCCCCAGAAGAGGGTGGAGAGGGGGCCCAACCGTGGGTGTGTTGTGGGGGGAACAAGGGAGACTCGGGGATCTGCCTGGAGCCCAGCCTGGAGCCTGGCCTGGCTCTCAGAAGCCAGGCCCAGGGAAGTCTGCCCTCCCTGGCAGAGACTGGCCAGGCTAGGCAGGAGCCAGGAGCCGGGGCAGGGCCTGTCTCCATACCCCCACCTTCTGTCCCTGAGGCTGAAATCTGGGCCACTGGAGACTCCCTCCTTGGCATCGGTCAGATCCCAGGCTGCTAATCCCCTCCCATGAAAATGCAAACTGTCCTGGGAGGCCCGGAGGGGGCAGGGGAGGGGCGGGCCTCCCATCAGGTTTTCATCCTTCACACTTGAGGGAAGCTTGTGCTGGGCCAGCCTCAAGTAAAACCCTGAGAAAAGGGTGAGGGAGGTCTTCAGTGACGTTGGCGGTGAAGACTTGCTTTTGCAAGGGAGGAAGGACGGGCAGAAGGGTAGGTGAATTTACCCATTTCAGACTTGTTTCCTGGGCAGGCTTTCCTGCCATGGGCCTGGGTCCCCAGGCTCACAACCACACACCACTCTCCACCTCCGTCCCGCTTCCTTCTCTGGGCTCAGACTGGCACTGCAGCCCCTGGGGGACTACCCTCCCATTTCACAGACAGGAAGCCCCCACATGCTGGGTGAGGTCGACTGCTAAGTGTCTGGGCAGAGCAAGGCTCCTGCCGCCAGCTTCTTGGGGGCCCTCCCTGGACAGGGCCAAGGAGAGCTCTGGACTCATCTCAGCTTTGCCACTTACTGGCCTCAGGGCCTTGGGCCAAACACTTGACACCCCCTACCTGTAAGGGGAGAGCTAACAGTCCCCTGCTGGGGGCCCTGTGAACCCAGACCTCAGTAAGGATGATGGCGTTGCAGGGGTTGGTGCCTGGCTGCAGGGAAGTCCTCAGTCAACAGGTCCTCCCCTTTCTGTGGCGGTAACTCTGCCCCCCAACCTGGCTGCATCCCCCACGTTCCAGCTGCCCAGTGCCCACTCCAGGCCTTGTTCTCTTGTTCTTATCAAGCTAGAGGAGATCTGAATGTGTCCTCGGGAGAGCTCTCTAGGCCCAGTGGCAGCTCTAGCCACCGGCATAGTGGAGCCCCCGTTTCCCTCCCTGGAGGCCTGATTCGAGTTCCTTCCATTGTTGAAAGGATCCGAAGGTATCTTGACTCATCCCTCGGTCTATCAAATCTACAAGAGCTGAAGAACACGAATCTTCATTCACCATCTCCCTTAATTATAAAAGGGGTCCCCCGGACAAGCCTCCATATCCCCAGGGCCTTTTAGGGTCTGAATGCAAAGCACAGTCCTCTGCTTTCCCCAGACAACCACTCCACCAGCTGTCCCCACCTCTGCTACCATGGCCCTGGCCTGGCCCTCTGGTCGCCTGCACCCCCACCCCACGTGCTTCTCAGAAACCGCAACTAGCTCCCCGACTCAGGTTCCCCTAAGCTGACCCACCCCCTGGTTTGGGCCTCTGTTCCTGCCTGAGGCCTGACCCTTGGTCCCAGACTTCCAGCCATGAGCTCTACACATCTACACACACACACACACACACACACACACACACACACACACACACACA
>NW_027397070.1:48487740-48495995 GCF_003265705.2 Callorhinus ursinus
CACACACACACACACACACACACACACACACACACACACACACACACGGACCTGCTGACCACTCCCACCTGTCCCCTGGTCTTCCTGATACTCACCTCTAGTCACTAATGCAGGACCAAAGGCCTCTGCAAAGTGCCCCCTAAGTCTTATCAACAACTTCTAGAAACTTCCGGGCATCTTGCATGCATCTGCAGACCAGGCCAGTTCATCACCATGTGGCACCTGTGGGTTAACTCTGTGGGTACCATTGACACTTGTTCTGTCCTGATTATTAGGGACACTGCCCCACCGGCAGTTACAATCATGCCGTTGTCCACACACCTGGCTGCAGGAGGAGAAACTCTGTTAAAAACCCCCCAAACAGGGCTGCTTGTGCTCCCAGGGACACAAACCATTTTTAATAAGAGAGTTTTTCCCATTGTAATTTTCCACACCCGCTCTATGTCTGCCTCAGGTTTCCACATGGCTCAAGTGTGAGGGGAATCCTCGTCACACTCCCTGGTGGCCCCCAGAATTACCCCTACGCCTGGACACCTCTAGATCCTAGCATACGGGGCCTGATCCTCTCCCTGGAGATGAGTCAGATCCACATATCCCTCCACAGCTCTTGCAAACAGATTTCTAGAAGGCCTTCCTGCACAGACACATCTTGGGCTGAAGCTGGGACCCTGCTACACTCCCATCAGCTCAGCCTGGCTCCAAACCCCTCCCCCTGTCCAGGACCCACACCCCTCCACCCATTCTTTCCCCACAAGGGCTCCAGTCCTGGATCCTTCAGCATCCAAGACATTTCATATTCGTCCCCCATCTCAAACACGACCCACGTGAAAGCTCCCTCTGTGGTAGATCCCCCTCTACCCCACTCTGTCCGTATTTCTGTCTCTCCTGTGTAGTATGTCCTATATGTAGCAGCTTCTAGAGACAAGGACAGCATCCACTGATGTGCAGGGTGAAAAGTGAGTGCAGAACATGGGCTGTAGAGTTGGCACATTGCTCCTTCTCTCCATGAATTAAATGGGAGACCTGCCCAGGGGCCTCTCTTTTGTCCACTCGCTCCACACACCTTCCCGTCTTGGGGACACCCAGGTGTGGTGCGTTTACTCCCCAAGATGACTTACAGATATTTCAAAAAGAGAAAGAACTTCTCTCTTCTTACCAGGGTGATGGCCCTTCCCATGTCAGCGCATCCAGAAGGTGGAGACCATCACCCCTCCAGAAACAAACCCAGTGAACGTCGCGATTACACATGTCCTCTGCGGAACTGCCTGTTGAGGGGCACCTCGGGGAGCACAGAGTTGTGCCAGAGAAAGTCCCTGTCCTTAACATGTCTCTTAATATGTTCTGGGACACAGACGCTTTTGAGAATCTGATGAACACTGCGTATTTGCCCCAGAAAAAGGCACCCTCCCCCAATTTTGCATACAATTTCAGGGGGTCTGCTGACCCTCCCCGTAGACCATCCTGGGACTTCCCAGGGGTTCATGCTGCCAGGGTTAGGAATCCTTCCTCGAGGCAGCTTCCAGTCGTCCATGGAAGAATACCAGATGGGAATTTCAAAGGGACGGCGCCGTGAAGCCAGCCCTCCGTGCCGTGAGAAGCAGAGCGCTGTGGGGCTGTAGTGAGGATAGCGTGACTCTCCGCCGACAGGACCAGGAGGAATTGGCGTGGGCTGGTCCTGCCGGACTCAGCGCTGGGGTGCGGAGGCCACAGTTTGAAGGCAGCGTTGCTGAGCATCCGGGGTCCACCCCGAGCTGAGAGAGAAGGCAGGAGGTAACGGGCCCTGTGGACTCCACAGGGCTAGAGAATTCCAGATTGTAGCTGCTAAGACAGATCTCTATCTGGATGTCCTAGGGGAGAAGGTTGGAAAGCCTATCAGAGCGCACGTTCACTTTCTCCAAAGTTCTCAAACTCGGAGTGCATCAGAATCAGAGGGGGAGGGAAGCCAGTTAAAAGTGCAGGAATAAGCCCTACCCCTTCCATCCCAGGGCCCAGGGATCTGCATTTTACAGCCCCCAAGTGGTGCAGCTAATCCACAGACCACAGGTATTCCCTTTGGCAGGGGGGAAAGCTCCCACATCCACAGGGATTCATCTGCCAGGACTCCCTCCTCCCCTCCAAGCCCTTCTGCTCCCGCTGCCACACACCAGAACTCCTTCAGAGTTGGTCCCGGCCCTCCGTTCCCACGCTCATCTGAGCCTGCACTTTGGGAGCCTCCGGTCTGTGTGCGCACAGGAGGCTCCCAAGCGGGCATCTGGCAGCGCTGAGCCTGGGACTGGGGTTGGGGGGGAAGGTAGATGACAGTGAGGAAGGAGAGCTGCTCAGAGGGAAGCAGCCCTACCCCGTTCTGCGTGGGGAAGCCTGCGAAGCAGACAGAGGATCCGAGGCCCATGCGGTTGGGAACTGCCCAGGGTTGAAGGGGGCGGTACATAGAAAGGGGACCAGGGACTATCAGAACAGGGGTCACCTGGTTTTAAAGCCTGAAGGTATGGAAGGCAGCAGGTCTTGTCAGTCTTGGAGATGAGGCTCGGTGGCAAGGAAACTGGGGATTCGCCACCCCACCCCCCACACCTACACGCTTGCTTTGGAGAGAGGATAGAATCAGAGGGTTCTATCAAAGACTTTAGACTCCCCTGGTCCAGTGCCCTCATTTTACAGATAAAGAAACTGAGGCTCAGAGAGGAGAAGGACTGTGTGTCCAAGGTCACGTGGCTTACTGGTGACAGAACTTAAAGTCAGAGTCCCTAACTTCCCTCAAAATGGTGTTTCCTCAACATTGAGACAAGAGATCCTACGAGGGGAGATAGTCAAATATTTTAACCCCAACGCACAGCCTCAGCAGTCAGAATGGGCATTGTCCTTGGCACTGCGTCAGGGTCCTGGAGGCCCCAGAGACGTCCCCGTAGTTGTGGGATCTGGGAGAGGTCCTCAGGTTCCCAGGGGGAGTGACTGGGACAGTAGTGGGAGGGTTTGGTGTGGGGAAGGGGGGGTGGGCCACTAGTTGCCAACTGGAATGCAAGCATTTCAATGCTGTACCAGTTCAGTGTTAGCCAGGGGAGCCAAGGGTAAGAGAGCCCCCTTGCCCTTTATTTATCTTTTTTTAAGATTTCATTTATTTAGGGGCGCCTGGGTGGCTCAGTCGGTTAAGCGTCTGCCTTCGGCTCAGGTCATGATCCCAGGGTCCTGGGATCGAGCCCCACATCGGGCTCCCTGCTCAGCGGGGAGCCTGCTTCTCCCTCTGCCTCTGCCTGCCTGCCTGCCTACTTGTGCTCTCTCTCTCTCTCTCTCTCTGTCAAATAAATAAATAAAATCTTAAAAAAAAAAAAGATTTCATTTATTTATTTGACAGAGCAAGAGCACACAAGCAGGGTGAGCAGCAGAGGGAGAGGGAGAAGCAGGCCCCTCACTGAGCAGGGAGCCCAACGATGCGGGGCTCAATGCCAGGACCCCAAATCATGACCTGAGCAGAAGGCAGATGCTTAACTGACTAAGCCACCCAGACAGCCCTCCCCACTGCCCTTTAGAACAGGTCTCTTGGGAGGGTAAGCACGACACTTTCCTCCCTCTCTGTGAACTGAGTCCCTGGCTTGCCAGGTACAATTGGCACCATTTACACAAGGTACGGGAGGGAAGGAGAGAAATCAGATGACAGGCACCAGCCTTTAGCTTCTGGATACCTGGCCAGGTCACCCACCTATGGACCATCCAAGCCCCGGCCCTCCTTTCTCTGTGGCCGCAACAGCTTTGTGTGTTCAGCCTGGAAATGGCTGATAAAACGGGCATTTTCAACTCTTGGCGGTCCGGGGTCCCCATGTGGCTGCTGAGGGGGTGCAGAGAGAGAGATGGTGCAGGCTCTTTTGCTGCCCTGACGTTGGGGGGTGCCCAGAGGCTGGGGTGACTCAGCTCGGCATGGGGGGGTCCCTTTAAGCTCTGTGATTCAGCAGGGTGCACACCCTTCAGAGAGAGGGGGAGCCCAGAGTCCTCCAGAAAATGAGGGCACGGAGGGCCAGAGCAGGGAACTCTGCTCGAAAGGGAGCTGAGGGAGGAGGAAGGGCACAGACCAACAGGGTGTAAATCCTGACTCAGCCACTCACTGGTTTCTGTGACCTTGACCTCACTGAACCTCTGTTTCTTCATTTGTGAAATGGGACCTCACAGGTCATGGCGAGGAGTAAATGCTGTGCGCCGTCCTCAAGTGAGGTGGTGGGTTCCCCAGTGGCATTCGTCGATTATGCTTCATAACCTTTATATTGTCTGCGACATCTGTGATTTGTGCATATCGAGCTGACGTGGAGTCTCACAAGGTTAGGCGTAGTGATGCGTTAGGTTTCTCTCCGGGGTCTGCCATGAGGTGTGTGTTACTGAGGGCCGTATTTACTGCCCCATCCCCCGTGGGCTTGTCACTCTCTCCTTCCCCTGGGGGCCAGAGAACCTCCCCTATGCCTTGCAGGAAAGAATCATGGGGGAAACTTTAGTTTATCCCCTCAGAAGGTCCCTTTGCTTCAGGAGATCCACAGGGAGCCCAGGGCGGTTGTCCTGGGGCTGAGCGGGAGAGCTCAGCCTCTAGGATTTGTGGAGAAGGCTGGCCTCAGTTTTCCAGGGACATTAGTCCACATTCCTAACACTTTGACGTGAAAACATGTACGTTTTCTTTTTCCCATTATTCAGCTTAATTTTTGTCATAAGCTACATTTGCCCCCATATTATCTCAGATAGCATTTAATCTGATAACTTCCAGATAAACTTAGTCACTGCAATGATCTCTAAGTTGTTTCTTGCTTAAACTCCATTATAATCAGGATTTGCCTCTTTATCTTCCTCCTCTCTGGGGCTGACTCCCCAGGGTTGGTATTTTGGGGCTCGTGGCTCAGTGCAGATCTGCCCCGTGTGGGCTCATGCTCCATCCCCGTGGCCCACCTCCCTCATCAGGGCCCTTCAGCCCTTAGCCTCACCTTTGTCCGATCCTTGTTCATGCAGAAAAACCTTGGCGTGCATCTCATGGAGGGAGGGTGGGGACTCCGGGTACGGCCGCCCAGGACCGCGGGTAGCTGTCACTAAATCTCTGCGGTTGGCGGGCCTCCCAGAGCTACAGCCAGAAAGCAGAGCACGGGTCCCTCTACTTTTGATCCAAACCTAAGTGGGGCTTCTAGTGTCTGCCCTGCTAGGGATTCGGTGCCGCTAGGAAGAGGTGAGAAGGTCCAGGCCGAGGTCCACCGCCCCATGCCCGGCCCCGATGGTAGCTGTCTTACTGAGGCTGCCTTCTTTCCCTCTGGCCTGAAGACCTTCTCTCTCGGGGGTCTTGCCGGGAAAAGGGGCAAAAGAAGGGGTCAGTAGTCTTGCCCAATCATATCCCCCAAATCATTTCCTTTTTTTAACCTTTAAAAAAAAGTCAAAGCCCCCAGTTGATTCATCATCTTGCAGGACAGCTGCCGACAGTCCTAGGGTAAAATCCCCGGCTGGCACCTACCTGGCACCTCATAGCCGCGCGAGAGGGCTGAGTGTAAAGCGCCGGTGGAAGCCAGGCTGAGCAGTGGCACCTGCAGGGTCCCCTGAGCCCAGAGCCAGAGCGTGCACTGTGGCAGGAGTGCTGAGGGCTGCCCCCTTCCTCTTCCAAGGGGATGGACAAAATGATGGTTGCTCTCTGCCCTGCCCCCTCCCCAAAGCCCAGACAGAGCTGCCTCAGCTGCCCTGCAGCTCAGCTTTCTGTACCCTCCCCTGGCCCGGCTCCCACTCTGGGCTCTTCCCCACCACTCGTTCGCGGCCCCCACGCCCTGGTGCACAATGTGGGCCCAGAGCAGGACAGACCTGGCTTTCCCTGCCTCTCCCAGCTCCACCTTTGTGACCTCAACAGGTTGCTTAAGACTTTGAGCCACGGTCTGCTGGTCTGTAAATGGGAGCAGTGCCCACACACCCCCTCCCCGGGCTCTGAGACTGAGAGGAGATGGTGCATGGAAGGTGCTGAGCCTGGTGCCTGGCTCAGAGTCAGAGAGGGTAGTTATCTTTATTCTTATTATCATTGCCCCATCACAGCAGGGAAACAGGTTCATAACCTGCTCCTTCACAGAGCTAATTAAAGGAGGCTTGTCCAGATACTAAGCCCGGAGGAGGCTCACGCGCTGGGTGCTAAAGCATCACCAGTCCTAACAGGACTGAGCAAGCCGCGCTCTCCAGCACCTCTCTGGGAAGGGCTGGAGGCCTTCCTTAGGAGCCCACGGGACCCACTGCGACAAGCTGCCTATAGAGGTAGGGAGAGATTTTCACCGAGGAGTATGCTCCATCCAGGGCTGTTTACTGAGCCTCCTTCCAGAGAGGATGGTCTGGTCACTGGCAGGGTGTTTGTGGGGGAAGAGGGGTCAGCAACTGGGAGCAGGGCCAAACTGCCCAGGAGAGTCAGGGAGAAACTGAAGCCTCAGCTAGCCTCCCCTCTTCCAACTCTGCACCCCAGGCAGAGCTCAGCCTCTCCTCCAAACAAATGTTGAACAGGCACTTAAATAACACAATATGTAGGCCTTCTGATGAATGAACATGCCAGGACGCAACTGATCCCAGCTTGGCCTGCCTGCCTCCCCAGGGCCTTCTCCTCCCAGGAGTGTCCCAGACCAGGATGTGGGAGAAGCCCGGAAGGGGCGGGGGCCTGGGAGGGGGCGGTGGTTGGGACACTGCGCTCAAGGCCCCAGTCTTTGGCCATCAATTTCTCTGAAGCTCTCGCCATCTTGCTCACTGAGGCTCCCTCTGGAGCAGGGCTACTCAAAGTGTGGTCCAGGCCCCCTGTGCAAGCCGAGAGCTCAGATCCAGGATGAGATAAGTACTGGAATTGTCCGCAAGCATTTAGATACTTTCATAGCAACTTGACAGAGTTGTTTTATGTCCCTTGAATCTAATAAAAAAAAAAATTTGGCTTGTATGCTATGTCCTTTGTTCATTTCCTTTTTTTCCAGCGATTCTCTTGTGTTATATTTCACAAAAGAAATGGCCCGTCATTGACTAGACATTAAGAAAACAATTGGCCCTTGACCACAGAGAGTTGGAGAAGCTCTGCTCCAGACGCTTTTTCATCTTGGTCTTAGAAACCCTCATGTCAACATATTACGTTAATACGTGTCACTTAGAGAGCTGGTGCCCAGGAGGCGCAGAACACCCGATTCCCACGACCCAGCACCACACCTGACCCTGGTCAGCTCCCCCCCGGCCCCACACCTCAGCTGTCAGCTGCCCAGCTCAGAGCTTCACCCCCCCACCGATTCCCACCCCTGGCCAAGCCCTCGCTGCTGCCCATTCACAGACCTCTCTCCTCCCCTGGAACCTGCAGGGGTTTCTGTCTCCACCACTCATTTGGTGATTTAGCTAATTAAAAAAAAAAAAAAAAATCAAGGCTTTGTGCTATGAAATTAAACATGCAACTCCTCCAGCCGGCCTCTGTGTGTTGCCTTGTGTGGCTAACTTTCAGCCTCTGCTGCCAACACGTGACTGCTTGTGCCTGGAATCCTCCAGTCCTAGCTTCCAGGCTCCGGGGGTGCCGCTGAGCCCACCTCCCACCCTTAGCACCCCACCCTCTTGGGCACTGGGCGCTGCAGGAGGCAGATACACAAACATACGAATAGAGTCGCAGGGGAAATGCCCAGGGTGTTGGCCGTGTGGGGAAAGGGAGGAGCAAAGAAACTCCTTCCCCTTTTTCCATGTTTATTTCCAAGCACCAGAGCATTTTTCTTTTTGTTCTAAAACAGGTTGATGTTGGGGCGCCTGGGTGGCTCAGTCAGTTAAGCATCTGCCTTCGGCTCAGGTCATGATCCCAGGGTCCTGGGATCGAGCCCCACATTGGGCTCCCTGCTCAGCAGGGAGACTGCTTCTCCCTGTCCCTCTGCCCCTGCTTGTGTTCCCTCTCTCACTGTCTCTCTCTCTCTCTCTCTCTGTGTCAAATAAATAAATAAATAAAATCTTTAAAAAAAAATAAAATAAAAAATAAAATAAAAAATAAATAAAACATATTGATGTTTTTTAAGTTATACATGCAGAAGGTAAAAAATTGAAAACCTACAGGAGCACCTGGGTGGCTCGGTCGGTTAAGCATCTGCCTTCATTCCACTCAGGTCATGATCCCGGGGTCCTGCTTCTCCCTCTCCCTCTGCCCCTCCCCCTGCCTCATGCTCATTCTCTCTCTCTCTCTCTCTCTCTCTCTCGCTCTCAAATAAGTAAAAAAATCTTAAAAAAAAAGAAAGAAAGAAAGAAAGGAAGGAAGGAAGGAAGGAAGAAAGAAAGAA